>NC_088381.1:112390125-112698500 GCF_037993035.2 Macaca fascicularis
ATGTCACTCTATTTTGAAACTTCACTTTAGCATTTTTAGTCAATTATAACCATTGTTTCTACAATCATCTGGTATGATGTTTGAAACAACAAAAAGTGTGGGCTAGGCAAATGTCCTATCAATTTTTTCCCAGTACTTGCCATTTCTAAGTGTAAAAACTTCCCCACAAACACAGAGAGGTTAGAGAGTCCAAATAACATGAGCTGTGAATAACTGGGGAAGAACTACAAAGATTTTTTCCCAGCTAGCTTCTCAGCTGCAGGTCTCTGCTGAGGCAGAGCTCAGGTGAAGAAAGAGAATGTTTTACATAGTGAGCTTTGTCAGCCACAATCAGGAATTACCGTAACTAGGCCACTATCAAGAAGGAAGAACTAAAAAGAGAAAACGAATGAAGATCAATGCTTCCAGCAGAGAACACACTGCAGAGACTGACTTCCTGCCATACTAGATCTTGAACAGTCTATTCCAAAAAGAAAAAAAGGGATTTCATCAAGCCAGCAAGAAGAGATGGCACATCAGTGAGCACTCATCCTTTTGGCTCATTTATCTTAGCTGAAAGATGTTTCCAGTGAGAAAGAAAAATCTATATGAAAGTCTTAAAGTAAGAAGAGTAAATTAATTTTGGAAATAAGCAACTAACATATAAACATTAGGCTTCCCTAAAACTTAGCAAGGAATAAATATCCCTTAATGTATTTCTGAGAGTGACACAGAGTAAATCATAATGAAGGCAGAGAGAAGACCCGGAATTATGCTCATTCCTGCTCCAGTTACGCACCACTCCAGGGTCTCCAAGAATCAAGAACAGGCTTCTGCTCCTGGCCCATTACCTGCACAATGGTTATGAAGATAAGATACCT
This sequence comes from Macaca fascicularis, assembly GCF_037993035.2. Classification (NCBI taxonomy): domain Eukaryota; kingdom Metazoa; phylum Chordata; class Mammalia; order Primates; family Cercopithecidae; genus Macaca; species Macaca fascicularis. The sequence goes on from NC_088381.1 coordinate 112,390,986, forward strand.
CAAGCCAAAAACTATGGGCGTAAATAATCCTATTCTCAATTTCAACTCACAACAGAAGTTGAGCAGCAGGTACACATTCAACAAGAAAACATTTCATTGTCTATATTTTCTGTCCCTCAGAGAAAAGCTGACAATATACCAGAGGCTTATGAATCAATACTACGTGCAATAAGGCAAAATGTAAAGAAAATGGTGTTAAAAAAATAAAAAGCAATCCAGGATACCACCATGAATACAAAGACTTTAGGATTCAACAGGAGCATCCTTAGCAGAACTAGTCAATTTTAAATATGCTGCATTTCCAAGTCTGGGTGTCCTCAGGCAGAAAGATAATTATAAATCAGAAGGTTCAGGAGAAAGCCAAGAGCTATTCTAGGCGTCTGCTGGTATGCAGGATTAGGAAACAGACTTAAGGCACTAGTCCATGTCCAATGGTAATCGAATGCCCATTTTGTTTTCCTCCATGCTAAGAAACAGTTTAATCTCCAATTTATTAGTTACTAAGTAGTCTTTCTAACTCATTCTATTCTGGCTATTTCATTTTTAAAAATTTTGTTGCAGTAAAAAGTGAGTGCAAATACTCAAAATTTTAACTAATACACAAGTCAGAAACTTAATGTTATAAGAATACGTAAGACACAGTTTAAACTTGGATAGGTAAAATTTGGGAACAATCCTGTAAAATCAGTAGCTAATGATCACACCAACTTTAAAATCAAATTAATGTGAAAATTCTAGTTGCTCACTTTTTTAATGGTTATGTTCCAGAAGTTTTGTTCAACTTGGTTTTATATAATTCAAAAATTATATGTATTAACCAAGGCCTTCAACTAAACACGGATTTTCCGAATGCCAAACAAGTAATTATTTCAGTTTTCAGTGTCCTGCTATGCTAAATTCAAACAAGAGTATAACCTAATCTTGTTCTTATAACTTAGCATTGTTTTTTCTTTTTTTAAGAAAATGATTTTTTAAATAATCAAGTTTAACTTAAGTTAAATACACCTGTGCTATACTATAATTCTATTTTTTTAATTTTAGGATTTAATTCTGTACCTTTCACATCAGAACAAGTAGCCTCACCATTCACTTTTATAACATGAAAACTGGCATGAAATTCAAACCTATTGTACAAACCATGATTAATTATAAATTTTGATTAGTATTACTGCATTTTTAACTAAAGCATCAAAAAAGTCTTGTTTTACTTGAATTAGCATTAGACGAGGCAGTTAACTATTGTATATTTGATCCTACATTCACATTGTATAAAAACAGCATGATATCAGTAGACTGATATGTTATGGATGGATAATGTAATACCTAAAGCAAACACTGAAAGATTATACAAACAGATAAACACGAAACATTACAGATAAGTAGAAAGTGAAATTTTAAAACATGTTTAAGTATCCCACAGGAAGACAGAAAAATGATATAAAACAAAAGGGGATAAACAGAAAAAAAATTATAAACTTAAACCAAAACATAACAAAAATTACATTAAATGTAAATTGTCACAATATACCAATTAAAAGACAGAAAGTATCAGGGTAGTTCTTTTTATATGACTGAATGATGTGCTGTCCACAAGACATTCACCTCAACTATAATGATATAGGCATATTAAAATTTAAAAATTAAAAAATACATCAATCAAAAGAGTTTAAAAGACATATGAACATTTTTTTCAGTGGGCAGTGTTAAACTATGTGTCTAGGGATCTACCCTTATTTGGTAAAACTAGAAAGAAATTCAAGGAAGTGATTGCTTTAAATGTCAAGGTAATGGTTGAGCTTGAAATGGGGCACATGGTGGCAGAGGGGCTATCTGTGGTGATGGCTCTATTCCTTTCTGCTATCAATTTCTACTTCTTCCCTGAATGGTGGTTATAAGAGTGTTCACCTTATAATAGTTCATTTAGTTTTAATTTTAATGTGATTTTCTGTATTTGTTTTAATATAAAAGTCAGTTTTCTTAAATAAAAAGAAATATAGGATAAAGAATAATCTTAAAAGAAAATGCAAAAGATCAGGATTTTAAAAGTATAAGAATCATAGTGACTCAAGGAATTATGGCACTTGAGTGACACATTTTTTTACCATGTACCCCACGATTAATAATCTTCAATTGCTTTCTATTATAAGATCTTATGACTCAGATTTACATTTCTGGAAGAGAGGTTCTGATCGTCTTAGCTTAGGTAAAATAGCAAGTCTTTTTCCAGCAGGCTAGAGGACACTTTGATTAGCAGTTACAGTAAGATTGCACAAAATGAGATATGGATAAGTCCCTAGAGAAATCATGTTTCTCTTACAAGAATAAAAGAAAATAGAAACAAACTCCATAGTATCTTATAAATTGCAGAAATTAAGTGTGAGTAAAATATTACCCAATCCTGTAAGATTTGTAATCTAAGTTGTTAAAATCTATTGACAGCAAATTCTTTGTGTCATCTTAATACTATCAAGGACTGTTAGAATGCCCACAAGGTATTTTATATTTATCTCCTAAACTCTTGCATTTTAAACTGAAAAACAACTAACGCTAGAACTATAGCAGTGTATCAGGGGAAATAACAGTAGACAAGTGGCTGCATTTTTCTAGATTTCTCCCACCAGCAGAGTAAAGATATGATTGAGATTTATTTGGAAATTAACTCCATTCTAAACCTTGTGGAATGGGGAGGGTTGAGGGATAGATAAAAGTCTCTGAGTACAAAATATTATCCATAATATTACTTCAATGTAAATCCCCACATAAAATGTTAAACAAAAACCTATCTAATATCCCTGGAATAAAACCACTAGTTATAATACTTCCACTAAAATATAGACATGAAAATGTCTTCCAAACAAACCAGTTAGTATACTTCCTCAACTCTTGTTTATTTTTAAATAAGAAGGGAAATGAAACTGCATCTTAGGAATTTTAATATAAAACATGTATTCACTATGAAACTCATTGGCAAAAGTTGTTCAAAATTCTCTTTCAAAAACCACTCAGCAAATAAAACTCTTATCTGCTCTTCTCACAAAAGAAACTAAATTTCTGTTCTCTCCTGCCCTTTGAAAACAGATAATTGAATGAGAGATTCATAATGGAATTCTTTTGCAGTGTGCCTAAATATTTGGCATCAGGCCAAATTGAAAGAGCTCTGAGGACTTTGAAACTGAAAAATTAACCTTAAGTTGAAAACAGGTGACTTTTGAAATGTTTAAAAGTATTAAAAGTACCTGAGGTGCTTAATATCATTCTATTCTCAATAAGTCAATTTTCCAAATATTAAAGAAACTTAGAGTAGTCCTAAATTCATGTTTCATGAAGAGAAAAAGGGCAAGCTACAAATCCTTTTCATGGTTAAACTACCTGATATGTCAGGACATCAAAGATCTATCTAACAGCCCTAAGGGAGAAATGGTTAAGTTGAAAATACAAGCTCCATCTAATAAAACCAAAGGAAATGAAGAAAGAAAAGACAAGACATTCTGAAGAAAGAGAAGCTGTGACCTGCCAGTCACTCAACAGAAACTACTGACTACGTAGTCAGCAAAAAATGGAGTCTCACTTGGAGAAAATGTCCTGTTAGCTTGACTGTCAGAAGAGGTAATGAATTGCCTAGAAAAAAACCAATTTACTGCATTTAATTGGGAATAAAACTTACCAGTCAGTGTTATAAAGTAATAATATAGGCTATAAAAGAGTATGTCCATCTATGGATGGATTGAGCTTTCAATGACAGTCATGGAAATATCTGTACATCTGTCAAGTCATATTTGCATATAAGGAAGAGAAATTTCAAATTGACTCTAAAAATGGATTTTTAAAGAGATATAGATCTATCGCATGTTCTCACTTATAGGTGGGAATTGAACAATGAGATCACTTGGACTCTGGAAGGGGAACATCACACACGGGCCTATTATGGGGAGGGGGGAGGGGGGAGGGATGGCACTGGGAGTTATACTTGATGTACATGATGAGTTGATGGGTGCTGATGAGTTGATGGGTGCAACACACCAACATGGCACAAGTATACATATGTAACAAAACTGCACGTTGTGCACATGTACCCTAGAACTTAAAGTATAATAAAAAATAAAAATAAAAATAAAAAAGAGAGATATAGATCTATCATAATCCTAGAAAAATCTGAACACTCTAGGCATCTGACTGACACAGCTCAGCCTACAGATTGATTTCTTTGGGGCCAAGTATCTACCCATAGTCCAGTAAGCTTTGGCCAGTGGTAGAAAGATTCATGTGGTAGAAATAGTACAAAGGTTGGAAGAAAGCAAAGTTTGGAGTGGATTGATCAGAAGTGGAATGGAAAAGACTGTTCTGATCTGCTCATTTAGTACATTAAACCCTCTATGCTTGCCTTTCAAATATACTGCTCCAAATACTCAATAATTTTCTCCCCTAATATGATCTAATGACTACATTTGTAAGTGAAAAGACATTCTTCCCTCTGAATAGAATAGAACATAACAGATCGCAGTGAATGCAACTTTATAAGGGTTAGTATTGTTTCTGGAAACTTGTTTCTACTTACACATACACATACCCCATACAAATGTGTGTGCTAAAGTCGAAGTAAAATGTGCTTATTATACATCAGTTTCTGCCATTTCTTTTCATCAGTTTTGGTGCACCAGCTGCAGGCAGAAGGGAACTCCTATACCATGGTTACCAAATATGTTTCCTTTTGCTCCATAAGCCAAATATTTGACGACCTGAGTTTATCTGTCATGCTGTAATTTACCCAGTGCTCCAAAAGGAATCATTCAACCTTACCATTCTTGCATATTCCATCCCTTTAACTACTCTATAATAGTAAAAACGCAAGCATGAAAAGCCTGACCCTCCAGTTGGCACATGATCCTGATAAACCACCAGATCATAGTTTATTCACAAAGAGTGTTAGCTTTGCATTTTCAGATAAGAAGAGATGTTTCCTTATCCATTATCCCAACAAAATCCAATAATAAATCCAAACATTGGATCTTCTCTATGTCCCTTACTCCCCATGATTATTCTCTGCCTTAGTCTCTCTTCACAAAAAGATATGAGTTTCTTAGCAGCCTTGGGCAAACAGAACAACCATCCCTTAGTAATGATGGAGCCTGAAAGGCTGCAGAGAAACAGAATTAGGATTTTGTGCACTTCCTCTTAAGAGACAGATTCAATGTTTAATATTCAGTGTTTAACAAATTCTAAATTTTCAGTAGTGGTTTAAAAAGAGGATTATCAGAAATTAGTATTAGTCATTCCAGTGCCAAATACAATTAAGCAAGACCATAAAATCCAAAACTGAAATCAGTGAGCATTTCCCTCAGGAAATTTTAACCACGAATTTCCCTATATCTTAGCAAGCAGGGGCTAACAGACATTATCAGAAACACAAATGATATAGTATTTATAGTCATTGCATGCCTCTATCATAACACTTAACCATATTATAAAGAAATTCTCTGTGTACATATTAGTAACTCCCACTAGACTATAAGTTCCTCTGGGCCATATTCATCTTTGTTTAATAGAACACCAAGTATGTAGTAGGTGTTCTGTACCATCATTTATTCTAAATACTAAATAGCATATTCACTCTCAGGTAATCTATTTGCTGTACTTATAAGTCTTCGAACTAAAGTATTCTTTCAGATACCATTATGACTACATGCCTGAAACAGGTGGACCACAATTGACAATTCAGTTAAGATTCTGATGCCCAAAGAAGACAAACTAAGTAAGAATACTCTTATAGAATGCCTATGGAGCACATCTTAAACTCCTTAGATTGACTCACACAAGTATAATAGCACCACTAATCATGTTTCATCTTCCAAATTCAGGAGTCTATGATCTCCAAAGCAGCATATCACAGTTAAGAGGCAGAAAAAGAAAAAACTAGGTTCGAGTTCTAATTCCTTCACTTTTCAGCTGAGATAACAACTTGACCCTCTTTCAATTCCTTCATTTATAATAAATCAGGTATAATTAAAGTTTACATCATATAATAGAACAAAATAATGTCTTATGTATGTAGTACAATATCTGACACATAGTAAACAATCAAAGTTTATCATTTCTATCAATATTATTACCACCACTATTAAAAGAGAAGAAAGAGAAAACAGAAGAAAAATACCCATGTTATATTTTAAAGTAGGTTAAGCAGTTTTTTAAGAAACAGTCCATGACTTTAGTAACTCTACAAAAATCTTGTTGGCATTTCATTAGAAAAGTTTGTAGTTATCAACATACACCATTATGAAAGAAATTATTGGTATGAGAAAAATTGTTGCTACAAGTGCTTCCTTTTCAGATTCAGAAGCAACTCATTCACTGATTATAGAGATATTTTCTTCTTCTTCTTTTTTTTCATTTTTTTTTTTTTTTTTTTTTGAGACAGAGTCTCGCTTTATCACCCAGGCTAGAGTGCAGTAGCATGATCTCGGCTCACTGCAAGCTCAGCCTCCCAGGTTCATGCCATTCTCCTGCCTCAGCCTCCTGAGTAGCTGGGACTACAGGCGCCAGCCACCACGCCCAGCTAATTTTTTGTATTTTTAGTAGAGACGGGGTTTCACCGTGTTAGCCAGGGTGGTCTCGTTCTCCTGACTTCATGATCCACCTGCCTCGGCCTCCCAAAGGGCTGGGATGACAGGCATGAGCCACCGTGCCCGGCCAGATATTTTCTTTAAAAAAACATACAATTAGGTTTTTTCTAATTAAGGCTTTTATTAAGTCTAAAACCATGTTTCTGAAAAGTGAAGTTGTGAAACATTTGTTTCCAAATTACCACAGTGATCAGAGGGATAGTATAATCGTTTTAGAAATTATAATTAGGATTTGGACCACCAAATTATGAGAAATTCCACAGATGTAAGATTCTTCCCTGTACTCACAATCATGAAACAAATAAACCTCAATTTCTTTTTGAATTCAACAAACATATTTTAAAGTAGGCAATAAAATGGAAACTGAAAGAGTTCTAGACAAAAAGCTAAATATGAGCAAAGGTTATGAATAGATATTTCACAAAATTATGCAAATGGTCAATTAGCGCATGAAAAGATATGAAACTTACCTGATATGGTTTGGATTTATGTTCCTGCCTAGATCTCATGGGAAAATGTAATCCCCAGTATTGGAGGAGGGGCCTGAGGGGAGAGGATTAGATCCTCATGGGGACAGACTTCTCCTTTACTGTTTTTGTGATAGTGAGTGAGTTCTCACAAGACCTGGTTGTCTATCCCTTCCTTACACCTTATACAAAAATTAATTCAAGATGGATTAAAGACAAATGTTAGACCTAATAGAAGAAAACCTAGGCAATACCATTCAGGACACAGGCTTAGGCAAGGACTTCATGACTAAAACACCAAAAGCAATGGCAACAAAAGCCAAAATAGACAAATGGGATCTAATGAAACTAATAAGTTTCTGCATAGCAAAAGAAACTATCATCAGAGTGAACAGGCAACCTACAGAATGGGAGAACATTTTTGCAATCTACCCATCTGACAAAGGGCTAAAATCCAGAATCGACAAAGAACCCAAACAAATTTACAGGAAAAAAAAAAATCCCATCAAAAAGTGGGCAAAGGATATGAACAGACACTTCTCAAAAGAAGACGTTTATGCAGCCAACGGACACATGAAAAAATGCTCATCATCACTCGTCATCAGAGAAATGCAAATCAAAATCACAATGAGACACTATCTCCCACCATTTAGAATGGTGATCATTAAAAAGTCAGGAAACAATAGATGCTGGAAAGGATGTAGAGAAATAGGAAATTTTTACACTATTGATGGGAGTGTAAACTAGTTCAACCATTGTGGAAGACAGTGTGGCAATTCCTCAAGGATCTAGAACTAGAAATACCATTTGACCCAGCCATCCCATTACTGGGTATATACCCAAAGGATTATAAATCATGCTAGTATAAAGACACATGCACACGTATGTTTATTGAGGCACTATTCACAATAGCAAAGACTTGGAACCAACCCAAATGTCCATCAATGATAGACTGGATTAAGAAAATGTGGCATAGGCCGCGCACGGTGGCCCAAGCCTGTAATCCCAGCACTTTGGGAGGCCGAGATGGGCGGATCACGAGGTCAGGAGATAGAGACTATCCTGGCTAACACGGTGAAACCCCGTCTCTACTAAAAAATACAAAAAACTAGCTGGGCGAGGTGGTGGGCGCCTGTAGTCCCAGCTACTTGGGAGGCTGAGGCAGGAGAATGGCGTAAACCCGAGAGGCAGAGCTTGCAGTGAGCTGAGATCCGGCTACTGCACTCCTGCCTGGGCGACAGAGCTAGACTCCGTCTCAAAAAAAAAAAAAAAAGTGGCATATATACACCATGGAATACTATGCAGCCATAAAAAAGGATGAGTTCATATCCTTTGCAGGGACATGGATGAAGCTGGAAACCATCATTTTGAGCAAATTATCACAAGGACAGAAAACCAAACACCACATGTTCTCACTCATAGGTGGGAATGGAACAATGAGAACACTTGGACACAGGGTGGGGAACATCACACACCGTGGCCTGTCCTGGAGTGGGAGGAAGGAGGAGGGACAGCATTAGGAGAAATGCCTAATGTAAATGACGAGTTAATGGGTGCAGCACATCAACATGGCACATGTATACATATGTAACAAACCTCCACATTGTACACATGTACCCTAGACCTCAAAGTATAATAAAATTTTAAAAAATAAAAATTAAAAGAAAAAAGTTAGCCAGGCATGATGGCACATGCCTATAATCTCAGCTACTCCGGAGGCTGAGATGGGAGGATCACTTGAGCCTGGGAGGTCAAGTCTACAGTGAGCCAAGATCATGCCACTGCCTGCAGCTTGGGTGACAGAGTGAGACCCTGTCTTAAAATATATATATGTGTGTGTGTGTGTGGATATGATATTGTTATATGCCATTTAAAAAGAGCAAAACTGTAGGTATTGTTCATAGATATATATGTCGTTAAGGGCCAAAATATGAAAGACAAGGATATACACCAGATTACCATGGAAGAAGGAAACAAAATAGGAATTAAAAAAATACAAAGGAGCTTTCAGCTCTTTCTGTGATATTTAAGTTAATGATCTAAAGGAAATACCAAGAAATATTTAGATATTTTGAGTCTTTTGGGAAAATAAATAGCCATTATATGTAAGCCTGGAATTTCTTAACTAAGAAATGACTTGACAGGAAAGAAAATCTGTAAGTAACAAGTTTATAAGCAAGTTAATGAGAGAGAGAGCAAGTACTAGATCTTATGTTAAATGGCTATTTATGTTTTCTTTTATATGAAGGATAGTTGAATGTGAGAAACAGTGGGAAGAAATATTTTCAAGATTTAGGGAGTCCTCCTTTCAGGAATGAGATAAATAAGAATATTGAAGAACTGAAAAAAAAAAAAATAGTGTGCAGCACTTCCCGCTTCACCCTCTGCCTCCTATTCTGGCCATGTAAGATGTGCCTTTTTCCTCTTCACCTTCTGCCATGATTTTAAGTTTCCTGAGGCCTCCCCAGGCGTGCTTCCTGTACAGTGTGCCAAAATGTGAGCCAATTAAACCTCTTTTCTTTATAAATTACACAGTCTCAAGTACTTATTTACAGCAATGCAAGAACAGACTAATACATGGCTCAATTGTTCCATAGAAGTCATATTTATGGTTTCTTTTGAATAAATGTAGAAATTGACTCTGCTAGTCTCAAAACTTGAGAAAAACTTGATTTATCTTACCTGAATTCCTTTCTCAGGAAATCAACCATCAAACTTCCTAGATACTATCAAGGAACTGAAACTTACCACATCACCACATCTGGGCAATGAGATGCCAGACCTTTCACTAATCATGATTGCCTAACTGACTTCCTGTTCCTGCTTCCCTTCCTGCTTCCTGTTGACCAACTCCTCTTCCTTACCCCTAAGGAAGGGATAAGTGAGAGGACTGGGTTTTCCCATACACGATTACATTTCTTCCCTGCTGAATAAATCTCTAATTTTAGTCAGAGAGATAGATTTGAGACTGATTTTCCATCTACTTTACTGCAGCACCCAAATAAAGCCTTCCTCCCTGGTAATACTCATTGTCTCAGTGACTGGCTTTCTGTTGGGCAAGCAGCAAGACCTCGACCTAACTCTTGCTGTTTTGGTAACAGATAATATCATTAATAATTAGGTAAATGCAAATGAAAACTGCAATAAAATATTACTACACACACACTACAATGGCTAAAATTAAAGCAACTAACACCACCAAATGTTGGTGATGATCTGGAGTAACTGAAATGTTCATAAATAATTGGTAGGAAAGTAAAATGATTCAAGCACTTGGGAAAAGGTGTAGAAATTTTTTACAAAAGTGAACATACACCTACCCTATAAACTAGTAATTCCAATGCTGGGTATGTACCCAGTAAAAATGTTTTTTTTTAAAGGTTACCAAAAAAAAAAAAAAAAAAAACCTTAAAACACCTTATACAGGAATGCTCATAACTGTATTCATGATATCAAAAAATAGAAACACCCCAGATATCCATCAATATGCAAAAGAATAAACAAATTGTTATATATTTATACAATGAAATACTAATGATGAAAATAAACAAATTTTTAGTACACATAAAATATAGGTGAATCTCATAACATTATGCTGTGTAAATGAAGCCTTACCCAAAAGGGTACACACTGTATGATTTCATTTATACTACATTCCATAACAAGCAAAATTACTCTATGGTGAAAAAAATCATAGCAATTATTAGTTTGCCAGGGGGTAGGGTGGAGTATTAGTCCCCTTTCACACTGCTGATAAAGACATACCCAAGACTGGGCAATCTACAAAAGAAAGAGGTTTTCGGACTATAGTTCCACATGACTGGGGAGGCCTCACAATCACGGTGGAGGGTGAAAGGCACATCTCACAAAGCAGCAGACAATAGAAGAGAGTTTGTGCAGGGAAACTCCCATTCTTAAAACCACTAGATCTCATGAGACTTATTCACTATCATGAGAACAGCACAGAAATACCCGCCCCCATGATTCAATTATCTCTCATCGGGTCCCTCCCACAACACGTGGGAATTATGGGAGCTACAAGATGAGGTTTGGTTGGACACAGAGCCAAACCATATCAGGTGAAATTGACTGGGAAAAGTCATAAGGAATCTGTCTGGGACAAAAGTAATGTTTTATATCTTATTAGAGGTTTTGATTACACAAGCATACATATTTGTCACAACTTTGTGGATATGCAGTTAAGACCTGTGTATTATATTTTATGTAATTTTGCATCAAAAGAAAGATTATAAACAAATAATGAACTCTATTTCATTATATGCATACTGATGCATTTAGGAAAAACTGTAATAATATTGTAATTTCCTTTTAAATGTACCCCAAAATAAGATGGATTGGTGGAAGTTTACGGTGATAGACAGATGGACAAATATGCAATAAAGCAAGTATTGGTAAAGTATTGATGAATGAATCTTTGTGGTGCGTGTACAAGTCTTCCCATTAACATTTTTTAAGCTTGCTAAGTGATTGACATTTTTCATGGTATAATATTGGCAAAAAAAGATACTGCTTAAAGTTTAAATTTCATTCTTTTTTCTAGTAAAAATCAAATGTCAAATTGCTTGTTGTTGGCAGTAATTCACCATAAACGCACCCTCGCTATAACTTTACAGTAATAAATATCTTAAAAGAAAAATAAAATATATTTTATTCACAAATTACACCTGATCACTAATATATCACACTTGATATGGTCAATGAAAGTAACATGTAGGTCAACAGAAGAGAAAAAAACACCTTTTTTGCAATATTGAAAAGCTTTCAAATATCATCTCAACATTCCCTTTGGCAGTACATGTTGGACTTTGTCCAATATAATCACATACAGTCTACAGGCAGATTCAAAATACTTTAAAATTATTATCATAGTTTAAAACTAAATTATAACAATTACAAAAACATGATTCTTAAAATTTTGTCTTATAGACAAAACATAAAGATGTTTTCCTCATACAGCATATGGATCTACATAACTTCATGATTACAAAAATTAGTAAACACTGACAAAACTATTTTTTAATGTGGCAAAATTTTGTCTTGCTGTTGCATTGGCATTATAATTGTGAATTTACATGTTCATAAACTCCTATGGTGGTGTTGCAAGGCTTTTCCTTAGTTCAGCTAAAGACGGGGTTATTTGTCCCATGGCCACAAAAATTCAGGCTTGCAGACAATTTGAATGGTGAGTGAGACACGGTTTTATTGGGTGAAAAAGAAGAAAAGTGGGAAACAGGGACTCTCACTAGGCCAGAGTTCCTGCTAGAGTGCTTCCCGCCCACCATTCAAATCCCAAGTTCCACACGGGAACAGGAGGGGCCAGACTCTTCCCCACTGAAAATGTTGTAATGCTCCACCTCAGTGGGCAGGCTGGCTGGAGTTTCTCTGGGGAACCCCTCCCACCTGGCTGTCTCATCCCTTCCTCTAAAGAAGTACATCCAACTGCCATAAGATTAGGATAAGGAAGAAGACCCATCCTAACTGCTTCCTGCTGACAGGGGACAGTTTTGGGGAAAAGGCAGTCAGAACTTCCCTAGAGTCCTATTTAAGGGTTCCAGGCAGAAGGAGCCACCGGCAGAAGGAGCCACCATCAGAGGCTCCAGTTGCATGACTGTTTGGAGTTTGATGGCCTGAAGGCAAGAACAGATAAACCAGGTTATTAGAAAACATGTAACAAAACAAAACAAGGGGAGGTGTAAAGACAGCTCAAAAATTCTAAGGCCTTTTACCAGTTTACACAGGGAGAGGGAGGCCAAAAGCCCGACTGGTAAAAAAAAAAAAAAAAAAAAAAAAAAAAAAAAAAACTTTACCCCTTTGCTGCTACGTTGGGCTTCTGGGTTCCCTTCCCCTGAGCTCAATCCTAAACCAACCAGTTTAAGGTTTAGAAAATTAACTCTTTCCAGTTTGGAGGATGCACCTGAGGGGAGTACCTCATAGTATGGGGACATAATTACCTATTAGTGAAGAGAGAATTGAGGAGGAGAAAGGAAAAAAGAAGGCATTCTTTCAAAGGAGTCCCAGGGGTTCAGGATACATTTGAAAAGGGTACAGACTGAAGGTAAATGGCTGCCTATCTAGAAGAGGGGAGCAGGCATCCCTGGTTCCCGTCTCTTTCTAGCAGATATCCAGAGTACATGATGAGGGAGAGAGGGAAGGGCATCCTCTTTCCTTTTTCCATCCTTGCATGCCCAAGTTCCAGCAACCTTGGCAGGTACTGCCATGGGCATTAAAGTGGCTTGCACCCATGAAGCCGGGGGGCCTAGAGAATAGGAATTACCCCCTGTCACCTATGTCTCTTTCCCACCTACTGTCAGTAGCCTTGGAGTTCCCTTTACCTCATTTATGCCATGGATATTAATGTGGCCTTTATCAATGAAACAGGAAGCTTGGGGTTGACTTAATTGGCAGGATCAGCCACACTCACCTGCGCTGTGCCTTTTAATCTCTGTTGTCATTTGCCTATGGACCCCTCAGTCCAGTTTTCCTTCCTAGGGCTTTGACCCCAAAGCTTGGAATTGATTTGAGGACAAAAATGTGTCTCAGGTGTTGTATGGACTCCTTATCATAAACCAAATGCTAAGGTGAAACTGTTGAACTGAGTCCTCCTCCAAAAAGGGAGAGGAAAGGATGTCTTGTGACACACCCAAATAAGTGATGGCTATAGTTATGCTTGCTAAGATTTGGGTGCATGGTGCGTGGCTTTGGTTAGCTCCTTGGTCTTACTTTCCCAAAAGAAAACCTCCAAGTGTTAGGCATCCTATTAATTCCCATCACCTAACAGGATTTGCAGAATAATTGCTCAGAGCTAGGATACTGATCAGAATTTCTACGTTACCTATGCCTCTTATTCTTTCTGAGCCTCAGCCAGGGATTGCTAGTTGGTTCACAGAAGCAAGGAGGGTTAGTCTAAAATGTAGGCAAAAAACTTAGAATTTAATGACAAATATATGACAAGTTTTGAAACATGATTTCTTTCTCTCCAGTCCTCATGTTTGTTTAAAAAAAAACAAATCATCATGGGACCGAATGGGTGTTTTTTGCAAAATACATTTTAGCCTTATACAAGGCCTGATTATTTGGATAAAGCAAGAATAGCGATTTCTACATAGACCTTTTGGACTGATTGACTTTGGTGGAAGTTTGTTCCACAGGGAGTCTCAGATAAGTCCTTTTAAAACCTAGTCAAGCCATGGGTTTATCCTCAAATACCTGTGAGTTGAGTGATCCTCTCCTCTGAAGGTCCCAAGATAAACTTGGAGCTCCTGGACCTGTTAGAAAGTGACATTCTTTACTGATCAGGTCAGGAACCCTATACAGGGACTGCACAGATGAGGGTATTAGGCCAGTTTCTCCTATGGGGCTTTTATCAGCTCTACAAGTTGAGATTGACTCCTTAAAGGGGAGCATACCCTTCCAGTCAAAGCCTTGGTAAAATAACCACTTTCTCCAATTGTGTCCTATTCCAAAAGACAATGGATTCTTACTGCACTGATGCAAACAACAATATTGTCATAATAATACTCACAAATAGTTTCCAAATTCTAGAGAAACCAGGCAGAGAGAAACAAACATGCTCCAAATCTTGATCACAGGAGTATACCTACTTAATTATTAAAGGCCATACATAGTTCAAAGTTTCCTTGAGTCCAAAAAACAAAATATGGATCAGCAATTTTCCAAGCAAAGGTTAAAAAGATTTGCTTCAGTTTCCTGAGTTCAATCCATTTAGTTAACTCTTGTTTTGCTTGATATTCATGAGCATTTCAGCTCTTCATGAGTCTTGTACATTTTCCTTTACTCCAATGTTACAATCTCTAAAGTTATCGGAAGGCTGTATTTAAGAGTACCACTTAAACTTCTACAGGTCATTATAAACCATCTTTTGGGAAGGATTAAAACAAGAAAACAATTGTCTGTGAATAGGAAAATGTCCAAGTTAGTTACTGTTAGAAACACAACTGACAAAGAAGTTTGGTTATCTCCGTGGTTTATCATAACAAAATAAAAATCTTAATTATGATTGGTAGCATATACTTAGACATTATAATTTTAGAAATCCCATACAATTTTGGAACACATATTAGCGTTATTCACCAAGATATAACCTAAAGAAGACTGAGCATCATTTTGACAACTTCATGTACCTAATATGTCAAATAATCCTGTTTACCTCTCTTTTCTGGACATTCCAGGGGCCCTCTGGACTATCCAAAAAGCCAGGTGTCAGGAAAGACAGTTTTGAAACTGAAGTTTAATTTTGGGAAGGCTGTTAAATGTTCAAGGTTTAAAATACTTGATATTATGAAATAGAATTCCAGATTACCGTAAGTTATTTATTTTGACAAAAATTATGGCTCAGAGATTTAAAGAAGCAAAAACCTTTTATAACCCCTTACAAATTTTGCCAAAGAGCAGATTAGAGACTTAGGAAAACCTTGCCATGCTTTTATTTCAATACTCAATTTCCAGAAAAACCATATAATACCCTTTTTTGAATTTAGTCAGTATGTTCACACAGAGAACCTCTTCTGCAAGATTAATTCCCACATTTCTTCCACCACTTCTTTGAACCTTTAGCTTTTTCCTAATTTAGCTCATAACAATCCTTTAACTGGAGGCAAAAGTTTAAATTTCCATGCCTTCTTATAACTTTTATTTAAAACCACATTTTACTGTTCTTACATACTCTGCATGTAAATATATTTCTAGTAGTTTCAATTAACTCCTAGCAATTTTGAACTTTTAAGATAAAACTTGGTAAGTTGCTTTAATTGTGTGCTAACTGCAACCAAGGTTTGCCTTATTAGTTAAGGGGTGGTTAGTTCCATATGTCCCCAGGCCTTACCAATTGTGAAGCCAGCAAGTCCAATAGTTCTCAAAACCCAAAAAGCAGTTTGTAACCTCAAAACACTTAGCAAACTTTGCACCTGACCTGCATTTCACCAATAGTCTTTAGGGCTGTTTTTATTTCTTAAAGTCATCAACTGAAAGTTTCCACAGCTTTTAACTTCCCTTTAAAAAATATTAGATGCAAGTGCTTGTCTTTCATTAGGCCGAATTAATCAGAGCTCTTTTGACAGAGATTACACACAGTACACACACACAGGCAGAAGAAAACCCAGTTGCTAGGTGGGGCCCTTTAAGAGACAGGGCTAGGAAAACTTGCAGATATCAACCCAGAAAGACATTTATTCCCTAAGGCAGTATTCCTCAACAAAGCCTTGCCAAGCAGTTACAGGCCATGCACACATTGTGTAAAACAAGATGGAGGCTTGCAGCACAAACCATACAGACATGCAAAGCGCACCGGATTGGCTACAGCCCAAGACTAGCCCCGCAAACCCTTCTTCACAATTAAAGCTTTACAGAAAATATAAACAGTGATAGCTGGGAGGCCTGGCAAAGCAAAACGTCTTCTAAAAGAAAAGAAAAAAAAAAACTTGCTTAAAACTTAACTGCTGATGGAGTGGAGAAGAGGAAAGGAAAAAAAAACAGTTTAAAAATGCCTGGGGAAGAACCTCTTACTCTTATGCAAGTGGTTCCTCCACCAGGGAGACTAGTTCAATTACTGTCCCATGGAGTAAAACCCCTTGGCTGGCGAAGGGGAAGCCTCCTGCAAAAGCAGGTAACTGGGACTGCCAGCCTGCTGTGCCAGATCCTTGGGCCATGCCTCCCAGCCCCGGCATGGAGGGGAGAGCCGTGGGGAGCTGCTGCTTGCCAGTCCAGCCCGAAAAAGGAAGGAAAAGGCCATAAGGATGAAAAGGCTCAGAAGGGAGACAGAAAAAGAATTGTTGGTTTGCATCTCACTCACCATTTCTCCAGTCCCCACGTTGCGCACCAAAAATGTTGCAGGACTTTTCCTTAGTTGAGTTAAAGACGGGGTTCTTTGTCCCATAGCCACGAACATTCAGGCTCATAGACAATTTGAATGGTGAGTGAGACAGGGCTTTCTTGGATGAAAAGGAATTAAAGGGGGAAACAGGGACTCTTGCTAGGCCAGAGTTCCTGCTAAAACACTTCCTGCCCGCATTCAAATCCTAGGTTCACACAGAAAGAGAAGGCGCCAGGCTCCTCCCTGCTGCAAACGTCGTGAACTTCCCAAGGCACCATCCCAGTGGACAGGCTGGTTGGTGTCTCTCCAGGGACCCCCTTCCTACCAGGCTGTCTCAGTGGGACCAGAATTTTATTTTATTATTGGTCAGTTTCAGTTCCAGATTACAAAATCAGTAACTGAAATTGGAAGGATCTGCCTCCCACATCAGGAAAATTCCATACAGAATTATAACTTACGATGAAGAATATCAGATTATTATACACAGTGAAAATTATTTATGGGTAAGTTCACAATTTACATCAGAAAGATTTAATGTGACGAATCATTTTAGGAGGGATATCTTTTCAGCTTTTTGCTTCTTACTCAGGTATTCAAAGAGACCAGCTGAGAAACTTATGTGATAATTGGACATCTTTTTTCAATAACATGTGATTTCGAATTCTGAGTAGCTCCTCCTTGCCCAGATATTTCAAAGGTTGAGGCTTAAATATGACCCATGTATTAATCAGCTTTGCTGAAGTAACAAGCAACAACCCCCAAATCCCAGTGGCTTATACAATTATTTTTCACTCACATTGCCCCTAAATTATGAATTGATTGTGGTTCTGCTAGATGGGACTTCTAATTCCTGAATCAAAGCAGGACTAGCCCCTCTTTTAGATATGCCACAGGGAAGAGTGAGAGAGCTGGCCAAAAACGTGTGCTGCCTTTTAAAGCTTCTGCTTCAGAAGCTCTGGCATATCACATCTGCTCATATGCAACATATAGAGAGAACTAAAGGACTCGAATGCGAAAGTCTTGAGGCCAGTATATAATCAAAGGAATAGGCAGCCAATAGTTTTTAAAGAAAAACAAATTTTCTGGGTTTAGGGGAGAAATCTAATATAGAAAAAGAACTGCCATGAAAGCAATTTCCGTTTTTCTGATTTTCCTGTTACATCTCTGCTAGGATGCCAATAGTATAAGAAAAAATAAAATATTCTTGCCCCATAACATAGAATAGAAGGCAAAACATCAATAGGAGGGGTAAAAACCAAAAAAAAAAAAGAAGTGAAAATAAATAAATAAAAGGAGACAGTGTTACAAGGCAGAAGGTAAGTACACAAGAAAAACAAGCTGCAGGAGAAAGTACATGTATGGAAGAAATGTCATTTTCTCAAGCCTTGGAGAGCTCCACTAAACTAAGCTCTTTGAAGAATAGGCCAAAACTTTGAAGAAAAGGAGCTCAATTAACAGTGAGAAGAATGGTGTAGACTGTATTGCATAATAAGAAACTCCAGCCTTGTTACATGCAAAATCAAAATTTTAGATTTAAAAAACAAAATCAGAGAAAGACAAAGAAAAAAATGAGTTCTTGAAATACACCTCACATAAAAATCACTGACTTTCAAAACTCCTCTCAGAAATCTATAAGAAAATATCAATTGTTAACTGAAATAATTCAGTTATTTATTTTAAAATGTATGTGTTAAGTACTATTGTTTTTCTTTTTTTTTTTTCTTTTTTTAATGTAGAGATGGGATCCTGCTATGTTGCCCAGGCTGGTATTGAACTCCTGGTCTCAAGGAATCCTCTGGGCTTGACTTCCTAAAGTGCTAGGATTACAAGTGTGGACCAGGGCATCCAGCCTGCTCTTTTAAATAAAGATTTTAATGCCAAAAATAAAATTCTACTCTATATTTGAAGCTGAATTTTCAGCTTATCAATAAAAGAATTAAAATATAATAAAA
This sequence comes from Macaca fascicularis, assembly GCF_037993035.2. NCBI lineage: Eukaryota > Metazoa > Chordata > Mammalia > Primates > Cercopithecidae > Macaca > Macaca fascicularis. The sequence continues at coordinate 112,409,875 of NC_088381.1, forward strand.
TGACTAATAAAAATGGGAGAGAGAGAGATTGAAAGAATGAAATGTTATAAGAGTAAATGAGCCCCCTTCATTATCAATTTTAGAAAGTCTGTAAATACTGCTTAAATTGATAATCAAGAAATAAAGTGTAACTATATTATTTAGTGTTATAGATAAAACCACCAAAAGAACTTAAAATGCCATAAGTTGCTACTTCTGAGGAAGGGACTGACGGTGAGAGAAAGTAAGGAACCTAAAAATACTTTAACGTTTTATTAAATAATTTAACATTTTTATTTTATGCCATTTTGGTCAGTTTACATTCTTATTTCTACACACATGTATTACTTTTCAAATAAGAAAGCATTAATTGGAGTCGTGAAATTTTATGATGATATTTGAACAGAATGAATGTGTGTGTCTCAAATTGGAGCAAAAATACTTCTCAGTACCTTACACAATGTCTCTTAGACAAGATACCAAAATACAATCTGAGTTTAAGCCCAGTTAATTTAAAAAAAAAAAAAAAAAAAAAAAACACTAATATCCTAATGCTTTCTCTAGTCAGATTTAGAGTTCTGTACTTTTGTAAACTTTTCCTCTTCTTCTTCGCTGACGAGAAAGTTAGAGCAAAGATCAGTGCCCCAGTTCTATCAATTCATGTTGGATATCTGTTCACCTCATTCCCTCTGCTATAGTTTAGATGATATCTGTTCATTCTATTTCTAACTGTCTTATTTTGTATTATGCCTAATCTCATAAGCCACTTCAATTTTTTTTGAAAAACAGGAAGGATGTAAATTCTAAACAAAAAAGATAGAACAAAATATCATGAAATTTTAGAAACTTTTAAGAAACTCTCTAATGAACTAAATGCAGCTGTTTTAGTTAAAAATTGGTAAAATACAGGAATTTTACATTAAAAACACAAAATGAAAAAGAGTAGTAGTACTCATGTGCAATTTATAATCATTATTAATAAATTATAATTATAAATAATTTAATAGATACATAATTATAGATTATATAATAGATATATAATAGATTATAAACAAGTAAAAACCAAAATCAATATAGTGTTTTCAAATACTTTTTCAAAATCACAATAGAAAAGGCCTACACATTAATTATTTTAAAAAACAAATTAGGTTAAAATTTACTAATTCTCTCACTTCATATATGTATATACACACACATATATATACATGCACTTATTTTCTTCACTTGCCAGAGCCAATTTTTAAATTGAGTTAACTATACTTGGGTTTATCTCTTTGTCGTGCACACCATTAATAGCCTCACTACTGAAATAAGTTAGTTCTTTATTATTCCCTAAGGCAACAAGAGGCTGTAATTATTTTGTGAATCATTTTATCTTTAATTAATTTGTGTTGTCTCTTACATTAAATTTAGTAGTGATAAGGTTGAATTGGAGTTTCTGTTTATAGGTTTTGTAAGCAGAGCTTTTGACTCACAATTTTCTGATTAATTAAATGAAATATTATTAGGTAATGATTCACACGCTGGAAAAAATAAAGTTCTATCCAAATATAACTGCTACTCTTTAAAAGTATATCACAATTTGTTATTATTGCCATTTTTCAGAAATGATAAGCTTTGATTCTCATTCACTATGCTATCTTTAAAAATAGATCAGCTGAGCTTAAGAAAAATTCATCATTATTCAACACTTCTCTTTGGCCAGAATGATTTTAGTCCTATTCAGGCAAGCTCAGAAAGCACTTCCACTGCAGGAAATTGAAACCTTGGTTTGTGTTTAAACTCAAAAACTAAATCACCCTTGTAGTAATCATTCTAGTCTTTCCCCAATTAGTTGCACAAACAATTCTATAAAAATCAACCAGTCTATGCAATGATATAATTTAATAATTTATCAAAATGATAAAATGACCAGAACTAAATCAACTACACATAGGTCATTTTTAGCTAATGTAGATTCATATTATTATAAGTATTAACCTATTAAAAATAATGCAACCAAGGATATTCATAAATGTATATATTATTTATATTATCTTCACTCGTAAAACTTAGTTCTTAAAAATTCAGATATAGGCCGGGTGCAGTGGCTCATGCCTGTAATCCCGGCACTTTGGGAGGCAGAGGCGTCTGAACACCTGAGGTCAGGAGTTCAAGAAAAGCCTGACCAACAAGGTGAAACCCGATCTCTACTAAAAATACAAAAATTAGCTGGGTGTGGGGGTGGCACCTGTAGTCCCAGCTACTCCGGAGGCTGAGACAGGATAATTTCTTGAACTTGAAAGGCGAAGGTTTCAGTGAGCCAAGATCGTGCCATTGCACTCCAGCCTGGGCGATGGAGCAAGACAATGTCTCAAAAAAAAAAAAAAAAAAAAAAAAATCAGATTACTAGAAATTAAAGAATATATAAATAAAACAATAAAATTTATTCTTTTATGCCATTCTATTGTTTTCCTATCAAAAGTATATAATACAATATATTTAAAAATCCAATAAATAACTATTTTTAATTACTTAACAGGATGATTGATAGTTGTTTTGAGTCTCTCTGCAACATCTAACAAATCAGTCACCAATTGTTGCAGAAGTTCATGGTAGGAACTCAGCATTTGCAACTTCCCAGTTACTCCTTGGCATCCTCCCAGGCCTCTCCTTCTAGCTGGGGCTACCAACCCAGAACTTTCTGGTTCAACCCCAACCCAGTATCTTGAACCAATTCTGAGCTTAAGCAGAATAGGCCTATCCTGACATTCTGAAATTTACTATAAGATTATTGGTGCCATTTATTTTGCAACTCAGAATTGTTTTAGGCTTTTCCTTATAACCCAGAATTTTAGTCTTGATTATCCTGCATGGCTTGCTGTGTTTGTGTACATTTACTCTTTGATTTTGTTACCTAGGACACTATTGATTTGATTTATATTCTACTCCTAGTTACTGACTCTCCACCATACACCCAGTCTAGGCTCCTTTGCTCAGACTGCTCTAAGAGGGAAGAATTAGATAATAAGGGAAGTAGACAAATGAGATATTTTATCCATTATTGATAGATTCACAAAGATATCCATCCCAGGTCCTTTGCCTGTCTTTCTCTTAGCAGGGAGGATTGTATAGTAAAGGAAGGAGACATATGAATAATTTTTCATCACTTTCAGTAGACTACCAAAGATCCACGACCTTTATTGGAAACAAGGCACTTGTTAGGTAAGCAGTGTCTAGGCAGCTGTTTAATGGGTACATTCCAAAACAGCATCTTGTCTTCTCCTTGTCATCATGTGCAAAGTAAGTCTAATTATGTGATATAGTACTTTAGGCAGAGTGTATTGCCTAATGATAACAACAATAGCTCCCATTCCACCTCCTCTTGTGCAATATGAACTTGGTACTCCCCCATTGGAAAGTAGAATCTATTGCTCCACCTCTTTGGGTCTGATCAGGCCCTCTGCTACTTTGGCCAGTAGAATACAATGGAAGTGATACTGCTCCAGTTTCACCATAGCCCTTAATTGGTCTAAAAGGGTCCAATTTGTGCATCTTGAAAGTCAGCTACTGTGTTAGCAGTGTGAGTACCTTGTACCACCATGCAACAAGAAGCCCAAGCCATGTGAAGAGGCCAGGAAGATGAAATACAATGTGGAAAGAGAGAGGCCAAGAAGCACCAAAGCATTAGATATGTGCATGAGAAACCTACCTTGGATGGTCCACCCAAGAAAAAGGAGTTTGCAGATGACTCTAGTTCTAGCTGCTATCTGGGTGTGACAATGAGCAACACCCTGAGAATGTACCACCTAAGCCTAGGCCATCCACAGAATCATGGGAAATAGTAATGTTACTGTTTTAGGTTACTATAGGGGGTGTTGTTACGTAGACAACAAGAACTGTGCTATTCATAAATTCAAGGTTTTATAAAGTCTTACTCTTCACTGCCAAGGCTTCATTGAATATTTACAGGTTAAAATATTTGAAATTATAATTTCCCAAATAATGCTCTAAATATAAAGCCACTGAGCAATATGTAGATGGACAGTTATCAAAAGATGATTTAGAAAAATGACATAGAACAATAAATTTTAGTGGCTCTCCACCTTCTTCGACTGGAATATATCTGAGGGATACAGCACATTACTATCAATTGCATCAATTACTATCAACAACAACTGGAGTTTTAGCTTAAAAAGACCCAAAGACTATTTACTGTCAGATCCTTCAGTAATCATTATGAAAATATTAAATAAAAAATAACCATATTCACACTTTCTTGTCCATAGTGAACAGTGCTTGGTGAGTTTAAAGAGAGACTTTTCAGTGATACTTATTTATATAATTTCTTTTTTTATTATTATTACATTTCATGTCCTAGGGTACATGTGCACAATGTGCAGGTTTGTTACATATGTATACCTGTTCCATGTTGGTGTGCTGCACCCATTAACTCATCATTTACATTAGATATATCTCCTAATGCTATCCCTCCCCGCTCCCCCCACTCCACAACAGGCCCCGGTATGTGATGTTCCCCTTCCTGTGTCCAGGTGTTCTCATTGTTCAATTCCAACCAATGAGTGAGAACATGCGGTGTTTGGTTTTCTGATCTTGCAATAGTTTGCTGAGAATGATGGTTTCCAGCTGCATCCATGTCCCTACAAAGGACATGAACTCATCCTTTTTTATGACTGCATAGTATTCCATGGTGTATATGTGCCACATTTTCTTAATCCAGTCTGTCATTGATGGACATTTGGGTTGGTTCCAAGTCTTTGCTATTGTGAATAGTTCTACAACAAACATAAGATGATGGTCATCTTTAAACCAAGCTTTATGTTCAGACGTTTGACTAGCTCTACCCATGGTGAAATGCAGTTTGTGAAATTGTGACATTCACAATCCCAAATCCACTTCTTTCCAGCTGTATGACCTTGGATAAGTTCTTTAATTTATTTGTGCCCTAGTTTCCTCATCTGAAAACAAAAGGAATAATAATAGTATCTACCCCCTAAAGTGGTAAGGAGGATTAAGTGAGTTAATAATGCATAATAACAGTTTCTGGAAGTAGTAAGCATCATTTAAATGTTAGCTTCATTTTTTTAATCTCATTCATTATATTAGGAACACCTGATTGTAGAGTGGCCATAACAAATCCTGGTATCAAATGGATTTCACTAGACAAATAGTCTAAATTCTCCTTAGAGTTAGATAAATTGAAAGTACTTATTATATAGGATTCTAAGTAGTGATTATTCCTATCACTCTTTTGATCAGTCTTATCAAAAGCAAGCAGAGCACTTTAATTCCAACTTATTGCATAACTTTTAAGGAAGATACACTAACCCAGAAATGTCAAGTTGAGTTGACTTAGTGAATTAGTACATTGCCTCATCCAAAATGAACACTATGATCCCAGTTAACTTGATGAAGAGCTTCAGCTGGACTTTCAGTTTCTTTTAAAGGGGAGTAAAGCTGTTCATTGAAATGTACTTTGCCTGGTCAAATATTTGATGCAGTAAAAAGCAATCATAAAAGGTGAAACTAAGACTCAGATCCCATGCCAATCATTCTAAAAAAGCAAGCACCAAAGACAGTTTGCTAGAGTTTTGCCATTTTTTAAGAGAATATCATACAGATGCTATATTCATAGTTTATGCTTCATGATTCAGTGCTTTTTCCTGCTAACTACTGAAACTGAGAAGCTCAACATTCACACACACACACACACACACACACACACACACAAATACTACTAACAATGACAGAATTGAAAGTTCTTTATCCAACATCCATTCTTCCCTTCAGCCTTAGTAAATGAATTACAGTTTAAAAAACAGCAACTATGTATTATAAACATTTATTTTCATTTAAAATGTATAAGCAAAGAGTACTTATTCTACTGTCTTTTGATGCAGTGCCAAAGTCTTTTCTTTGAATGGCTCCATCGATTGTAATTCTCCATTGTCTTTCTTTCATAAATCACTCTCATAATTCATCTTCTGCAATGTCCAGTTCCAGTGTCTTTGAAGAGAAAAGAAGACATTTGTCAGGGAACTAATGCATATCCTTTCATAGTTTGACAATTTTTTTCCAGACTTTCACAATTGCCTCCCCACATCTAATTTGACAATATTTTTAAAAAATAAAATTTGCCTTCATTGTGTATTTCCAAAGAATAAACTTTATTTTCATTTCAACTACTTTAATTTTTACTCACTTGAATATTACAGGTTTAGATAATATTTGTAAAAATACATAATTCTATCTAAATGTCTGAAATACACAGGTTTGGGAGCAAATATAACTGGATCTTACCAAGCCAAAAAAAAAAAAAAAGTACTGAATAAGTGGGAATAAAAGTGAGCAGTCACATTTGAGATGAGCCTCATAATTGTCAGGGTTCAGCATGCACATTCATCATCAGAATATCTGACAGACATAATGTAGAGTTTAGGTTTATCTCTTAGTTTGGTGCAAAAGTAATTGCAGTTTTTGACATTACATTATGGCAAAACTGCAATTACTTTTGCACCAAACTAGTAGCAATGATTAAGTAGAAGTTGCATATGAGATATTTCACCCCTAAAGATATTCTATAGATTTTTCAAAAAATATTCACCACCCTCTTCTTAATCATAGAAAATATTTTTAAAATATGTCTATTTCTAAAGCAGACTATCTTACTGTTTTTCGATGTTGGTGTTTATAAAGAATAATAAACCCTTGAGACAACATATTCACGTGTCTTTATTCCTAGGAGGATAATCAGCTATTAGTCACTGTTATGGGTTAAATTGTGACCCTCAAAAAGTCATATGTTGAATTTCTAATCTCAGTACCTCAGAATGTGACCCAATTTGGAAAAAAGATCATTGCAGGTATAGTTAGTTGAGTTCATAGTAGAGTAGGGTAGGCCCCGAATCCAATATTACTGTTGTCCTCATACAACGGGGAAACTTGAAGATAGACACACACCCAGGAAGCATACCATGTGAACATAAAGGTAGAGATAGAGGTGATGCACCTACAAGCCAAGGAATGCAAAGATTTCCATCAAACACTGGAATTCTGTTGTTTCAGCCACTCAGTTTGTGGTACTTGGTTACAGCAGTCCTAACAAACTAATACAGTCCATCTTTAGATCAATATATCCTTAGGTTACAGTCATATTAAGCTTAAATGTGACTTCATCTGGTTTCTATTTATATCCTTCTCTGCAGCTTCTTACATATTTGTCAGGTCTTCTCTTGTCTAGGTAGGTAGCCTCTTGACTTGAAAATGTTTCTTCATATGATATTCTTTCACTATCCTGGTCTCTCTTCTAATGCATTCCTAAAAATACAGTATTTTACATAAAATTAAAAATAGCATGTGGCCTGCCTAATGCAAAGTAAGGCAAAGAATAAATCACCTTTCTTCCAAACATGATTTTTTTTGTAATGACACAGCCCAGGGTGCAAAAATGGCAGCACATTAAACTACTTACCCTTACTGAACAAAAATCTTAGTTTCCACACATGCTTTTTCTAAGCCATGTCTCTTCTATATTCTGTCTTTGTTGGAGCTGGTATTTTTTTTATCCAATGATAAAACTTTAATGTTTAATCCTGAGAAACTTCATTTTGCTGCTCTGCCACATCATTCTAGCACACCAATTTAGCTTGGAACCTGATTCATTTAGTTAAGTCATTAGAAAAAAAAGTTGAAATGTACAGGGAAAGGATAGATTCCCTAAGCCACATTACTAGAAACTTTCTCCAAGCCAAGTTTATCTGTTACGTAGCAATCTGGGATATACTTTATCAAACAGTTTCCAAGAAATGTAGCTGTACTAACACCACGTGCATATCTCTTCACAAGTTTAAAGAAAGGTTCTATTACTTTAATAAATACAGATACATATCTCTATCCTTCCCCTGATCTACCAGCCTAACAATTCTGTCAAGAAAAAGAACATGAAGCTAATTCAGCATCACTTGTTTTTGGAGAAACCAGGCTGAGTCTTCGTGATCTCTGCTAAGTAATGTAACACATTTCTTCATTTCTTAAGAAATTGACTTCCAAATTTAGCTGAAATCACATTAGAATTCATTATATGACTTTTTCTTCATAAATCTAAATGAACTGCAAAGTTTAACATTTCAATATAATCATGATAAAATTAAATCTTAGTTCATTTTAGAAAGTTAACTTGAAATTGCCTAAAGAATGAATAAAGAGTGCATTTTTCAATGAAAAATGTTTCTAGCTTGCAGTAATGCAGTTTTTTCAGTCATATAAATAGAAGCTACCAAATATGCTTTTGAAAAGAGATGATTTATTTCAGAATCGAATTACTGACTTAGAACTTCAGTGTTGTCTTCTTTACAGACATTTAGCGTACTTTATCCTAATCTTACTTCTAATACTTCATTTATACTTTTTCCTTTGATTCATTCCCTCAGCTCCTTCTACAACTTTGTTTAAAATATCTCCTGCCCCCTCCCTTTAAAATGCACAGTCTATCATTTCCTATCCCCTTCCTTTATTTCCTTTATGACACTTATCTTGGCATTATTGATATTCATATATTTTCCATCTCACTTGCTAGAATGCAAACTACACAAGAATAGGAAGTTTATCTGTTGCTTTAACAGCTACATACCCAGGTTTAGAACAGTACCCAGCACATAGTGACTTCTCAGCAAATACTTGCTGGATGAGTGAATGAAGGAATGGAGAGAAGTTCCAATGATACTATTAAGTAAACATTTCACAACCAGAGTACTAAGAGAAGAATGTAGGCAAGAGGTGGTAACTGAAAACACCAAATCACAGTTGAGATAAAACTCACCTATACATGCTACAAACTTAATTAAACATAACATTGTGTAATTAAAATTGCATCTAATATTTTAGATACATGTTTACTCTTTTAGAACTATAACCCACAACTATAAAATAATATAATAGTTCAACAACTCTAAATATCACATAAATTTCCTAATAAAATGCAGCCAAAATGTCACTACATTTGTAAAAAAAACTGTTTATTTTCTCATTCAATATATAATTTCCTTCTTTAATTCAAATATTCAAATAACCTGATGGAAGAAGCATAGTCTCTGCTGCCCATTCTCACTATCTATTTACCCATTTCCCCCTTATTCCCACTCTCATCACCCCATCTTCACTATGCTGGAATTCACTCCCTTCTATATATCCTTTTTGTCTATGTTATGAATAATTATCTTTTAAAATCAGAAAAAGAAATCAATTATTTAAATGAGTAGTTATTTAAATAAATGTCTGATTTTTGTTTGGTTTCAGTTTACAACAGTTTTCTTTGTTTATATTGTTATCATTGTGTTTAGTATTGATTTGAAACAAATAGTGCCTTGAACAGCAGATATTTGACTGCCATTCTGCTACTGAAAAGGCCTCCTGTCCAATGGTTCATTTAAAATAGACAAAAATGTGGTTCTATTAAATATTTCCGTAAAACTGTGTATAAAAAATTGGGCTGTCTTCAATGAAATGTGTGAAAATATATAGAATCTACTTTAATGCAGTGGTTAAATTGAACCAACCAGCCAAACTGACTTCTAAATAAGCAGCTGATGGAGATAGATAGATAGATAGATAGATAAATAATGTAGATATATAAATATATAATTTATTAATCAAATGATTCCAGTGTTAAGTAAACAGCTAGTACATTGCAATGTAAAAGCACATTACAGTTTACAAAATACTCTACATAGCTTCAATTCCAATATGAGTTACTATGTCACTAAATGCCACTTTTGGAATCCAAATTTATCCACAGTGTCCCCAACCTTTGCATTATCAAGGCAGTTCTTACAACGTTGAACCCTCAAAAAGCCTCATCTGCCACAAATAAATCAGCTCTTCAAGACAACAGAGCAATATGACTGACCCACAGCTGGTATCATACTGAATGAAGAAAAACTGAAAGCCTTTCCTCTGAGATCTAGAACAAGACAAGTATGCCCACTCTTACCACTGGTACTGAACATAGAACTGGAAGTCCTAAGTAGGGAAATCATACAGGAAGAAAAAATGAAGGACATTAAAATTGTAAAAGAAGAATTCAAGTTATTCTTGTTTGCAGATGATATGATTTATATTTGGAAAAACCTAAAGACTCCACAAGAAAACTATTAGAACTGATAAATTCAGTAAATTTGCAGGATACAAAATCAACATACAAATAGCAGTAGCATTTCTATATGTCAACAGTGAACAATCTACAAAAGAAATCATAAAAGTAATCCCATTAACAATAGCTACAAATAAAAATGAAACTCTTCGGAAGAAACTTAATCAAAGAAATAAAGATTCCACATTGAAAACTGTAAAATATTGATGCAAGAAATTGGAGAAAACACAAAAAAGTAAAGATATTCCATCTTCATGAATTGGAAGACTGAATATTGTTAAAATGTCCATGCTACCCAACGCAATCTACAGATTCAATGTAATTATTGTCAAAATACCAATGACATTCTTCACAGAAATAGAAAAAAAAAATTCTAAAATTTATATGGAACTGCAAAAGACTGAGGATAGCCAAAGTTATCCTGAGCAGAAAGAACAAAACTGGAGGAATCACATTATCTGATAAAATGGTTTTGGTCTGTGTCCCCACTCACATCTCATCTTGAATTGTAATCCCCATAATGGCCACATGTCGAGGGAGAGACCTGGTGGGAGATGATTGGATTATAGGGGCGGTTATCTTGATGCTGTTTTCATGATAGTAAATTCTCATGAGATCTGATGGTTTTATAAGTGTCTGACAGTTCCTCCTTCACATGCTCTCTCTTGCCTGCCACCATGTAAGATGTGCCAGCTTCCCCTTCTGCCATGATTGTAAGTTTCCTGAGGCATCCCCAGCCATGCAGAACTCTGAGTCAATTAAACCTCTTTTCTTTATAAATTACCCACTCTCAGGCAGTTCTTTATACCTGTCTGAGAAAGGACTAATACACCTGACTTCAAATTATACTACAGAGCTAGAGTAACCAAAACTGCATAGTACTGGCATAAAAACAAACACATAGACCAATGGAACAGAATAGGGAACCCAGAAATAAATCTATACATCTACAGGGAACTCACTTTTGACAAGGTGCCAAGAGCATACATTACGAAAAGGACAGTCTCTTCAATAAATGGCGCTGAGAAAACTGGAGATCCATATGCAAATGAATAACACTAGACCCCTATCTCATCATTTACAAAAATCAAATCACAATGAACTGAAGAGGTAAATCTGAGACCTCAAACTATGAAACTAATAAAAGAGATAATGAGGAAATTCTCAGGGACATTGGTTTGGGCAAAGATTTATTGAATAACACCCCACGAGCAAAGGCAAACAAAGCAAAAATGGATAAATTAGATCACACCAAGTTAGAAACCTTATGCACAGCAAAAGAAACAATCCACAAAGTTAAGAGACAATTCACAGAATGGAAGAAAGTATTTACAAACTATCCATCTGAAAGGGAGTAATAACAAGAATATATAAGGAGCTCAAACAACTGTACAGGAAAAAATCTAATCTAAAAATCTGATAATCTGATTAAAATAGGCAAAAGATATGAATAAACATTTATCAAAAAAAGACACACGAATGGCAAACAGGTATATGAAAATATTCTCAACATCATTGATCAGAGAAATACAAATCAAAACTAAAATGTGATATCATCTCACCCTTGTTAAAGTGCCTTTTATCCAAAGGACAGGCAATAATGAATGCCTATTGTTTGGATAAAAGGGTGTGGAGAAAAGGCAATGCTCATACACTGTTGGTAGAGATGTAAATTAATACAGGCACTATGTAGAACAGTATAGAGGTTCCTCAGAAAACTAGCAATAGAACTATAGTATGACACAGCAATCTCACTTCTAGGTATATACCCAAAAGAAAGGAAATCAGTATATTGAAGCTATATGTGAACTTCTGTGTTTATTACAGCACTATTCACAATAGTGATTTGGTAGCAACCTAAGTGTCCATAAGCAAAGTAGTGGATACAGAAAATATGGTACATGTACCCAATGGAGTACTACTATTCAACCATGGAAAAGAATAGGATCCTGTCATTTGCAATAACATGAATGGAACTGGAGGTCATCATGTTAAGTGAAATAAGCCAGGCACAGAAAGACAAACTTGACATGTTTTCACTTATTTGTGGAAACTAAAAATTAAAATGATTAAACTCATGGAATAGAGAGTAGACAGTTGGTTACCGGAGACTGGGAAGGGCAGCAGAAGTGTGGGGGACAGTGAGGATAGTTAGTGGGTACAAAGATATAGCTAGACAGAATGAACAAGGTCTAGTATTTGATAACACAACAGAGTGACTACAATCAACAATAACTTATTGTGTATTTTAAAATAACTAAAAGAATATAATTGGAATGTTTGCAACTTTAAGATAAATGCTTGAGGTCATGTATATCCCATTTACCCTAATGTGATTATTATGCACTGTATGCCTGTATCAAAATATTTAGTATACTCCATAAATATATATACCTGCAATGTACTCACAATTTGTTTTAGAAAAGACAACAGAGCACTCATGTTCTTTGGTCACTTGCATTTCATGGAAAAGGGAGATGAAGGGAAGTCTATGTCCTGTGGAAAAACTGCTATAAGGTCCAGGTAATGAAGGTGATCAACTGACTGCAATGAGATAAAAATCAACCACTGCTCCACTTCTAGTTCCTTCTCTGCCCATTTTGACTGGGAACTTCAAGAAGATATTGGCTAGTACTTGCATTTTTGACCATTCGAGGACACAGTTGTTCATGAATCCCACTTTAAAAAATACTGTGATAAAATGGCATTGAAGAGTGATTAACTGCATTATAACCAGAGAAGATAGAGGGATGTGAATACACAAATGCCTTCACCCACAAATTTTTTATATAAAGTCATAATTCTTTTAAAAACACAGTAAGGAATCAAGTTCACATTTTCCATGCTGCAGACAGGATTAAACACGTAGGACAGTTTATAGCTATTTATTGCCTCCTGAACATCAACTTGATTAATGTTAGTATATTAACCCAGGTAAGCAAGTTTTAAAGCAAGGAAAAAAATGGCTTTGCTCTTGACTGTTTTACTCAACCACAGCAGAAAAGAGAGGGAAAAATTATTAGTATTGTGAAGTGCTGAGGAAAAACATATTTGCCCATCGATAAACCCTTTTGCAAGGTTTGTTTTTTGTTGTTTTTTTTTTTTTTAATCTTAAAACAGCATTATTGATCAGGCTGTACTAACTTTGCCTTTTGGCAACTTATTTAAAGAAAGACATTTTAGTTGCCATGATCTAAAGTGATGTTTACCACTATGGTTTACATTTAACATATGGTAGTTACTTTTAAAATTATTTTATTTTGTCATGTAGACATACTGTGTTTTTTTTAATTTGAGCTGGTTAGCGCTACAAATTCCTCACTTAAGCTTTCCAAATGGACCATTCTTTTTTTTTTTTTTTTTGAGACGGAGTCTCGTTCTGTCACCCAGGCTGGAGTACAGTGGCCGGATCTCAGCTCACTGCAAGCTCCGCCTCCCGGGTTCACGCCATTTTCCTGCCTCAGCCTCCCGAGTAGCTGGGACTACAGGCACCCGCCACCTCGCCCGGCTAGTTTTTTTTTGTTTTTTTTGTTTTTTTTGTTTTTGTATTTTTTTAGTAGAGACGGGGTTTCACCGTGTTAGCCAGGATGGTCTCGATCTCCTGACCTCGTGATCCGCCCGTCTCAGCCTCCCAAAGTGCTGGGATTACAGGCTTGAGCCACATTCTTTTTTGAGGTCCTATTAAACAAATAAATAAACAAGAATAAAATAATGAGCTGAAAGTGAGATAAGGACATAAATATTACAGAAGGTTGGAGTAGATCACCAGTGAAATAAAAGCGTATATTTCAATTTCCCAGCCTAATAAAAAATTAATATAACTGCCTATTTTATTGACCTTTAAGATTCTAAAATACTCTAGAGGAAATTGAATCCAAATTTTATTACAAAAGTAAAAATAATAAAGAGTTAGTAAAAAAATTACCAAACATGATAGTAGAATCTCTCATTTCAATTTTTGGGAAGAGGAAAAGTTTATGGTTCATTTTAATTTTACATTGTTTCCTATCAATATGTATCTCTTTTTTTTTTTTTTTTTTTTTGGAAATGATTTGGATTCTATGGATATGTTGCCATGAATGAGACTTTTCTTGATGGAAAGTGAAGTCATTATGTTAGAAGAGTCCCTTTGAGGAAATCAGTTATCTCCTTACTTGCAAGTATCATTCATTTCCTAGATTTTCTTAAAAGTTAGGCTTAAATATTTCCAGAAATAGATATTTCACCTTAGCAACAACCTCCCTTGCAATCAGTGCTGCCACAGGGAGGAACACAGCCTTTCTAGTTAAAGATATCTGTGTGACTGGAAGGAAAAAATATTCCAACAGGAAATAAAAGTGAAACATGTAGCAAGAGGAAGGATTGAAAGAAACGAAGGTAAAGGAAAGAAGAGAGAGAATAGAAAAAGATATGTAAATATCGTTATGCAACTAACAAAATCTAATTTTAATATTTATTTATATTTATCTTTTCCCAAAAAGCTTTACTAGGGTCAGAATATTTAGAATTATCAATGCTTATAACGTTTTTAGGAAAAAATGACCATTAAGATTATTACTAGCATTTCAAATAAAACTAGACTTACATTTTGTTCATATTTTAAAAGGTTTTTTTCAAAATCATCATAATGTACACTTTTATAAAATATCTACCACACTGTTTTAGAACCCAACAGCTTATGGGTGAAGAAATGGTTTATCACATGATTTTCTTGGAGAAGGATGAGCCAAACCTTAATGCCTTATTAAAGTGATTTTCTTAACTAATTTAATTGCTTCACAGTAACTTTTTAATCTCTCACATCAGGAATTATTTATCCACAAATCCAGTAATATAGGAACCTGCCAGTCAATTTTTACTATATTTTGACAATGGTCTCTTTCAGAAATGTAACAATAAACTACATCCTATAAGGAAGACTGCTTCTAGTAGCATATTTTACCTACACTAGGTAAATTATTGCCTTTACAGTAGAGAGAGAATGAAAAATCCTTTTGCTTAAAATATCACCTGCAGTCATTCAACCTTGCAAAATCCCTTCCTGGATGAGATGTATTTATTCAGGTTTTCACTGTAGTGAATTGAGTTAGGATTAAGAGTTCTACAGAAATTTCAAGGACACAAAAAGGCATGTTTCCTTATCCTTGTAGAATCATGCAGTGACATGTAATGGTGTTATTTGTAGGACCTTGTAAACTTAATTTCTAAAATTGGTGAAGTGCTGGTTTTGTGTCCAGTGTGCTTAGGGCATGATAATAGGCTGTCTTCAACTTTCAAGAACTCTGAGTCTTTTATATGCTAGTTGTAAGCATGTAAGTGTACTTGTGCATGAAGGTTGCCTAACTACACTGCATGTCTTTATAAAAAGAAAATTAGAAGCCTAGTAGAAAATCATTTAAATTTATTTCTGGGAGACACAGTAGGGCAGCATATAATGCCTAAAAGCTCTCTTGTCTTCCATGCTGTTGTATCATATTAAATATATTTTAGGAGCTGACAAGCACTTTTCAGTGCCAATCAACAATCAGAAAGAGGCGTTGCTATTGACAACTGGGAAAGTTGTGGTGCTGAATTGCAGAAGCTGTCTTTTAAAGGGTTCTAGCCGTCATCATCACATCAGTGAAGCATATTAATCTGCTCCACATTGTTTGAAAAGGTGTAGGTAATTACCTTTTCTACTCCACAATGTTTTCACAGAAATCTTTTATGAGATAATATTGTTTAGTGGGAAACCATAGCTAAACTTTCCAACTGGGGGGAGAAAGGATATATATGGCTCATAAAAAGCTGACATCCTTTTAGTTAGTGGTTTCCAGAATTTGAATAATCACCAAATATGTAATTCATGTGCCTTATGCAGTAAACAACCTGAACAACCATACTTGCCAGCCCTACAGACTAACTTGTTATTATTACTGTTGTTGTTGTTATTATTTAACAATAGGAGGCAATTTTTTAAAAATGCCTTACAGTTTCATAAAGACAATTTGGGCATGAACACCCAAAATAAGAAGTACATAATCTCAGAATGAAACACAGATTTACTTTTAAATTAAATAATTTTAGATACAAGAAAAACTCACTGCATTACCCTTATAGCACATTCTCATTATATGACAAACTAGTAAAAGAAAGTTCTTATTAGCTTTCATAAATTTGAGTTTGGAAAATAAAATTTGCTTTTAATTATTATTTTATAGAAAGCAAAAAGGCCTTTTAACATTTGGTGAAAATCAAGGTTTATCATTTCTGTAGCATGTGGCTATGTCCCTAAAAGAGTGACTTAACCTGCGGCTGCCAAAATCAGTGACAGATTTTGACACAAGCTGTGAAAGAAGCATCTGTGTGACTAATGGCCTGGCTCATACATTCTCTTGGTGGCTGGATGCCAATATTTTATCTGGATGGTTTGCTTCAGACTCAGTTGCTTCTACTTTAATAACTCCTGAATAAGACTCTGAAAACAAAGTAATTCCTGTGGATTATATATCCTTATCATCCCCAGACTGTATCTCCTTCTCACTCATCCCATTGACAAATGCGTCTCTTTTCAATTCCCCAGAAAGACTCTTCCCTTAGTGGAGTCCCAGAAGAAATAAAAAGTGGGTCACTAGAGGTGGAATGTCTGAGCCCCAGACAGACAATGACACAAGAGTGAGACATGATAATATGACCTGGATTTCTATGAAATGTCATTTAAGCATGGATTTAACTGCAGACCCAAAGCATTATGCTCTACAAATCAAGTGAGTTCCTCTTCTTTTTCCAGGAACTACTATCCTTCCAGACTCGACTGATCAGTTTTCCTTTGAAGATTTTCCTTATCTCTCCCCATCCAACTCAGAAGAAAGGGTAAATCAGGTAAAATCAAACAAGGTGAAGCCAGGCATGTAATTAATTCTCAAAATATATGTTGTAAACTCTTGCATGCTTTCCAGAAATGGGTTACAACTTTAGTTTTATACTTGCTAGTAAATAAAGGCATTGGCAGAATCAGTAATGGTTCAGTGTCTACGTGCTTATAAACATACAAGTTGCAAAGAAGAACACGCTCATGGCTGGTACTGACATGAGAGAGAAGTTTCTCCTGTGGGCCCTCTTAAAGAAAAGAGTGTGCAGTGTAGTGAAGAATCATTAAATGGCAGCCTCAGAGTAAACATAGTGGCTTTCAAAAATCTGTTTCTTCTAACATCACTCAGCATAAGCTTATGGCAAAATGCCACTCCACAATTTAGTAAGCACATTCCCACAGGAACCAGAACAGTGTTACAGAATTTTTGCTTGTCTGGCTTACATAGGATAGATTTAAGAGGAGCTAGGTGAATGGACAGACAGCATGTCCTTCAGACAATCTTTCATAAATAGTGTTTCTCCCAGCTGAGCTTCTGATAAATGTTGAATGGCAGTGAGTTGAAGATTATATTCCCTGACAAGTACCTGGAGTGAAGCTATTCTGTTTTTCCGGTTAAGTGCAAAGCCATATGTTTTAACAGCTCCTCAACCCAGAGGCCAGATTGACATTTTCTTATGAAAGTTGACAAGTCTGACAAGAACAAATGCTTGAAGAGAAAGCCACTCCATCTGCACACAGAGATAAACAAGGGAGTACCTACGGGAAGGGCCAAGATTCTTTTCAAAAAGCAATTACTCTCCTGCTCACAAATAAAGGGATCATCAGAGTGCCGAAGATCGTTGCCATACGATAAGAGCATAATAATTTTAAGCTAGATTAATTTTAACGTTCTAACAAAATACCATGCACATTTGCCAAAAACAAATTTTGTTTCACCCTACTATTGCCATCTGCCTCCAAAAATATTTTATATCAGTTTATTCCAAAGAGAGGAGAGTGTTACTCAAACCAAAAATATATATTTTTTGTCAATTCTCCTAATGAGTGGGGCATTCATCATGATAAGGAAGCAAAGACCAGAAAAATGGCTGTTTTCTTATACATGCTTGCTTAGGTTGCATGTTACCCTTCTAAGAGAATCCCACCATTCCTCTCCCTTTTTCTTCTTTCTAAGTCTTTCTCCCATACACCTGAGGTAGGAGGATCTGAGAGAGTTCTGGTTAGAACTGTTGCCCCCATACAATTCCTGGTACAGGCAGATTAAGCTGGCTCTTCTCTCACTTTAAGGAAAATACATTTTACTTTTCCTACTGTCACTATATAGGGGCCAAAGGAGCTACCCATTTGTCAAGTCTAAGTCATCAAAGTTCATCCAGGGATTTGGAACAAAAGCTTTTGCTGTGGGGCTGACCCTCTACATATTTATTGCCCACAGAGCCTTAAAGACAAAATATAGAGACATACCTGGGAAAATACAATCATAATAGAGTTTGGCAGTGGTGAATAGTGAAATAACAGTGCCTAGGACTTGTAACTCCTTGGGAAAAGGCAAACTTACAATAAATGTATCAAGAAATAAAGTAATATAATTATCTATAATTTGAATGGAGTAAAGAATTATCCTTAATAAGAATGAAGTGATGCCCTGCTTTCAACAATGGACAGAACATTCAGACAGAAAATCAATAAGGAAACAATGAACTTGAACACTGCTATAGACCAAATGAGGCTAAGAGACATATGAAACATTCCACCCAGCATAAGCAGAATACACATTATTCTCAAGCACATATGGAATATTCTCCAGGACAGACCACATGTTAGGCCACAAAACAAGTCCTAACAATTTTAAGTAAAATATATTTTAAGAGACTGAAATTATATCAACATATTTTCCAACCACAATAAGAAACTAGAATGTAATAACATCAGGAAAATTATAAAATTTACAAATAATGTGGAAATTATACATTACACACCTAAATAACCAATAGGTCAAAGAAAAAAACAAAAAGAAAATCTCAAAAGATCCTGAAATAAATGGAAATAAAAACACAGCATACTATAACTTACATAATAAAAGTAGTTTTAAGTGAAGTTTATAGCAATAAACAAAAAATCTATAATTAGATACCACCTCACACTGTTATGATGACTGTTATCGAAACCAAACAAAGATAATAAAGACTGGGGAGAATGTGAAGAAATTGGAACACTTTTATACAGTTAGTGGGCATGTAAAAGGGTGCAGCAGCTATTTAGTGCAGTATGGAGGTTCCTCAAAATATTAAAAATAAATCTATCATGTGATCCAGCCATTCCACTTCTGGGTATATACTCAAAAGAATTGAAATCAGGATCTCAAAGAGATACCTACACATCCATGTTCATTGCAGCATTATTCATAATAGCCAAATGAAAACCACCCAAGTGGACATGGACAGAAGAATGGAAAAAGACAATGTGGTACATGTATACAATGGAAACTTATTCAGTCTTTAAAAAGACAAAAACCTTGCCATTTACAACAACATGGATAAATCTGGTGGCCATTATCCTAAGGGAAATAAGCCAGGCACGGAAGGACAAATAGTGCATGATTCCACTTCTGAGTTACCTATAACGGTCAAACTCATAGAAGCAGAGAATACAACAGTGGTTGGCAGGGGCTGGGAGGTGGAGAAAATGAGGAGTTCATTGGATATGAAGTTACACTTATGCTAGATAAATAAGTTCTAGAGTTCTTCTGTATTACGTATTGCCAGTAGTTAATAAGATGATATTGTGCACCTCAAAATTTGTTGATTGTAGATTTCTTATTAAATGTTCTTAACACACATGCACACACACACACACACACAAGGGACATAAGGAAACTGAGAGGTGTTGAATATGTCTATTGCCTTGATTATGGTGGTGGTATCAGGGGTACTTTCATATATCCATACCTATTAAAGTATACACATTAAATATGTGCAGTTCTCTGTATATCAATTATACCTCAATAAAGCTGTTTTTAAAAATGAAGGAATGGAACAGAGATTAAATTCCATCAGATGGGCTCTACTCAGACAGTTGATAAAGTTTCTCTAATTCCTCTATACCTCAATAAGGCTGTTTTTAAAAATGAAGGAATGCAACAGAGATTAAATCCCATCAGATGGGCTCTACTCAGACAGTTGATAAAGTTTCTCTAATTGGCAAGACTAATAGGATTTATGAAAGCTTGGTCAGAAAAAACTTTCACTGAGGTTATGTTTAGCTTAGGGTTTTAATTATTTATGCAATATGAAGTATTATTAAGACATAACCAGAAAATAAGCTGGGGTATATAAAGTCTGGCACCATTCAATTTGGTTGGAAAAGTAGGGGGTAGGGAAGTTTCCTATTTTTTACAAATAAATTAATTTTAGAATATCCCCCAGTAAACTCATAAACAGAAAAGCCATGTTCTAGAATTTGTCTACAGTACCAGTTTCATCAGCTAAACTCAAGTCTTACCATGTAAATTTATTATACCAAAGAATTAGAAGAAAAGAGAATTTATAATGAAAGAAGATGTTTACACATATATAACTTACCATTTCTGAGAAGATGCATGAAAAAAAAAATGGTACCAGTAATGGAAACTAGGGAACTCTGGCTAATAATGCTTAATTTTAGTGACATTTAATTTTTGGCAATATTTAGTATTTATAGCATGCGTATATGACCTCCAATATTATTTAAGATTTTACAATGGGAATTAAATTTGAGGCTAAAAATTTTGGTTCCTTCATCTAATTTTAATTTCACAAATTACCACACTAATCAAACCAGAGTTGAGTGGGGTTTTGTGCATGGCTGTTATTGTTTGTGGTTCTTATTTTGATGCACACCCTTTATCAATTTAGAGATTAGGATGCCACATTTCAAATTTTCTACGCCACAGTATGGAAAGAATTAGTTTACCTTTATTGACAGTCTTTCAATAAAGAGTGAAATAAAAGTCTACTCTTCACAATACCCGAGACAGTTTAAAAATTCCTCCCTGGTCTCCAACTCTCCACCTTTGGGAACACCACCTAAAGTCTTCAATAGAGCTTTTCTCAGTGTCTCATTGGGGACACGAAGAATGTTCAGTTTGGTGGTATATGCAAAGTGAAACATGTAGGAAAAAGTCTGTTTATTGACGGGGAAGATCACAACCCATGGGCTGGGCTGGGGAAATACTAAGCCCTTTCCATGCTGCCTCCCTATATTTAAATTTTTACCTGAAGCCACACACTGTAGAACAAAAAAAAAAAAAAAAAAAAAAAAAGAAAGAACTTTTACATGGATCATACCATCACAGCTGAGTCAGGCAAAGTCAAAAATCAACAGGCAAGGTCAAAATCCCAGATTTTTTTTTTTTTTTTTTTTTTTACTTCTGTTTAGCCTACTTATGATTTAGCTCTAGAAATTTCTGAACTTGCTTGGAACAATTGGCTGATGTGACAAAGTGAATCCATACACAAGGCTCTACATTATACATCAGTCTTCTCTACATCAAAAGAAAACCCCCAAATTTACATACTTTATAAATAAATGTGTGTATATGCATATCTCTGTGCGTGTGTGTGTGTATTACAACATATTTCGTCTGCCTTTAAATTTGGTCATAATCATATCAAAATGTTCATTCTATCCTTCTTTTTCACTTTCCATGGGATTAACTTATTCATCTTTTCTTCATCTTATCTCATTTTCTAAGTTACTAGAAAATTTGATCCATGGGTAAAATTTTAAAAGGTAGAGAAATAGCTGCAAATTTCTATAAGCACTAGAATGATTTGCAGTCACCTTGTCAGTGATAGATCAGTTGTAGTCAGTTACCTCATGCTAAGGCATAAGGCAGGCTGTGTTAAACTGGGCTGTGGAATATGCACAATACCTGAGTTTCCAACTGTGGTTCCACTCCTTTCTTTACCATTCAAGAAACAATCTGCAATGCAAATAAGGAAGAGTGACTTTACAGAGAAAACATGACATCTGCTTACTTGAAGACTTCAGAATTAAGTTCATATCAAAACTATGTAGAACTTCCCTCCCAGCAAAGACTATTGTGTTCCATTCCTTTCCTGGCTCTTGGCATGCTATTGGCATGTAACATTTTAGAAACCCCCCAAAAAATAGATTTTACGCATCTGCCATGTACATTTAACTTTTTACTTGAAAGAGTTTACTGACTACGAGAAACATCATGTAGAATTAAGTTATACTACAGAATATGTTGCTTATATACCATGCAACGCAAGAGAGTCATTTCTGTTTCAAATGTAGTTTATGTTATTGGAAGAACATAATGACATGTTGTTCTAAGAGCATCTCCATTTAACTAAAATGTGATAAGAAAATCACCTTATAGTGTGCACTTACTGCTAACTGGAATACTCATCATTTAAAGCCTACCACTAGCTTGAAAGAAGGAATTTTACTCACTGTAGGAGTCAACCTGTCCATTCTTCATTCAATTATTCTCTATATTACAAGGCATCCATAAAAATTAAAGTGCTTCTAAGTCACTAAAAAAAATGTTATGATGAACTTCTCGAAACATTCATTAAGTAATGGATAGAATCAAATTTACTAAAAGATTGTTTCATATATTATAAATATAAGTAGCCAAACTGATATTAATCAGAATATTTGTTTCCTTTAAGAGTTATGTCACATATAAAAATGTGGTAAGAGAAAGGTTTTCTTTTCTCACCAGAATTAAAAATACTCTAAAATGTTTTGTGAATTAAGTATCAGCACATAATCAGCCAGAGGTCAGGTATCTTTAAATCTACACAGAAGCATAGTATTGGAAGAATTTATCTCAGTGCATCAACTTTGCTTTTCCTAATGCTCTCAAGAAACAAAAATTGTATCTTCTTTAAAAATAATGTTAGAAAATAATCCAAACATAAATTAGTTATGGGAATTAATTATGGGAATTAATAAACATAGATTAGTTACAGGGATTACCCCTGGTGATAAAGTAGCATCGTTGGGAGCAAAGAAATGAGGTAGGAAGGTTGCCCCCAAAAGAGACTTACTCTTCATCACCAACATTGGATTTTTTTATTAGATGTACTTTTATATTACTTGTGTAACTGAAAGTAAACTTAATTGGGCAATATTAAATGAACACATACAGATACATGTATGAAGGAAAGAAAGATAGGAGATGGAGAAAAGTGTGAACCTGTATGTACTTCAGACAAAGACCCAAGATGAAAGAACTGGGCAGAATTCTTAATTCGAACTATGTGATGATGTTACAGCAATTTTTTATAAAATCCATAACACCATTATACATTTATCCAAATAGAAAAATAAAATACAAAAGACAATCTTGTCTAAATATGGTCACTTTTCTCAAATAAC
Organism: Macaca fascicularis; assembly: GCF_037993035.2. NCBI lineage: Eukaryota > Metazoa > Chordata > Mammalia > Primates > Cercopithecidae > Macaca > Macaca fascicularis. Next base: position 112,433,247 of record NC_088381.1, read on the forward strand.
CTTTCTGGACAGGTGTTCAGCTTCCTTTCATTTTCCCTTCCAGGTTTTTAAATTCCGCCCCCACACCTTTAATCTCTCTCCTAATCTATGGAATCTTTTTAAAATCTTATTCTTCATTATCCCAAAGAGTAATCACTCTATAGCCATGTGGATCAGCCTATATTATTTATCTCACACTTATTTACAAGTTCATGTGTCGCCTCCAATGTTAATGATTGTAAAAGAAATAGACCCCTAGGACTCAGCTCCCATTGTAACTGGTGTATTATGCAGGAATAAGGAACTAGTTTCTGGAAACCAGGTTGCTTAGACAAGGCTTCAGATTTCACATATCAATTTAATGTGTACAACTTTTAGCTCTTGGAATGCTTAATAAAAGTTTTATACTTGCCTTTTAACTAAGACCTAAATTTAATATGATTTTTGGAGTTAGGACCATTCCCCTCTGGCTTAAAGAGCAAGTGATCCTTTTTGTTTACAGATATAACATCCCACTTCTAAATATTATTTCTAAACTGTTAATAGGTCAGATTCAGAGGCATTAACTATAAAAGAAAATTTTGCTCATTTAGAAAACATTTTGAAGTTTATTTTAATTAACGGATAACTGTATCCATAGTAAAATAAGGAGAAGTGTTTTTTATTGGTATATCCTTGGAGACGCATTTAAATGCTCTATAGATTTAGGAGTACAAAGAATCCAGAATATTCATGTCATTCTCTCCTGAAGTCATAAAGCTCCATATAATTTGCATGATGCATTCTAGTAATAAAACATTTAACATTTACTAAGTACTTAATATATGCCAGGCACTGAGCCATGGAGGAGGGATTCCACAAAGGAAATTACAACCATAAGAATTCTTCCAAATGGATTTTAGGTAAAATCAGCAAGGGGCGTGAGCTTTCTAACCTGCCAGGCTAGAAAGAATTAGCCTAGAAGAAAATATGAATCTTGGGATTTACCTTACCGATTTGTCCATGGCAGCCCTTCTGGCTGACATAAATATTTTTGTTAGCTAGTCTACCGCTTTTATCTCCTTTCCATTCATTCCCCTTTAACATAGAAAGATTATATTGAGCCTCTAACAGACCCTAAAAGTAAACAAACAAAACAGTTTCACAATGTTTCTGTACTGCTAAATGTTGCTCTCATATCACTTAATCTTAGTATATTTTACGCTTTGAAAAAAAACAAAAAACAAAAAACACCTTCATTAAATCCTTTTAGGACCAAATGAGAGTACAAATGAAATAAATATTGTTAATTTGCAATCACTGTTGTTTTCCAAGTCTTGTACTTCTCTCTTTGCAGTTGTTATATCTAAAAGTTTTGGGTGTTCATTGTTCTGCAGGATTACACAAATTAAAATAGAATTAATAGTATAAGAATAACAGAAATCAGGCAGAGTAAGACGGCCAAATAGAAGCCTACACTAATCATCCCCCTGCTCAAGAACACCAAATTGAACAAGTATGCACACAATGAGAGCACCTTCATAAGAACCAAAAATCCGGTAAGTGATCACAGAGCCCAGTTTTAACTTCATGTCACTGAAAGAGGCACTGAAAAGAATAGAAAAGACAGTCTTGAATTGCTGATGCCACCCCTCCTCCATCCTACAGCAGTGGGCCCCATGGAGTAGAGAGATAAACTGTACACTTAGGGAAGGGAGAGTGCAGTGATTGTGAGACTTTGCCTTGGAACTCAGTGCTACCCTGTCACAGCAGAAAGAAATATCAGGCAGAACTCAGTCAATGCCCATGGAGGTTGCATTGAGACCAGCCCTACACAGAGAGAAATCACTCATCTCAGTGGTCAGAACCTAAGTTCTGGCAAGCCTCACCACTGCAGGCTAAAATGTTCTAGGGTTCCAAGTAAACTTAAAAAGGCAGTCTAGGCCAAAAGGACAGCAATTCCTCAGCAAGTACTGGTACTGTGCTGATCTCAAAGCCAGTATACTTGTGGGGCATGTGACCTGTAAGACACAAACTGGGGCAGCCAAGGTAGTGCTTAGTTCCACCCCTTCCCTAACCTCAGGCAGTGCAGCTCCCAACTCTGGGACAGACTCCTTCTTTCTGCTTGAGGAGAGGACAGGAAAGAGTAATGAGAACTTTGTCTAACAACTTAAATATCAGCTCAGCGACAATAGGATAGGGCACCAAGCAGAGTTTGGAAGCCCTCATTCCAGGCCCTAGCTCCCAGATGACATTTCTAGACACTCTCTGGGCCAGAAGAGAACCCATTGCCTTAAAGGGAAGGGCCCAGTTCTGACACAATTTCCTACTCGCTGACTGAAGAAACTTTGATCTGTGAATAATCGCAGCAGTAGCCAGGTAATACTTGCTGTGGGCCCTGTGTGAGCTGGTTCATCCTCCCCCAGCTCTAGGAAGCTCAGCACAGAGAGAGAGAGAGAGAGAGAGAGAGAGAAAGAAAGAGAAAGAGAGACAGAGAGACAGAGACTCTTTGTTTGAGAGAAAGTAGGGGAAGACAAAAAGAGACTCTGCCTAGTAATCGAGAGAATTCTTCTAGATTTTATGTAATACCCCAAGGACAGACATCTGTAAGAACCACAGCATTACTGGGCTTGTGGTGCCTGCTAATACAAATATGGCTGCAGTGACAAAAACTTAGATTATAACACCCAAGCCCATCTGAATAATTGGAAAGCATTCCCAAGAACAATGAGCACAGTCAACCCAGACTGTAAATACTTAACTCTTCAATGCCCAGACAGTGGTCAAACATCCACAAGCATCAAGTCAATCTAGGAAAACATAACCTCACCAAAAAAAAAAAAAAAAAAAAAAAAAAAACTAATAAGGCACCAGTGACCAATCCTGGAGAGACAGAGATATGAGGTATTTCAGAGAATTCAGAATATTTAAAATAGCTGTTTTGAGGAAATTCAATGAAATTCAAGATAACAGAGAAGGGATTCAGAATCCTATCTGATACATTTGACAAAGAAATTGAAATAATTAAAAAGAATCAAGCAGAAGTTCTAGTGCTGAAAAGTTCAAGTGACATACTGAAGAATGCAACAGATTCTCTTAAAAGCAGAATGGATCAAGCAGAAAGAATTACTTAGCTTAAAGAAAGTCTGTTTGAAAATTAACAATCAGAAGAGACAAAAGAAAAAAAGAATAAAAAACAATGAAGCATTCCTACAGAATCTAGAAAATAGTCTTAAAGGGGCAAATCTTAGAGTTATTGGTCTTAAGGAGGAGGTAGAGAGAAAGAGAGAGTGGTAGAATATTTATTCAAAGGTATAATTAAAGAGCACTTCCCAAACACAGAGAAAGATCTCAATATTCAAGTACAAGGTTATAGAACATCAAGTAGATTTAACCCAGAGAAGACTACCTCAAGATATTTAAATAATCAAAGTGGCAAAGGTCAAAGATTAAAAAAGGATATTAAAAGCAGCAAGAGAAAAGAAACAAAATATAATTTAGTTCTAATATATCAGGCAGCAGACTTCTCACTGGAAACCGTTCAGACTACGACATACTTAAATTGCTAAAAGAAAAGCTTTTATCCTAGAATAATATATCCAAGGAAAGTATTCTTCAAACATAAAGGACAAATAAAAACTTTCCCAAAAGAAACAAACAAAAAAGTGAAGGAGTTCATCAACACCATACCTATAATATTGTAGGTGGGTGGACTGCTTGAGATCAGGAATTTGTGACCAGTCTTAGTAACATGGTGAAACCTCATCTCTACTAAAAATACATATATTACCCAGGTGTGGTGGCACACACCTGTGGTCCCAGCTATAGGGGAGGCTGAGGTGGGGGGATCACTTGAGCCTAGGGAGCTCAAGTCTGCAGTGAGCAGTGATCATGCCACTGCACTCCAGCCTGGGCAACAGAGTGAGATCCTGTCTCAAAAAAATATATATCTTGAGGTACAAAAATCACTGGAAATAGTAAGTACACAGACAATCAGAATATTGTAACACTGTAATTGTGATGTGTAAACTACTCATATCCTGGGTAGAAACACTAAATGATGAACTGATCAAAAATAATATGTAGAAGTTAAGTTAGCGTGGTGGGAAAAGTTGTAAGAAAAAAAGTTATGGGGAAAGATGCAAGCCTTCTTGGAAGGCCAGGAGGTTTTGCAAAAGCTTCTGGAGAGGATTATGGCTGAATTCTGGGGACGGAGAGCAAAGGGCTGATAACAAGGGAATGTAAAGGAACTTATCTAGATAAATCTGTTTACTTATGTCTCCAGAAACCAAACTCTGATCATTCGTGCACAGGACTGCTCTCTACTCGGGGGGTCGACAATGTTTATTACCCAAAAACTGTGTTTGCTCCAAGCCTTTGTCATTAAATCTGTACTAAATAAATTTGAGCATCGCAGGCTTAGGGGGACTGCTAACTCTTTTCAGTCCTTAGTGCCAGCAGTCCCCTAGCCCGCTCTTTCACTGGATATCTGTGTCTGAGTACTCCTTTCATCCGTCGCTCAGCCAGAGTCTATAGGACAGACTCAGCAGCAGCTGAGTGAGCCTCACTGTGTGAGGAACGCTGCAACAGATTGCAACAGAACCCTTAAAACTGAAGGTGAAGAGACTGCACAGTCAGTAAGTCATTGATGCCTGCTTGAGATTTCCAAGTTCAAGGGAACTCTTCAGGCTAGGGTTTCATCAAGAGACAACAGTTATCAGCTCAACAGCAACAGTATATAAAAGTATTGAAACAGCTGCTTGAAGCTAGTGGAGCCTGGGTTTTGCAGACTCAGTTAAGGAACCTAATGCAAACTGTTGTTTCCCATAATCCATGGTTCCCAGAAGAAGGTACACTTGACATAGAGCTCTGGGAACAGTGGGGAGAAATCTTAAACAACATCACATGCAAGGGCAATGGGTCCCAGTAACATCTTCAATGTTATGGGCTTTAGTTAGGGTTGCTTTGGTCTTGCTCTACACAGAAGAGCCTAAAAAGGGAAGGGAGGAGGAACTGTCACCTACTTTACCACTGCCTCCTTCTCCCTCAGTCCCACCATTAATGGGCAAAATAACAAAGTGGGAATGGAGGTTTTGTCTGAGCCCTCTCAAATAAATTGGAAAAAAGATAAGGGATATGCTACAACTATGGGACCCTGTCTTAGGCAAATGGCATTAGAAGGGGAGCTCTTAGCCTGCCTGGTAATGCAAGATCAACAAGGCAATCAGGCATATTAACCCATTTCTTTTGATGCTTGTAAACAGATAGAAAAAGCATTAGAGAAAACAGAGCCACTAGTTCATTTACAAAAGGGTTAATTGAGGTCACTCTTCAGACATCGTTCTAATTTTGGCCACTGTTATTATCCCTCCCCTTCCTCTGACATGGCTCTCTCAAGATCCAATTTGGGTAGAACAGTGGCCTTTAAAGGGAGAGAAATTACAAACAGCCCATGAATTAGCTGAGGAGCAATTAAAATCCAGCTATATAGAACCATCAAACAGCCCTTGGAATTCACCCATTTCTGTCATTCCCAAAATATCTGGCAAATGGAGACTTTTGAATAACCTATGGGCTATCAATGCTAATTTGCAACCTATAGGGCCCCTTCAACAGGGCCTCCCTTCCCCCAAGGCAATTCTTCAAGATTGGCCTATAGTCATTATTGACTTAACTATTCTCCTTGCAGAACACAACAGAGAAAAAATTGTGTTTACAATACTAGCTATCAATAATGAAAGACCTGCTCAATGATTTCACTGGAAACTACTTCCTCAAGGGATGCTGAACAGTCCTACCATGTGTCAGTATCATGTAAATCAGGCTTTGCTCCCCAGTAGAGAAGAATGTCCTAATTGCAAGATTATTCATTTTATGGATAATATTTTACTAGCAACCCAACGGAGCCAGTACTTTTAAGTTTATATGCCTCTGTTGTAATGAATACACAGTTAAGAGGTTTAATCATAGCACCTGAAAAAGTATAATTGTCCTCTCCTTGGAAATATCTTGGATACATACTAACTTCCTGGTCAGTAAGATCTCAAAAGGTGAAATTAAATACTAGCAACTTACACACCTTAAATGATTATCAAAAATTACTGGGCAATATTAACTGGCTTCATTCCACCTTGGGCATAACTACTGACAAGCTACAAAACCTGTTTTCTACCCTAAAGGGCAATACAGCTCTAGACTCTCCCAGGTATTTAACTCCTGCAGCAAAAAGGGAAAATGAGGAAGTAGAGCAAGCTATTTCTCAGAGACAGCTAGATCACATAGACCCATGATATTCAGTTCAATAGTTTGTTTTTCCTACTAAACATTCCCCAACAGGATTAATAAGACAGATGGCCGCAGGGCTATGCTTCCTAGAATGGGTTTTTGGCTCACATACCAGGACTAAAACACAATCTCCCTATATCCAGCTAGTTAGTAAAGTTATCTATACTGGCCACAGATGGTGTAATCAGTTGCTAAGTTATGACCTTGAGGTCATAAGAATTCCTTTGAATAAAAAGCAATTTGAAGCAGTACTGCCCTTATCTCTGGACATGCAAACAGCACTCTCTGTTTACACAGGCCATATAGGGCATGCCTTTCCTGCTGACAAACTAGTTCAGTTCTTATCTCATATTCCTATAGTTGTGCCTACAAAAGTAGTTCACTCCCCCATACCTAATGCTTTAACACTTTTTACTGACAGCTCTGGTAAAAATGGAAAAGTGGCTGTTTGGTGGAGACCACATAATCCCCTCACTTGTTCTGGATGTACTAGTGCTCAGAGAACTGAAGTTGGAGCCTTAATATTGGCCATGGAGACCTTTTCCGCTCAGCCTATCAATATTGTTAGTGCTCTGTTTACTCTGTTTATTTATTGCAGAACCTTGAAACAGGCCTCATTAAGTCCACTCCCAAGCCCACCCTATGTGCATTTATTCTTCTACTTCAGGAATTGCTGGATCGATGTACACATCCTTTTTTTATCACACATATTTCAGCCCACAGCTCACTACCTGGCCCTTCGGCTTATGGCAATGAACAGGAAGACCTGCAAGTTATGATGTCACTTTTGACCAAGCCACTCAATCTCATCAATTTTTCTACCAAAATTGGAGGAACTTAACTAAACAATTTCAACTTACCCAAAGACTAGCTAAACAAATTATCCTGCAATGCCCAGATTGCCAGCTCACAGGAATATCCCCTCCTTCAACAGATGTTAACCCTAGAAGACTACAACCTAATCAGTTATGACAAACAGATGTTACACACATTCCTGAAATTGTAAAACTAAGATATGTGCATGTATCCACTGATACCAATTCTCACCTAATTAGCACACATGCTCTTCCTGGAGAGTCCACCAGATATGTCATTAGACATCTTCTCTTAACTTTTGTGTTTATGAGGCAGCCCACAAAAGTTAAAACTGATAATGGTCCAGCTTATGCCAGCTCACAATTTCAACAATTTTGTCACATATGGAACATCCAACATTCCACAGGCATCCCATAACCCCCAAGGACAGGCCATAGTAGAACGTGTCCATTCCACTCCTAAAAATATGCTCAGTAAACAAAAAAGAGGGAATATGAGTAAGGACCTTGCAACACTACTAGCACATGCCTTATTTATCCTTAATTTCTAAAATTTAGATGACAAATTTCAATCAGCTATAGAAAAGCAGTTTGCTAAAACCTCTCAAGACATAAAACCTGCAGTTTTACGGAAAGACGTAAACAGTAATATATGGTGTGGTCCAAATGAATTGCTAACATGGGGAAGAGGATATGCTTGTGTTCACACCTCCTCAGGTCCTCCTTGGATTCCATATGATGCATCAAACCATACCATGGCATGGCTAGAACCCAACCCGGTACCAGAAATGAAGGAAATGTCCCTGCAGAACCTGCAGCCTCTGCAGCCTCGGACAATGCAGCTTTCTCAAACGACACAGACCCCAGACATTTTGCTGAAGAAGACAACTCAGGAAGCTAAGCAAATCCTGCTCCAGACACAGACACCACTCACTCCATATAATTTGTTCATTGCTATGCTTTATTAACCTTTTAAATTCTCTCATTCTACCTGCAACCAGTACCTGCTACACTCTATTGGGACCATCTTCTAAATCCGCCTTTCTTCCACCCTGCTACCTGGGCAAGCACCACCTTCCTAGCCTCTAATAATGTAACTGCTTGGCTGGAAGGGGTTAACATACCCCCCGTGGGGTTCTTTAGTAATGACACACATTGAATGAGGTGCCAAGTAACACTACATGTCACTCCTTGATTGGAAAAGAATGTTACTGATTATACTTATGTTTGTCTTATGTTATTTACTAATTCTAGGATGTAAAGCCGGAATACAAGCAGTGACTGCAACGCCAGACAAACCTGTTGCTGCACACATCTGTACTTTCAAATCAACAAAACCTGATGGAAAAAAAAAAAAAAACCCTAAAAGGGGAAGATGTAGGAGTTCGGTCAGGGTGGTGGGAAAAGTTGTAAGAAACAAAGTTATAGGGAAAGATGCAAACGTTCTTGGAGGGCCAGGAGCTTTTGCAAAAGCCTCTGAAGAGGATTATAACTGAAGGCAGCCAAATTCTCTTATCTGGGGGTTGAGAGCAAAGGGCAGATAACAAGAGAATGTAAAGGAACTTATCTAGATGAATCTGTTTACTTATGTCTTCAGAAACCAACCTTTGATCCTTCTGCACAGGGCTGCTCTTTACTTGGGCAGTTGACAATGTTTACTACCTACAAATTGTATTTGTTCCAAGCCTTTGTCATTAAATTTGTACTAAATAAATGTGAGCGTCATCAGCTTAGGGGGACTGATAACTCTCTTTGGCCCCTAATGCCAGCAGTCCCCTAGCCCACTGTTTCACTGGGTATCTGTGTATCTGTGTTGATGAGAGTACTCCTCTCATCCATTGCTCAGCCAGAGTCTGCAGGACAGACTTGGTGGCAATAATAACCACAACTTTTCAAGATACAGACAGTACAATAAGATATAAACAGAAAAAATAAAAAGTTAAAAATCGGCCAGGTACAGTGGCTCACACATGTAATCCCAGCACTTTGGGAGGCTGAAGCAGGTGGATCACGAGGTCAGGAGCTCAAGACCAGCTTGGCCAACATAGTGAAACCCCATCTGTACAAAAAATACAAAAATTAGCTGGGCATGGTGGTGTGTGCCTGTAGTCCCAGCTACTTGGGAGGCTGAGGCAGAAGAATCACTTGAACCTGGGAGATGGAGGTTGCAGTGAGCTGAGATCACACCACTGCACTCCAGCTTGGGCAACAGAGTGAGACTTCATCTCAAAATAAAAAAAAAAGTTAAAAAGCAGTGAGATAAACTTATAAGTAGAGTTTTTATAAGTTTTCTCTTTGCTTGTCTGTTAATTAGTTTGTTTTTGCAATCTAGGCTAAGTTGTCATCAGATTAAAGGAATGAATTATAAAGTATTACTTGCAAACCTCATGGTAACCACAAATCAAAAAATATACAACAGATACACAAAAAATAATAGGGAATAAATGAAAACATACCACCGGAGTAAATTCCCTTCACCAAAAGGAAGACAGGAAGGATGGAAAGACAGAATAGAAGACCACAAAACAAACAGAAAACAAACAAAATGGCAGAAGTAAGTCTTTACTTATCAATAATAACACTGAAGGTACATGGACTAACCTCTCCAATAAAAAAGCATAGAGTTGTTGAATAAATAAATTTTTAAAAAGAACCAACAATTTATAAGGAAATGCATAGACTAAAAGCCAGGGGATGGAAAAAAATATTCCATGCAAATGGAAACCAGAAAAGAAAATAAGTAGTTATACTTACATCAGAAAAAAGATATTTCAGACAAAAACAACAAAAAGAGACAAGGAAGATCATTATAATGACAAAAAGGTAAATTCAACAAGAGGATATAACAGTTTTAAATACATATATACCCAACACTGGAGCACCCAGCTATATAAACAAAATATTAATAGAGCTAAAAAGAGAGATACACCATAATACAATAATAGCTGGAGTCATCAACACCCTTCTTTCAGCATTGCACAGATCATCCAGACAGAATATCAACAAAGAAACAATGAATTTAATCTGCACTATAGACAAAATTGACCTCACAGATTTTTTACAGAATATTTCATCATCCAACAGCTGCCAAATACACATTCTTCTCTTCAGCACAGGGAGCATTCTCAAGAGTAGACCATATGTTAGGCCACAAAACTAGTTTGTAAGGTTTCCAAAAAATGAAATCATATCAAGTATTTTCTCTGACCACAATGGAATAAAATTAGAAATCAATTGAAAGAGGAATCTTAGAAAATATACAAATACATGGAAATTAAACAACATGCTTCAGAATGACCAGTGCGTCAATAAAGAAATTAAGAAGGAAATTTAAGTGTTTTAAAACAAATAATAATGGGAACACAATATGTCAAAACCTATGGAATGCAGTGAAAGCAGTACTAAGAGGAAAGTTTAGATCTACAATGACCTATATCAAAACAGTAGAAAAACTTTAAATAAACTATCTAACAATCTTAAAGAACTAGAAAAGCAAGAGCAAACCAACCCCAAAATGATTAGAAGAAAATAAATTATAAAGATCAGAGCAGAAATAAATTAAATAGAAATGAAGAAAAATACACATGATCAATAAAATAAAAGGTAGTTTTTGAAAAGATAAACAAAATTGACATACTTTTAGCCAGACTAAGAAAAAAAAGACAGACGACTAAAATAAATGAAATCGGAGATAAAAAGAAAAGACATTACAACTGATACCACAGAAATTCAAAGGATAATTAGAGGCTACTATGAGCAACAACATGTCAATAAATTGGAAAATGTAGAAGAAATAAATACATTTCTAGACACATACAACCTATCAAGATTGAACTATGAAGAAATTGAAAATGTGAACAGGCGAATAGCAAGAAACAAGATCGAGGTCATAATAAAAAGCCACCCAGTAAAAAAAAAAGACTGGGACATGATGGCTTCACTGCTGATTTCTACCAAACATTTACAGAATTAATACCAATCCTACCTACATTATTCCAAAAAATAGAGGAGGGAATACTTCCAAAACTCATTCTATGAGCCCAGTATTATGCAGATACTAAAATAAAAAGCACATCAAAAAACAAAAATTGCAATCCAATATCCCTGATGAATATTGATGCAAAAATCCTCAACAAAACACCAGCAAACTGAATTTAACAAGACATTAAAAAGATCATTCATTATCACCAAGAGGGATTTATCCTAGGGGTGCAAGGATGGTTCAACACAAGCAAAGCAATGCGATACATTATATCAACAGAATAAAGCACAATAATATATGATCATGACAAATTGCATTTGATATTGAAAAAGCATTTGATAAAATTCAATATCCCTTCATGATAAAAATCTTCAAACAACTGAGTATAGTAGGAACGTATCTGTATTAGTCCATTTTCATACTGCTATAAGGAACTGTCCCAGACAGTGTAATGCATAAAGTAAAGAGGTATAACCGACTCATATTGCCACATGGCTGAGGAGGCCTCAGGAAACTTACAATCATGGTGGAAGGAAAAGCAAACATGCCCTTCTTAAAATGGTGAAAGGAGAGAGAAGTGCCAAGCAAAGGGATTCAAGCCCCTTATAAAACCATCAGATAATAGGAGAATCACTCACTATCACGAGAATATGGGGGTAACTGCCCTCATAATTCAATTACCTTCCACTAGATCCTTCCCATGACACATAGGAATTATGGAAACTAGAATTCAAGATGAAATTTGGGTGGGGACACAGTCAAACCACATCATTCCATCCTGGCTCTTCCCAAATCTCATGTCCTCACATTTCAAAACACAGCCATGCCTTTCCACCAGTCCCCCAAAGTCTTAGCTCATTCCAGCATTAACTTAAACGACCAAGTCCAAAGTATTACCTGAGACCAGGCAAGTCCCTTCTGCCTATAAGCCTGTAAAATAAAAGCAAGTTAGTTATTTCCTAGATACAATGGGGGATAGAGGGATTAGATAAATACACCCATTCCAAATGGGAGAAATTGGCCAAAATGGAGGGGCTACAGGCCTCATGCAAAATCAAAATCCAATTCGGCAGTCATTAAACCATAACAAAATTATCTCCTTTGACCCCATGTCTCGCATCCAGGTCACACCAATGCAAGAGGTGAGCTCCCATGGCCTTGGGCAGCTCCACCCCTGTAACTTTGCAGGATACAGCCCACTTCCCAGCTGCATTTGTGGCTGGCATTGAGTGTCTGTGACTTTTCCAGGCACACAGTGCAAGCTGTTGGTGGATCTACTATTCTGGGATCTGGAAGATGGTGGCCCTCTCCTCACAGCTCCACTAGGTAGTGCCTCAGTGAAGACTCTATGTGGAGGCTCCGACCCCATATTTCCCTGCTGCGCTGCCCTAGCAGAGGTTCTCCACAAGGGTCCCACCCCTGCAGCAAACTTCTGCCTATACATCCATACATTTCCATATATCCTCTGAAATCTAGGCTGAGGTTCCCAAACCTCAATTTTTTACTTCCGTGCACCTGCAGGATCAACGCGACATGGAAGCCGCCAAGGCCTGGGGCTTGACCCTCTGAAGTCATGGCCTGGGCTGTACCTCATCCCCTTTGAGGCATGACTGGAGTGGCTGGGATGCAGGACACCACATCCCTAGGCTCACACAGCAGAAGGGGCCCTGGGCCTGGCTCAGGAAACAAATTTTTCCTACTAGGCCTCCAGGTTTGTGATGGGAGGGGCTGCTTGAAGGTTTCTGCAAGAAATGTCTGGGAGACATTTTCACCATTGTCTTGGTGATTAACATTTGGCTCCTGGTTACTTACACAAATTTTCACAGTCATTTTGAATTTCTCCCCAGAAAATGGTTTCTTCTTTTCTATTGCATCATCAGGCTGAAAATTTTCCAAACTTTTATGTTCTGTAACCTCTTGAATGTTTTGTTGCTTAGAAATTCCTTCCATCAGATATCCTAAATCATCTATCTCAAGTTCAAATTTCCACAGATCTCTAGGGCAGGGACAAAAAACTGCCAGTCTCTTTGCTAAAGTATAGCAAGAGTCACCTTTACTCCAGTTCCCAACAGTTTCTCCATCCGAGACTACTTCAGCCTGGACTTCATTGCCCATATCACTATCACCATTTTGGTCAAAGCCATTCAACAAGTCTCTAGGAAGTTCCAAACCTTTTCATGTCTTCCTGTATTCTGAGCCCTCCAAGCTTCTAGAAAGTTCCAAACTTTCCCACATTTCCTATCTCCTTCTGAGCCCCACAAACTGTTCCAACCTCTGCCTGTTATGAGTTCCAAAGTCACTTCCACATTTTCGGGTATTCTTATAGCAGCACCCCACTCTCAATACCAATTTACTGTATAAGTCTGTTCTCACACTGCTATATAGAACTGCCTGAGACTGGGTAATTTATAAAGGAAATAAGTTTAATTGACTCACAGTTCCACACAGCGTGGAAGGCCTCAGGAAACTTATAATCACAGCAGAAGGAGAAGGAAACACATCCTTCTTCACATGGCAACAGGAGACATAAGTGCTGAGCAAAGTGAGGAAAGAGCCCTTTATAAAACCATCGGATCTCATGAGAACTCACTCACTATCATGAGAACACCATGAGGGAAATTTCCTCCCACCAGCTTCTTCCCTCAACACGTGGGGATTATGGAAACTACAAGATTAGATTTGGGTGGGCACACAGCCAAACTATATCAAAACTTCAGCACAATAAAAGTCATATAGAACAGACTCACAGCTAGTATCACACTGAATGTAGAAAAACTGAAAGCCTTTCCTCTAAAATCTGAAATATGACAAGGATGCTCACTTTCATCCTTGGTATGCAACATTATACTGGAAGTCCTAGCTAGAGCAATCAGACAAGAGAAAGAAATAAAGGGCCTCCAAATTAAAAGGAAATGTCAAATTATCCTTGTTGGCAAACAATCTTTTATTTGGAAAGACTGCACAAAAAAAAAAAAAAAAAAAAAAAAAAAAAAAAAAAAAAACCTATTAGACCTGATAGATTTAGTAAAGTTGCAGGATACAAAGTCAACATGCAAATATCAGTAGTACTTCCTATGTCAACTGAACAATGTGAAAAAGTAATCAACAAAGTAATCTCATTTGTAACAGCTACAAAGACAATAAAGTACCTGGGAATCAACATAAGCAAAGAAATAAAAGATCTCTACAATGAAAACTAAAACATTCATGAAAGAAACCAAAGATGACACACAAAAAATAGAAATCTAACTCCATGTTCATGGATTAGAAGAGTCAATATTGTTGACATGTCCATAATATGCAAAACAATCTATAGATTCAATGTAATTCCTATTAAAATAGCAGTGACATTCATCATAGAAGTAAAAAAAAATCTAAAATGTATATGGAACAATAAAAGACCCAGAATAGCCAAAGCTATAAGAATAAAACTAGACGAATCACATTACCTGACTTCAAATTATACTATAGAGCCATAGTAACCAAAACAACATGATACTGGCATAAAAACAGACACATAGACTGATGGAGCAGAATAGAGAACCAAGAAATAAATTCATTCATTCATAGTAAACTCCTTTTTGACAAAGGTGCCAAAGACATACATTGGGGAAAGGACAGTCTTGTCAACAAAGGAAGCTGAGAAAACTGAATATTCATATGCAAAAGAATAACACTAGACCCCTATCTCCCATCATATGCAAAAATCAAATCAAAATGGATTAAAGATGTAAATCTAATACCTCAAACTATGAAACTACTAAAAGAGAACATTAGAGAAACTCTCCTGAACGTTGGTCTGGGCAAAGATTTCTTGAGTCACACTCCACAAGCACAGGCAAACAAAGAAAAAATGAACAAGTTTTATCATGTCAAGTTAAAAAGTTTCTGAACAGCAAAGGAAACAATCAGAAACAATCAACAAAGTGAAGAAATAATCCACAGAATAGGAGAAATTATTTGCAAACTAACTATCTGCCAAGGGATTAATAACCAGAATATGTAAGGAACTCAACTCTATGGGGAAAAAAATCAAACAGATTTTTAAATGGGCAAAAGATCTGAATAGACATTTTTCAAAAGAAGTAATACAGATGGCAAACAGGTATATGAAAAGGAGCTCAACACCACTGATCATCAGAGAAATGCAAATCAAACCACAACGAGATATCATCTCACTCCAGTTAAAATGGGTACTAACCAAAAGACAGTCAATAACAAATGCTGGTGGAGAAAAGAGAACCCTCACATACTGTTAGTGGGGATGTAAATTTCTGCAACCACTATATA
Source organism: Macaca fascicularis (assembly GCF_037993035.2). Classification (NCBI taxonomy): domain Eukaryota; kingdom Metazoa; phylum Chordata; class Mammalia; order Primates; family Cercopithecidae; genus Macaca; species Macaca fascicularis. The sequence continues at coordinate 112,448,577 of NC_088381.1, forward strand.
GAAGAGTATGGAGGTTCCTCAACAAACTGAAAATAGAACTACCATATGATCCAGCAATCCCATTGCTAGGAATATACCCAAGGGGAAGGAAATCAATATATCAAAGAGATATCTGTAATCTCATATTTATTGCAGCACTATTTACAATAGCCAAGATTTGGAAGCAACCTAGGTGTTCAACAGCAAAGAAATCATAAAGAAAACATGGTACATATACACAATGGAGTACCATTCAGGCATAGGAAAGAATGAAAGCCTATCATATGCAACAACATGAATGGAACTGGAAGACATTATGTTAAGTGAAATAAGCCAGGCACAGAAAGACAAACTTCATTTTCTCACTTGGTTTTGGAAGCTAAAAATTAAAAAAAAACTGAAATCAAGGAAATTGAGAGTAGAAGATGGTTTTCAAAGGTTGAGAAGTATTATTGTGTGGTCTGGGGATGGGAAAGAGTGGAGATGGTTAGTGGGTATAAAAATATAGTTAAATAGAATGAATAAATTCTAGTATTTGATAGCACAACAGGGTGACTACAGCGAACAATAATTTCTTGTACATTATAAAATACCTAAAAGAGTATAATTGGATTGATCACGACACAAAGAGGATAAATGCTTGAGGTAATGAACACCTCATTTACATTCATGCAATTATTATGCACTGTATACCACATCTAGCTGTCTCATGTTCCCAATAAAAATGTACACCTACTATGTAACCACAAAAATTAAAAATTAAAAAAATTAAAGTTAATAAAAAATCAATGTATTTAAGAATAGACTAACAGAAATCAAATTTCACAGAGTCTAGTAACGAATCAAGATACAGAACAGTGAAAGTGAATCTCCAAACAGATTTCATTTCCTTCCTAGTCATTGAAACTCTTTTTAAATAAAGATTAGTGTTTGGTTGCAGCTGTAGTTTGGCAGCTTAAAATTTCTCTCTTCCTGAATGTTGCAATTTACATAGGAACCTTCTTTCAGAAAATATTGTCAGTGGAATTGAATGGACATTAATTTTCAAATAAACTAACATGAATCTCCACTTGTCTATTGACAGTTTTCTAACAAATAGAAGATTTTGGAGTGGGGAAAAAAACTTTTTCAAGTTTATTACTGACAAAACCATCAATGTCAGTTATGGCCCAGAAAATCCAATTTAGGATTTGTCTGAAAGGAAGATACAGTCTCCTCCTAAGAAAAAGGTGAGCCCCATGGTGTAATTCATGATGCATACCAATGGCTGAAGCAAAAATGCATATGAATAATGCACTGTGTGCTGCCATCCATCGCAGGAAAATCTCTTAATTGAATGGGGCCACAAGGTTTTATAGGGACTGTTAAGCCGATCTATTTTTAGCTGAGTAACTCTTCATCTGCCCACGCTAGGAAATTACAGCCTTGACATTAATTATGGCTATGGAAGTGTTACCTGAAAAATTAATTTTATGCTGTGCAAACAGTTAGGTAGAAAATCCATGAAGAAAGTGCCACTGATAAGACAAGTAGTTCCCCTAGAGTCCAATGAGACCATCTGTGCCTTTTCCTGAGCTTTTTCCTTTGGTTACATTTGAGCTGCTACATCCACTGGTGGAAAATGTTCTTATTTCAAAAAGGAACACCAGGGAAGAATGAAATAAAGTATTTTTTCCTTGCAACTGTCCTTATTAGTATGTATGCCCAAATGCATCAAACTAATGAGGCAGTGTCATTATATGAAAAAGCTGTATTGGGTATTCCGAAAGTTTTAGTACATTGGAAGGATAAAACAAAATAAAAGCTATTAGTTAAACACATGTGGTCATAAAGTAATAATGAAGATAGTCACACAATATGTTGACTTCACTAATAACTACTGCATGTGGTGTAAAGGGTGGAATTTTAAGATATTCAATTTTTCCCCAAAAGTATAAAGTACCAAAAGCTATATTCCAAACACAGCACATGGTGTAAAAACTTTTTATAATACAAATTGTGATTCCAGCACATGTAAGTTCTCCATTTTTATTTAGAAACAGGGCAAAATAAATATGAATTTCAATATTACCTGTATGATGTTTAATTCATTTGCTTAAAGGTTAAAATAAGTAATATCACCATTTTGCACATTTAAGTAAAAACCTACTGAAAAATAACAAACTTTGGAGAAAATATAAACAAAAATCCTTAATCTTTATCCTCAGAATATGATGGTAGTAAAATTAAACATATTAAATCATGCCGTGGGCATTCTAAAATTAAGCAGAAAAGACAATTGTGTAATTAGAAATGGGAAACAAGAAACATTTAAATCCTTCTTGGCATTGTAGCTTAATCTATTCCATTATTAGTTGAGTTTTTAAATTGAAATAATCATACAATCCCTTCTGGTTCCTGTAAACACAACCTACCTAGTATTACATTAGACACAGCTCAGTAAAATCTCAACAACAAAACTCTCCAAATCTACCAAATATGTGGGAATAAGAACAGTATCTTTTCATTCCATAGACTTGATATTTTATAAAGTTTCATCCTCAATCACAGAGGATTGGAAGCCTCTTTCAATGGAACTTTCCCTGATATAGATAGAATATATTGAGGGTTATTTCTCCAGAGACTATATCTATATCTACTATCTGAATATTTAAGGAACGAAATACCTATTTCCAACCTATGCAATACAATGTACTACTTCACATCATCTAAATATTCTAATCTTCAGCTTTATCATGATGTCTCTAGTTTTTTTCTAAAAGTTCAGCATGGGCAGGTCTAGACAAAACTGTGAAGTTGGTAATTTATTGATAGTACCTCCACCTGAATTCCTCTTTTGTGTCTCACTTTCACTTTCCACTACTACCCCACCCAACTCCCTCCAAACCTTTTGAACCCTCACATTCTTCCCTGAATGTGAGAGTTGTCTCATCCCAGATTTTATATCCCAGTTTGTTAATTTATTCAATATTGATCAAGCACTTACTAACAAAGCAGGAGCATCACCGTCTTGGACAAGCCCCTCATTCTAAAGTTCACCTTAATAAAAAAACTGCCTAAATCCAAAGGGCATCAGCATAATGGCTAAGGTCAGCATGACCATAAACCACAAATAACATCTCCAACCAGAAACATTCCAAACTCCTCCCCAACTAGAGACATGCTGGCCCCTAGATAAGCCCCTCTAGCTGGGAAGATGCTAGCCTTGAGATAGCCCCACTTTGGACCCTAAAGATGTCTGCCCCAGATAACCTCCCCTCCTCCTAGAGAGATTCCAACCCCACTATAAAATTCTCCACACACATAAACATTCCAAGTTTGTGATAAATCCCCCTCACCCTAAAACCAATATATACTCTTAGTCTATAAGAAAGCACTCCTGACCTCAATTGGCCAGGAGCACCTCTCAGGTTTTTTTTTTGTTTGTTTGTTTGTTTTTTACTTTTTATTATTATTATACTTTAAGTTCTAGGGTACATGTGCATAACGTGCAGGTTTGTTACATATGTATACTTGTGCCGTGTTGCTACCTCTCAGGTTTTAACTAAAGAAAACCTGTCTTTGACTGCCAAGCCACGTTTTGTGTTTCTTACTCCTTTCTTTGACTTTTACATTTGGTGCCAAAACCTGGGACGAGTGCTGGGGGCAGAGGCTCCCTTGCAACCCAGGAAGCAGTGGGCCATGGCTACTCATCCTGAGTTAACTCCTGGATCCTGAGGGTCTCTGGCCACCTGCCCTGTAGTCTTTTCTCTCACTTCACTTTTCCCTCATCCTCCCTTTCTCCTTTCTCCTTTCTCTCTCTCTCTCTCTCTCTCTCTCTCGTGCTGCAGTCCAAGAGACCCTTTGCTGATTCCAACTAGAACATCCAATATCAGACACTATCCAGCGACTGGTAAGATCTGCCCTCCCCTGGCTTTCTCACAGTAGCTAGGAAAAGTTAGGTCCACTGTCCAGGTCCTCAGAGGACTAGCGTGACTAAGCTAGAATAAATCTTGGGGATGCCCAGTTTTCTTCTCAGCTTGACCATCCTCTTTAGAAAGAGGATTCCGGGTCTCTGTCTTTTGTCTGGGGACGCCTAGAACAAAAACAGACACCCTGGGCTTCTTCTCACCAGTCCACATGGATGATAAAAAATCCCACATTCCTACACCCTCTCCACTGTGCTGTCTCCTTCACGACCTCACCAAACTTGGTTTAAGTGTTTAGTCTTTTACTGTAACACGGCCTGGCCCCAAAACACATTAGATAATGACAGCCCATGGCCCAAAAATGGCACCTCTAACTTGCAAATGCTCAGGAATTTGACAACTTTATAACCAGGAATGGCAAATGGCAAGAGGTTCTCTATATTCAGGCCTTCTTCTGCTTCTACCTTAAATCTCAATCCTCTCTGTATCAAGCTTGCACCTCTCCTAAAATCTTTCTTCTTAATAAAAACCCTCCCCAGATCTCTCCTTCCTCCAAAACTCCTTTTGACCCTGCAGATAAACCCCCTCTGTATTCTTATCCCCCTGTATCCGCTCCTTACCCATCCAAATACTCTACCCTGGTGGCCCCTCCTGCTTCCAAGCATTCAGCCCCAAACCCCACTCCTCCTCCTTCTCTACCTGTTACCCATTCAAAAACCACCTCTGCATTCACACGCTAGGACTGAAATTAGGCTGGAATACAGAGGTGAGGTCAATACTCTGAGGCCTGACTCAGCTGCAGAGAAAAATATGTGAAACCAGAAAATCTGAGACAGGTCTCTTAATTTAGAAAGTTTACTTTGCCAAGGTTGAGGAGGCGCCCATGACACAGCCTCAGGAAGTCCTGACGACATGTGCCCAAGGTAGTTGGGGCACAGTTTGGCTTTATACATTTTATACATTTTAGGAAGACATGGGACATCAATCAATATATGTAAGAAGTACATTGTTTCAGTCTGGAAAGGTGGGACAACTTGAAGCAAAGGCAGGAAGACTGGAAATACGGAGGTAGCTTCCAGGGCACAGATGGGTGAGACACAAGTGGCTGCATTCTTTTGAGTTTCTGATTAGCTTTTCTAAAGGAGAAAGAGACATGAACACGAGCAATGCCTTCAACCCCAGCCACTTCCCAGAGAAGGAGAATGGTTATAGCATTCTATAACCACTTGGATGTTAAAGCATATATGGTCCTGATAAGAACAAGAAGGCACAACAAATTTAGAAGATTTGAGGAAGGTTTGCCCCCCAAAAATGCTTCATCTTGATCCTCTCTCACAGGATGGTGACCCTATCTTTCCAGTTGCTTAGGCCAAATTCCTTAGGGTCATTCTTGATGCCTTTTTTTCATAAACTTACATCTAATTGTCAGGAAATCCTGTGGTCTCTATGTTCGGAATATATCTAGAATACTACCACTTCCCAGCACCTTTGCAAAGCCATTACCTCCTGAGACTGAATTTCTGCAACAACAACAGAAAAGTAATATTGTGCAAAACTTTTTGTCTCTAATTTTCCAAAACACCTGATGACTTATCTATGTAGGCATATAAATGTGATCCCTAGTTTCAACACTTATGGTAAAAATTACATGTGATTCTGTCTTTTGTATGAGATTCCTGGCCCAATCTATTTCCTATCCTTTTTTTTAAACACACACACAGAATTAATACAAGCGAGACTGAAAACTGCCCTCAATAATATACTTACAGGTTCAAATAAAGATTTGAAAAGATCCAGAGGAATTACATGTCTGCCTCAGCAAGTTCATAACAGCAAATGGGGAATTGGGGTAGATTACTAAAAATAAATTTAAATAATCCTCTTTTGTAAACCGTACTAAACTTTGCCTGTTTAAGAAAATTTTGGCAAAGAAATTCTGACTCTCACAGTGAAAATACGTAAATTTATTTGAAACGGTTCCAGCTCCAGAAAATGCCAAGATAATTTACCAGTTTACAAACTTCAGAAAAGGTACCATGTTTTCTAAAACAATGTGGTCAACTTGACAAAAATCCTTTCCACCTTACTGCTTGTCTATTTTTGGAATGCCAGTTGCTGTAACTCTTAATACAAATTTAAGTGAAATAATCAGTTAATTTCTTCATAAGAAACAGTCATCACTTCAACTGCACATTAAATTGAAGGTGTGTAAAATAAAGGTGAAATAATATTATTCAGAAAAAAATAATCAACAGCCTATATACATTTGGTGTGTTACATTAAATATGAACTTAGCAGCTTTATGTATACTTATTAAGTTTTTAGACATATACTTAAGCTGAAACTGAAGTTAAGAAAGGAAATGGCCTTTGAAGCCAGCTACCAAAATCAGTCCTCCTTGGGCTTTAAAACTGAATATAAAAATACTACATCATAGGAAGGTGCAGAGTATGTCAACTAGTGGCAGGCCGGGTCTCACTAATGCAGGCCTCCACTACAACTGTTTCAGCACTGACTGAGTAGTTACGTTAAATGTCAACAGCTGATAGAGCCAGAGCCCTCAAACAAAGGCTGGAATGGAACAAAAGCCCACCAAGAGTCTGGCTTTGGCCTTTCCTGGGTCTTGAAACATGAAAAGGTAACAAAGGAATTCTTAACAGAACCCATTTACAATTAAACAATTTTATTGGTGATCTGAAGGAATTCCCCAGACCTCCATAAACAAGCTTTCTCGGGGACTAAAGGAATTCCCCAAACTTCCATGATTTAGCAGGAGACAAGATAAGGGTAATCACCCCTGGCATCTGGACCCGTCTAGATTAAGTGAATTTACTGGTGCTCCAGAGGAGGGTCTTCAGGACTCAGATCTTAGCTGCAGATTAAAAGAAGTTAATCACTTACGTCTTTAGATGAGTGCACACTTACATGTAGACACGTAGCTTAGAAGATACACAAGCTCTGAAAAACTTTGTAATTTTCAGTTGGTCAGGTGATAATTTCCAGGCCTTCTCCCTGTAACCAGTCACAAAATGAAAACCTCCTTTCTTTTCCAGTTCATCTGCATCTCCTTATTGGGCTACAAGAATAAGCAGCCTGATGATCCGTTTGGTCCGGGAAAAAACTTACATCTTCACTGTGATACATCAAACTCCTTTTGCAGTCATGCATTCATTAACAGTTATATGATGGCTCCTTTATTCTTGTCAACTATCTGTTTTCTATTCAAAATTCTTCAAATTTAATTGATTTAAAAGAAATATACAAAATAAAAACAGGTTGAGCCTTCATGTTTATGACTGCAATTTTAGGGCTGATTTACAGTGAGATTATTGCTCTCTGCCTAGGCTCTCTGGAAATTTAGTTAAATAGCAGTTTGTTTTATTTATGTTACATATGAACCTATTACTATAAAAATATTAAAAATAACAAATTTTATTAATTGCCTGTTATTTCTCAGCCATAATGCAAACCAATTTAAATGCATTAGCCACTTAAAAGTTATAACAACCCAGTGAGGTAGACATTCATACCTCCATTTATTTCAAAAGGACTTTAAATGGGAGTTATCTACCAACAGGCTGCTTGAGAAAAGTGTTGGTTATGTTCATGAGGGCATGGTTAAAATAATGATTAATTAACTAAAGATTTCTGTTACACTTCTTTCTGCAAAGAAACTACTTGCCCAAGGGGTATACATTATTTCTAAGTGAATGACAGAATGGTGAAATGTCCACATTTTAACAAGTGAGCCATAACTGACAGATGCTCTGAGAAAGAGCAAGTTCAGAAGAGTGTGGTGTTCTCAGTCTCCTCGGGGAGGGACGCCTCCACTCGGAATTCTAATTTCAGTTTCTGTTACTAAGGGAGAAAAGCAAAACCTGACAGCATAGCCATGGAGGAGAATGAAGGAGAAACAGGGCTGTGAATTCTTAATTAATGGGATGCTCAGGGATGCCAGTGCAAGCTTTATAAAAGCGCTGTGGAAGGGTGCGTTTAGAATAGATACAGAAGCTACTCACTGCTATCACTAACTTCGGGAGGTAAAATGGCAGTTTCCAAAGTTCTAGTCAGTGGTGAGAAGGGAAATTATTTTCTCTGGATCTATCTCCCTGAAAACATTTTCATACTGCTAAATGACTTGGTTAATAGCATGGCTCAGAGGTTCCAAAACTCGGTTTCTGAAACTAATTCAACATGTGCACTCAAGAAATGGAAAGAAACAATCATAAGCAAAAATACTAAAGTCCTAATGATTTCAACTAATGTTACATTCCTAGAAGAATCAGGGAGCTTCCTAAATATTTCAAGAAAAGTAAAAGTAATGTAGGGTCTCCTTTTTTCTAAGAAAAAATGTTTAATAATTTAGTGACATTTTCATTTTATTATTCATCCATGGAAACATATTGAAAATTTTAACAGTGCTAGGCACTGTGTTAGGCACAAGAGCTCCTAAAAAACAAGGGCATATCTCTGAATTTAGAGATACCATAGCCTATTTGGAGTGAATACCAAAACCTCCTATGGTTTTATGCAGTTAGTCAAAGAAGTCAGAAGGCTTTACAATAATATTTAAGGAGGTAAGCAGTACATGTAACCAACATTGTTATGACTCTCTCTAGATGTACACAAACTGGAACAAGCATAAAATATCAATACTTAAAGAAAGAGAACAATTGAATTTTTAAAAATATACACCAAGATGTATTTTTACAAATAACATTTTTTGTAAGGTGTATAAAAATTGCTGGAGACTAGTTTGCAGTCACAGTTGTCCTCGAAGTTTTGATGACTTGTCAGAGATCAGTCTTGGTCAGTGTAATTGTGATACATTAACATTACTGGGGCAAGTAAACAATTATGGTAATTGCCAGGATAGATACAGGAGCAGGCTGCAGTGAGAGCCTGTCTTAGTCCATTTGGCTTACTCACTGCTATAAAAAAAAAAAAAATCCTATATACAAACTGGATGGCTTAGGCACAACAAAGTTTGTTTTTCTCATAGTTCTAGGAGGCTGGAAAGTCCAAGATCAACGATCAGCAGATGTGGTGTCTGATGAGGGCCTACTTTCTTGTTCATAGATGATGCCTTTACATTGCGTCCTCACAGGGTGGAAGGGGCTAGCAAGCCCCCTTGGGCCTTTTTTATAAGGGTATTAATCTCATTTATGAGGACTCTACCCTCATGACCTAATCACTTTCCAAAAGTCCACCTCTTAATACCATCACCTTTGGGGTTATGATTTCAACATATAAATAAATTTGTGGGGAGACAAACATTCAGACCATAGCAGAGTGAAAAGAAGAAACTTTACAACTAAGAGTATAAATAATGAGGAGACTATCAGTAGCTCAAAGTTAAAATGCCTTGCTGTATATCAGAACTGTTCGAAAGGGAAATTGTTACTCCTGCTCTACAGGGATCCATTCGAGCTCAAGAGAGGTTAAGGCAGAGGCCAACTGTCAACACATTGTAGAAAAAAATCTAAAAGATGAAACTAGGAAATAATCAAGACTTTCCAAATGGATCTAATCCAGAATTTCCAATTCTGGTTTCCAGGCTTCAGTACAGACTTGCCCACAAAGGATGTAAAACTCTCCATCATGGAACAATCTATACTGGAATAGCTGGGTCCTATATCATCACATACCAGGCAGCTCCATGGCAGTCATCAAGGTGACCTTCCCTTTTGTAACATGGCTTTCCTAAAGATCAAAACTTTCATCATGCTCACAAACTCTGCATACTTTTCCAGCCACATTAATTTTAGAGGCATCCTAACAATTGGTCTTTACTCTTCAATGCTGATGTCTGGCACAGTTGGTAATTTCTTTCCTACTGTTCACCCTATCATAAGTTTTCTTTAATCACAACCCAAACCTTTTGTTTTTCAGAAAGTCATCCCAATTTATTACATTTATTCATGGCCTCCCACAGCAAATACTGACCACAAAGATGTGAAATCCTAACAATGTGGACAGGGACATGCTTTTATCTTCAAAATCAAAAGTAGAAGAGGGAGATCTTTTTCCAAGCCTGCCTACTCCTCTTTAATGGTAATAAAACATCATTTATTGAGTGGTCTCTCTATGCCTAATACCTTTCTATACACTTTACAGGAATAACCTCATTTAATCTGCTCCACTGAGTGTGAGTCAAATACTGTCAATATTTCCTTTTGACATAGGAAACAGAAAGGCAAATGACTTGCCTGCAACTGTCCATCTATGTAACAGAGCAAGGGTTTAAACCTAGGCAATGTGGATTTAAAGACTTAACCACTACTCTATTCTCTCTCCAGTATATGACAGTTCTTACTATTATGATCCATGTGGGCACATAAACATGGTAATGTATTCATTAACTAGCTCTGCTTACAGGAAATAAACGAGAGAAGATGGAGGAGAGGAAGGACTAATTGCTAGATTAGCAACGATAATCCCATAAATTAGATGCTAGAGCCAGTCCAGACATGGATCTACATGGAGAGAGAATGAAAAACACATAAAGTAGATCCACTCTGATGCCACAGATTTAAGAGAACTAAGCAAAATAACTGTAATCCCAACAAGACTGACAGAGAATAATAACTAAGCAGATAAGATAGATGGATTCTTTCCGATGTGAAGATGGCATGGGAGAGAGAGTGAAGCCCTCCACATGTGAACGATGACCACCTTTTCAAACTACACAAAAATATACTGCTAATACTTTCACAGCAGTATATTTTGTCTACACTATTTTTATGACCTACTAATATAATGTAACATGGATTCTATTCTACTCTATTAATATCCACCCATCTATCATTGTTCCCAAATTTTATAACTAGCAAAAATTTACATACAACTAACATAAAAAATTTGAGGAGAGCCCATGTTTTGTCCTTTCCTTTTATCTCCCCAAATCTCCTGAAACAGCATATTGGTAATAATAAGCATTTAATATGCTGAAGTTAAATCTTTTAAAAATGTAGATACCTTTCATGGGAGGAAATATTTTCCCAGAATTTTTGGAAGAAATTAGATGAAAGAGGAAATGGAAAAGTTTATTTTAATTAACTCAGAAAAATGGCATACAGCAAAGAAATGAAAGATATTAATAACTCTAAAAATATTAAGAGAAAGTTTTAGAAAGGAAAAGTATTATCATGAAATAGGAAATGAATCAGAGGATGCAAGATTTATTTCAGATGGATACAAAAGAGATGGAACTTTAAAATGCAAAGTTGCATTAGAAACAAAATGGCATTTTATAAAGCTTCTAACCTTTTTTTTTTTTTTTTGAAATGGCGTCTCACTCTGTCGCCCAGGCTGGAATTCAGTGGCACGATCTCAGCTCACTGCAAGCTCTGCTTCCCAGGTTCAAGCGATTCTCCTGCCTCAGTCTTCCGAGTAGCTGGAATTACAGGCATGCGCCACTATGCCAGGCTAATTTTTTTATATTTTTAGTAGAGACAGGGTTTTTCCATGTTGGCCAGACTGGTCTCCAAGTTCTGACCTCCCGTGATCCGCCCAACCTCTGCCTCCCAAATTGCTGTGATTACAGGAGAGAGCGGCCACACCCAGCCTAAAGCTTCTAATCTTTAACCCCTGGCACAAAATCAAACTGGAGGCTGGCTTTTGGGAGAGGATATCTCTTGGTGTCTATGCTGTTGTATTTTCACATTTTTAGAGCTACCTGTTGTATCATGCACCTGTCTGCTCTCAAGTGATTTACTAAAATCAAGAGTTTATGTGTATTTTCTAGCGGCCTGAATTTAGCCTCCTCTTCTCAAAAGATTTGACAGAGAAGAGAGAGAGCTCCTCATTCCCATTCCACGCCCCATGCCCCCAACAACGATTGCTTTCTCAATTTCATCCTACAAATTTGAAAGTAGCCAATGTAACTAGCACAATACAGTGTTAGCAATCTGTTCTCTGAAGAGAAATATTGCCCTAGCCAGATAAGTTGGCAATACTTGGTTGGCTTTCGTTCCGTCATCACATGATAATTACACCATGTATCTCTAAGAGCTTACTTTGCAAAATGAATTTCTTATCATTGCACAGCAAGCATAGGCTACCAATTGAGAGAAAACAAGACTTTTCTGGAAACAATAACACTTCCTTTGCTTTGAAAGGAAATGGAGGATATGGGAAATAATTGCAAGTAAATTTACAAGTAGAGTATGGATTATTTATATCCTTACAGACAAAATATAGGCCCACCCCACCCTTCTTAAAATTATCATTAGCATTTGTTAAGTAAGTATATATATCAAGCTAAAAAACAATGTTACAAATTATTTTTAAATGACTTTTTAAGTATTAAAACATTGTGATACCAATGCTTATATTTTGAAAGGACAGCTTGAAACTATCTCAGGGCTCAACTTAGGAAATTGCTCTTTCTAGTTTACGAATGGTAAAGGCTGACCAAACATATGGCCCACAAGGACCAGCAGAGTTCCAAAGTGTGGGTTCTATTGATTTAGAGAAGGAATTTGCAAATGCCTATAAAAGACCAGGGAATCTCTCAATGATTACTACAACTATACTAGTTAACATTTCTGAAAAAGAATGTATTTTAGGTTTTATAGGTCATATATTCTCTGTTGCAACTACTGAACTCTGCCACTATAGCACAAAAGCAGCCATAGATAATACATAAACAAACGGGTGTGCCTGCATTCCAGTAAAGTTTTATTATAAAAATAGATGGCGGGTCAAGTGTGGCCCATGGATTATAGTTTGCCAATCTCTGATTTAGAGTCACAAAGACAGTTGACAGAAATTGGACATCAATATCACCATACGTGGCGACAGAGAGGATATTCCCTCTGAAAATAATAAAGGGGAAAAAAGTGGCACATAGAGTTTCTAAGCTGAAGCTAATATATAAGTGGTATCCTTCGTATATTTCTTAGATTTTACTTAATGCCATCTAGATAGGCAATAGTTAAATGATTTACTAAAGGTCAAAGTAATTTGTTTATATGAAAGGCCATCACCACAACAAAAATTCAACAGGCATGGTATTTGCACATAATGCCACTCACTAAAAAATATTTGGAGAGAGGAGGACCTTGGGAAGAATCTCTCAATGATTACTACAACCATAATATTTCTGAAAAAGAAAAATTTTTATTTATTATAAGGACTAACCAATTCTGTAATATAAGCTAAACTATTTAAAATAGTCCCATCAGCCTTCTGAGCAACATAAAAAAGCCAAGAGTACATATACATATGTACACACATACATACACATATATGTATATGTATAAATATACATACATATGTACATACATACATATGTATGTGTATATATGCATGTACATATAAATGTACATGCATACATATGTACATACATACATATGTATATGTGTGCATAATACCTCTATGCACACACACACATATTCTTTGTAAGAAAGCAACCAATTACAATGATGCTGCTAATGATGATGATAGTGATGAAGGTCCTAACTATGTAGTTATCAGTGAGAGTACTTACCTACCACATTTTGGGAATCATGCTAGATCATTTTACAAAATTATTTCTAATCATTGGTATTTCCATGAAGTAGGCATTATTATCCCAACTTACACAGATGAGGAAATGTCAACTCTAGGTTACAAATAATAATAAGTTAGTCAGGCATGGTGGCATGCACTTGTGGTCCCAGCTGCTCAGGAGACTGAAATAGAAGGATCTTTGAGTCTGGGAGGTTAAGGTTGCAGTAAGTCATGATTGTGCTACTAAGTTCCAGTCTGAGTGTCAGAGCAAGACTGTCTCAAAAGAAAAAAAAATACTAAACTTAAAAAGATGCAGAAAAATGTAAGATGTAAGTAAAAGAAAACTGTCAATAGAAATAGACCTAGGAATGATGGAGCTTAGGGAATTAGTAGACAAAAAGTTTTGAAAAGCTATCATAAATATGTTCACAATTTTTTTATTGTGAAGATAATGAGGAGACAAAGGGAGGATTAAAAAAACAAAATAAAACATCTAGAGATGAAAAACATAATATTTGAAATTTAAAAACCGCATCTGCTTGACAACAGATTGTATACTGCAGAGAAAAGATAAATACGAAACACTGCTGAAAGAAATTACATATGACATAAATAGAAAAATATTCCATGCTCATAGATGGAAAGAATCAATATCATTAAAATGGTGATACTTCCCAAAGCAACCTACTGATTCAATGCTATCCCAATCAAACTACCAATGTCCTTTTTCATAGAATCGGAAAAACTATGCTAAAATTCATATGGAACAAAAATAAGCCCAAGTAGCCAAGACAATTCTAAGCAAAAAGAACAAAGTGGGGGGCATCACATTACCTAACTTCAAACTACGCTAATAAAGCTACAGTAACCAAAACAGTAGGGTACTGGTATAAAAACATATATACCAATGGAACAGAATAAAGAACCTAGAAACAAAGCACACACCTACAATCATCTGATCTTCAATAAAGTTGACAAAAATAAGCAAAAAGGAAAGGACTCTGTATTCAATAAATGGTGCTGGAATAGCTGGCTAGCCATATGCAGAATAAAGCTGGACCTCTACTTTTCACCATATACAAAAATTAACTCAAGATGGACTACACAATTAAACATAAGACCTCAAACTATAGAAATCCTAGAAGAAAACCTAAGAAACACCATTCTGGACGTCAGCCTTGGGAAAGAATTTATGACTAAGTCTGAAAAAGCAATTGCAATAAAAACAAAAATTGACAAAAGGGACCTAACTAAACTAAAGGGCTTCTTCACATAAATAAAAACTATTAACAGAGTAAACATATAAGCTACTAAACAGGGGGAAATATTTGCAAACTATAAATCCAACAAAAAACGAATACCCATAATCTATAAGGAACTTAAACAACTCAACAAGCAAAAGCCAAATAACCCCATTAAAAAGTGGGCAAAGCACATGAAAAGACACTTCTCAAAAAAAGACATATAAGCAGCCAACAAACCTGAAAAAATGCTCAACGTTACTCATCATCAGAGCAATGCAAATCGAAACAACAATGAGATACTATCTCTTATCAGTCAGAATGGCTTTTGTTAAAAAGTCAAAAAACAATAGATGCTGGTGAGGCTGCAGAAAAAAAGGAATGCTTATACACTGTTGGTGGGAATGTAAATCAGTTCAGTCAGTGTGGAAATCAGTTTGAAGATTTCTCATAGAACTTAAAACAACTACCATTTGACTCAGCAATTCCATTACTGGGTATATAGCCAAAAGAAAATAAATCACTCTACAAAAAAAAAACCGCATGCACTCATGTATCAGTCAGGGTTCTCTAGAGGGACAGAACTAAACAGGTATGTATAGAGAGAGGCGTTTATTAAGTATTAACTTACTTGATCACAAGATCCTACAATAGGCTGTCTGCAAGCTTGAGGAGCAAGGAGAGCCAGTCAGTCTCAAAACTGAAGAACTTGAAATACGATGTTCGAGGGCAGGAAGCATCCAGCACAGGAGAAAGATGGAGGCTGGGAGGCTAGCCCAGTCTCCCTTCTTCACTTTATTTTTGCCTGCTTTATATTCACTGGCAGCTGATTAGATGGTGTCCACCCAATTAAGGATGGGTCTGCCTTCCCCAGCCCACTGACTCAAATGTTAATCTCCTTTGGCAACACCCTCACAGACATACCCAGGATCAATACTGCATCCTTCAATCCAACCAAATTGACACGCAGTATTAACTATCATAACTCATGTTCATCGGAGTACCACTCACAATAGCAAAGACATGGAATCAACTTAGATGGCCATCAATGGCAGATTGGATAAAGAAAAAATGCAGTACTTATAACAAAATCATGCCCTTTACAGCAACATGAATGCAACTAGGGGTTCTCGCAACTAGTCAGGGTTCTCCTACCAAAAAGGACATTGGTAGTTTGATTGGGATAGCATTGAATCAGTACGTTGCTTTGGGAAGTATGGCCATTTTAATGATACTGATTCTTTCCATCCATTATCCTAAATGACTTAATGGAGGAACGGAAAAACAAATACTGCATATTCTCACTTATAAGTGGGGGCTAAACATTGGGTAAACATGTGCATAAAGATAGAAACAATAGACACAGGGACTACTGGAAGCAGGAGGGAAGGAGGAGTGCAGGGACTGCAAAACTAAGAAAGTTCTTCTGGCTGGTGGAAAATTATAGAATTAGCAGACAGAAATTTAAATGTGCACAAGGAATAAAGAGTGCTGAAAGTGGTAAATATGTGAGTAAATATAAAGTATATTACTCATTTTAAAATTTACTTAAGTGATAACTGTTTAAAGAAAAATCTATAAATTATGTTTATAACTTGTGTAGAAGTAAAACACTTGATAATAATAGCAAAGGACAGGAGGTAAGAATGAAAATATACTGTTCTTATACTATGAAATGCTAAAATATAGTTTGAAAAGTTAATATTACATTACAATAAGTTAAACATGTATATTGTAACCCTATAGAAACTACTAAAAATAAAACAAGTAAGTGTATCTAATAGACCAACAGTTACTATAAAATAAAGTACTAGAATGTACTGAATCCAAGAGAAAGCAGGATAATATGGGGGAAAGGAGATAATGTTAGACAAATCTAAAGTTACTGGCAAGATCAAAACTTTATCCCCACTATTTTGATCATGCAATTAAATGTAAATGGTCTAAACACCCCAATTTAAAAAGCAGATTGTCAGGCTATAGCAAAGCAGGACCAACCAACTACATGCTTCTACAGGAAAAAAAAAAAAAAAATGAGCACACACATTTTAAAAATAAGCAAATAATAAGGTCTAATCATATTAAACAGTCACCTCCAGAAACCCTAAATCCAATGAAAGAACTTCATCCTTAATATTCTGTTCCTTTAAAACCACTCATGGTACCAAAATCTGTATTAGTCAGATTTCTCTAGAGAGGGTTACCTAGTTCTCTAGCTCTCTAGTCAGGGTTCTCATAATTAGCCAATGTAAAGTGAATTTGAACATTCACTTTACAAACAAAGATGTACAACTGGCCAGTAAGTCATGAAAATATACTCAACATCATTAGTCACCAGGAAAATGTCAATTAAAACAATGAAATAGCAGTACACACTTATTTTAAAAGACTGACGATACGAATTGATAGAACTAAAATTCTGATACATTGCTAAGTAGAATGTAAAATAGTATAACCACTGTAGAAAACAGTTTCTTAATAATGTTGAAAATATACAAACCATATTACCTAGCAATTTCATTCTAAATATTTCCCCAAGAAAAATGAAAATCTATTCCCATAAAAATACCTTAGCACTAATGTTTGAGGCTGCTTTATTAACAATGGCCTAAAATTAGAAACAACCCAAATTATCATCAGCAGGTAAATAAATTAGCAAACTATGGTATATTCCTACAATGGAATATCACTCCATAAATAAAAAATAAAAATGTATACACTACTGATACCTAAAAAAATATGGAAGAATCTTAAAACACACTTAATGAAAAAGCTATACACTAAAGTTTACATACTGTATTATTTCAGAAAGGCAGCATAATTTATAGCAACAGCTGATTTGCAGTTGCCTAGGGTTGGGTAGGGCGTGAAGATCAAAGCAAAGGAGCATGAGGAAACTTACTGAAGTGATGAAGCTGTTCTATATCTTGATTAGAGTGGTGGTTATAAGGGTACAGTCGATCCCTTTTATTCACAGTTTTCTCTTCTGTAGTTTCAGCTATCTACACCAACTGCTTTCTGAAAACTGTTAAGAATGTATAAGATATTTTGAGAGAGATAAACCATATGATATAGTACATTGTTATAATTGTTCTTTTTTAAGTTATTAGTGTTAACCTCTCACTGTGGCTAATTTATAAATTAAACTTTATCATAGTAAGTATGTATGGGGAAACAAACATAGTATTTATATGGTTTGGTTATATATGCAGTTTCAGGCATACACTGGGGGTCTTGGAACATATTTCCTGTGGGTGAGGGGGGAGTACTGCATACTTTTGTTAAAACTCATCTACTGCACACTTAAATATCTTGGCTGTATGCAAATTATAGTAATAAAGTTGATTTTAAGAGAAAAAAAGAGATACCATTATTATAGAAATCTATCTGCTTGCTAAGTATACACAGCCTTGGAAAAGTTTTGTTTTACTGTAAGTACCCTCTCATGTAGTATTATGTAAAATAGCCCCAATAATAACCCCTAATTCTTATATTCTCCCCCTACCACTTGTTAGTTCTCATCATGGTTACACTTTGTACTTTTTGATGAATGCAAAACATTTGGAAGTAATTGCCAAATTCATAAAAAGCTGATATACGTCCTAACCACCACCCACATCAGAGCTTTTTTTTTTTTTTTTTTTTTTTTTTTTTGGAGACACAGTCTTGCTCTGTCACCAGGCTGGAGTGGAGTGCAATGGTGTGATCTCGGTTCACTGCAACCTTCACCTCCCGGGTACAAGAGATGCTCCTGCCACAGTCTCCCAAGCAGCTGGGATTACAGGCATGCACCACCCCACCCAGCTAATTTTGTATTTTTAGTAGAGACAGGGTTTCACCATGTTGGTTAGGCTGGTCTTGAACTCCCGACCTCAGGTGATCCACCCACTTCAGCCTCCCAAAGTACTGGGATTACAGGCATGGACCACCGCACCCAGCATAGAGTTGTTAACTGTAGGGATCTCATAATAATAGTAGGATCCAAGAAAGTAATGTAATGTATGATGGGACCCAATATTAGACAATAAAAATAGATTGGGGACCGATACCAAGATAACTTGTCAGAAAATTAAAAAATAACTACCGTGCTGTCCAAAATAATCAAGTTTTTTTTTCAAATGCTAATAAGAAATTTAATATATAAATTATATTTTAAAGCCAGACTTTCAGGAATGATCAGTCCAAAGAAAATGCATATATCTAAAGTAATCAAAAAGATTCCCTATAGGTTATATTAAATTATGGATTTACAAGTTATTAATAAAAAATTTGAATATTTAAGAGATTTTGAGAAGGAAATAAAGTCAGGTGACACTAAGAAAAATAAGGCTTGAGTCAACCTAAATTTGTGTTCTTCATAAAAGCAAAATGAGGAATAGAAGAGAGAAAATATGTAGATGAAAAATTAAAAACAAAAAAGAGACATTCCAAGCTGGGCATGGTGGCTCACACCTGTAATTCCAACCGTTTGGAAGGCCAAGGCAGGAGTCACTTGAGGCTAGTTCAAGACCAACCTGGACAACACAGTAGGACCCTATCTCCACAAAAATTTTAAAAATAAAAAATTAGCTAGACATGATGGCACACAAGGGTAGTTCCACATAATTGGGACACTGAGGCAGGGGGATCACTTGAGCCCAGGGGGTCCAGGCTGCAGTCAGCCATGATGATGTCACTATACTACAGCCTGGGTGACAGAGTGAGACCCTGTCTCAAAAAAAAAAAGAGAGAGAGAGACATTTTTGTCCTGATTTTGAACTTGGTCTAAATGATTTGGACAATCCAGCTCTCTTATCTCATGTCTCTTTTATATCACTGTAGGAAGTATTCATACAAAAAACAATACTAGTAAGTCATCCTTCCAAGTATACCGTGAGTCTAGACTTCAATTTCCCTATGATCTCTGATTCCCTGCTGCTGACAATGGCCATATCCCAAAGTCCTGTTTCATCCACAACAGGAGGGCTTAAGTTGCATTGCTTTGTTTTCAGAAACTGCAGTGCCTTTGTAGAAGCAACTAACACAGAAAAATTAAGTAGAAGTTCAAGGTTATATAAAAAATAGGTGGGTACTCTGGAAAAAAAAATACTGATCCATTAATAACTGAGAACAAAACACTGCAGGTAAAAGAGAAATCTTTGTTAAACACCCCAGGTCAAAAAACTAGCTTCCTTAAAAATAACAGAAAACTACATTTGTGTTTGCTCCTATGTGATCTTTCTTGTACCTAGATCTTATTTATTTTGCACTATGGATCTTTTTGGAATTCACTTATTTGACACAATTATTAAGCCATTTGCTAAACATCTCAATTTCAGGCACTGTACTAAACATAGGCAAGAAAGAAATGAATATGAAATTGTGGTTTCTGTGGCTTTGTGGCTTTTGCCACTGAGAAGCTAGAAATAACCATTGGCAGCCCTGCTTACCTAGTGCAAATTCCACATGCTAGCATTATCGATATGACTTAGGAAAACTGAAATCAGTCTTTTCAGTTTATAAGATTCGCGAGCTGCCAGAATATCCTGTTACACCTTAGGCTGGTGACTGTGAAAGAACACAAAACCCATTGCACATAGGTAGGAATTAGGAATAATTAAGGTATCTTTTCAGACCCTAGCAGGAGACATTGATATGACCTTAAGGATAAATACCCACCAACTCCTGCTGAGACACAAAAAAGCACAATATGTTTCACAATATGTTTTAGGCAAGGCATCAGCACTCAGCTGTTGTTACAGGCACATACTCCTAACTTAGGTATTCAATCTTGTCTGCCTATTAAGCTAAGTTGCAGTTCATTCACAAGGACTCAAATATAGAAGTACGGGGTCCTTCTCAGGCCACATTTAGTTTGCTTTAACAATGGATTCAAAGATTTTCTGATTGACAATTGGTTGAAAAAGTTAAATTATTATCTAAAGACCTGAATCAATAGAAAGGAGTGTCTGGGTTAAGACCATGGGTTGTGGGCTGGGTGCGGTGGCTCATGCCTGTTATCCCAGCACTTTGGGAGGTTGAGGTGGGCAGATCACCTGAGGTCAAGAGTTCGAGATCAGCCTGACCAACATGGTGAAACCCCATCTCTACTAAAAATACAGAAATTAGCTGGGCATGGTGGCAGACACCTGTAATCCCAGTTATTCGGGAGGGTGAGGCAGGAGAATTGCTTGAACCTGGGAAGCGGAAATTGCAGTGAGCCAAGATCGTGCCATTGTACTCCAACCTGGGTGACAAGAGTGCAACTCTGTCTCAAAACAAAGAAAAAAATAGATAAGGGGTTGTAGAGACCAAAGTCCTTATTATATAGATAAAGTCTCACAGGTGGCTGCCCTTAGAAGCAATAGATACCAAAAGTTTCCTATTCAGACCTTTAAAAAGTGTTAGACTCTCAGCTAATCTCTTCAGGATCAGAAAAAGACCTGAGAAGAGGATTCTCTACAGAGTATAAACATCCCCCACAAGAGTGTTTTGTGAGACCATTTCAAAATATGTCAAAGAAATATATTTTGGGGTAAAATACTTAGATTTATTTCAGGGCCTGCTATCTGTCATGTGATGCTATACTAGAGTCAGACTGGAATTTTTTATCTTCTTACTACAAAGAGTCTGTTTTGTCAGTCTAAAGATCTCTGTTTTAATGTTAGTGCTGGTTGGTTGTGTCTGAATGCCAAACGGAGGAGAGTATAATGAGGCATGTCCAGCCCCCTTCCCGTCATTGTCTGAACTACTTTTTCAGATTTCTTGGGAATCCCGTTGGCCAAGAGAGGAGTCCATTAAGTCTATTGGAGGGCTTAGAAATTGATTTTTGGTTTGCAGAAGAATGGAGAGAAGCTGAGTTCCCAGTTAAAGGAGGGGATGGAAGGCATTGGGGAGTGTGTGATAGGAAACACAAAGATAGGCTTCTGGATAAGTTACTACATGTAGCAAGTTAAGGGTAACTACTACTTATGTTGCAGAAAATCAAGAGGGCAAGGGAGACCTCGGGGTATAGCAGGAGAATCTTTTATTGAGTGTACCCCAGCCCAGCAGACTCAATGTCCAAAAAACTGGGCCCGGAACAAAAACAAGGTTTTGCTTATATACGTACTCCTAAGCGGCCCAAATGCAAACTTACAGAGGCAGGACAAAGGCCGTTAATCAAACTAAGACAGGCTTATAACTCAGGTTTAGTATACTCCTTACTATGCAGCCCAGGTGGTCGTTATCTGGTTAGTTCAAAGGAGTTTCACAAAGACTCATCTTGCTACCCCTACCATGGCGCCTAGCTGGCTACAAGCTAGACCTGCTCAGGCTGTACTGCTTAGATGAAGAAGCAGGAACCTGCAGTCATTAACTACAGGAAAAACAGAAACTCATACAACTTACAGAGCAAGAAGCAAGGTATAGTTTACATAGCAGAGGGGATGGGATTCTAGGGGAAAGTTTACTCACACTAAAGGAGAGATAGGAAAACTTGTCTCTTCACATCCTTTAGTTGAGGGAGTGTTGGGAGAGTCTTTAGAGGACATTCCTCTGAGCTGTGGCCCTTAGATAACGTTATCGAAACTTTGCCTGTTACTGCCTTTGAAATGAGTCAGCTAACATAGGCAGCTTGTTTTTTTTTTTTTCTTCTTTGATTTCTATTTTCTTTCTTTCTTTAATTTTTTTTCCCTTTTTTCCCTCCTCACTTATTAAATATTTATGACACTGTTAGAAATGCAAAGTTCTTGTTCCTCGGTGCCGTGAAGAAATAGCACTTGAACGTAAATTTAATTCTCTCAGCAAGGCAATTTTTACTTCTATAGAAGGGTGTGACTCACGAATGGAGAAATGGTGAGTGAAAGCACACCTGGACAGGGGAGGGGAAGGTGTTCTTTTTTTTTTTTTAAACGAAATTGTAAATTTTATTGTTTTAACGTGTATGCATGTTTAGTGACGTTTACATTTTGAAATAAAATTTATGATTCATTATTTCATTTCCTGGAGATAGTTTCTTTGAAGAGTATGTATTGCAGAGGCTCTGGGAGGGGAAGGGAACTGAAATGGACAAACTCAAGCAGTCACAATTGACTGAGGGACTGAAGCTTGCCTGGAACTTGGCAGGTCCTATTTTGGAAGGAAGGCTTTGCAGAAGAGCTCTTGCAGAGCGTGGGTGCTCTTCTGGTTTGAGGGGAAGGAGTTCTTATTCCTGATGCAGGTAGCCCCTGCTGCTGTGTTGTTCCCCTATTGGCTAGGGCTGGACCGCACAGTCTAAGCTAATTCCGATTGGCTATTTCAAAGAGGGCAGGGGTATGAGCCAGAGTGGTGGGGTGAGTAGTTTGGAGGGAAGGATGGTTAGGAACAGGTAACTAGAGATGATTTAGGTCAGAGCAGGTGACTAGGAGTGACTTAGGTCAAAGCAGGTGACTGGGATGAGTCAGGACGGGGCAGGTGACCAGGGGTGACTTAGGTCAAAGCAGGTGACCAGGATGAGTCAGGACAGAGCAGGTAACCAGGGAACAGATGTGAACTACTGATTAGGACTGGCGGGAAAGTTGTTTACTGAAACTAGAAGCAAGGGAGGTGAGAGAACCAGGAAGTTAAACTTTAAAATGGAGAATCAAAGAATAAGAGAGCTGAACGTACTGATACATTGATTCTTTGAAAAGAAACTGGGAGTTCATTATATTTAACTGTCATGCGCATCCATGTGAAAGGACCACCAAACAGGCTTTGTGTGGGCAATAAAGCTTTTTAATCAACTGGGTGCAGGCGGGCTGAGTCCAAAAAGAGAGTCAGCAAAGGGTGGTGGGATTATCCTTAGTTCTTATAGGTTTGGGGATAGGAGGTGGAGTTAGGAGCAATTTTTCGTGGGCAAGGGGTGGATCTTACAAAGTACATTCTCAAGAGCAGAAAGAATATCACAAAATACCTGATCTTATAAAGTACATTCTCAAGAGCAGAGAGAATATTACAAAGTACCTTCTTTTTTTTTTTTTTTTTTTTTTTTTTTTTGAGACGGAGTCTCACGCTGTTGCCCAGGCTGGAGTGCAGTGGCGCGATCTCGGCTCACTGCAAGCTCCGCCTCCCGGGTTCCCGCCATTCTCCTGCCTCAGCCTCCTGAGTAGCTGGGACTACAGGCGCCCGCCACTGCGCCCGGCTAATTTTTTGTATTTTTAGTAGAGACGGGGTTTCACTGTGGTCTCGATCTCCTGACCTTGTGATCCGCCCGCCTCGGCCTCCCAAAGTGCTGGGATTACAGGCTTGAGCCACCGCGCCCAGCCACAAAGTACCTTCTTAAGGGCGTGGGAGGATATTACATAATACTTTCTCAAGGGTGGGGAGGGTGTATCATGTAAAGTACATTCACAAGGGCAGGAATATCACAAAGTACATTATCACATGATCACAAGGGCGGGTAGGGTGTATTGTCACAAAGTCAGTTGATCAGTTAGGGTGCGGCAGGAACAAATCACAATGGTGGAATGTCATCAGTTAATGCAGAAACTGGCTATTTTCACTTCTTTGGTGGATCTTCAGTTGCTTCAGGCTGTTCAGATGTATACATGCAGGTCACAGGGGATATGATGGCTTAGCTTGGGCTCAGAGGCCTGACATTAACAACACTGCGCTTGCTGAGCATTATATACTCAATAAATCTCCTGAGGAAGGCACTATTAATTATTACTATTGTCAAAGAAACAAAGCTTGTATCATGTTTGGATTTGAATCCACTGGAAGTACTTTATGTTGTTATTGCTATTGCTTGCTGAAGGCCCTCAGGGAAACTCAGGTTGGAGCCCATTCTGCTTACCCAAGGCTGGTAAGTTCACTTACAGCTCAAAGGAAAAATGTCATTTCCTAAACCAAATTTATTTGATAAATTTAAATGAAAATATAAGGCTTCCCAGTGCTTGCCCATGAAGGTTAAGTTCCAGAAAAATTAAACAGGAAATTTTAAATGTCTTAAGAAGAATTTGTCTTGTCTTCTTAAGAAAGAAGCATCTACATTCCTTCTCAGGGTTATATCAAGAGACAGAGTCCATATATATTTAAAGTTAAGTATGGCTTTTTGCCCCACATGTCTGTTCCTACAGAAGTAATCGTTTTTGATTGTGTACCCCTATGATATTTGAAATACCTATTTGGTCTGTAGCCCTGTTTCCTGTTATACAATTTTAAAAATCCTTGGAATCTCCAAAGTGCTATCTTTTTGCATACTAATGTTGGCTGATAGCTTCAGGATGGGGATGATCACCTGAAACAAAGGCATAATTAAAGGGTTGGGACTTTCAGCCCCAACCCCCAGACTCCTGAGAAAGGTAAGGACTGAAGGTCAAGTTGATCAGCAATGGCCAATGGTTTAACTATTTAGACCTACTTAGTGAAGTCTCTAAAAAAACCCAAGAGGACACAGTTCAGAAAGCTTCTGGATAGGTGAACATATGGAGGTTTCTGGAGGAGGGTATGCCCAGGAAGGACATGGAAGCTCTGTGCCCCTTTCCCCATACCTCATCCTATGAGTCTCTTCATCTGTATCCTTTGTAATATCCTTGACAATAAATGATAAACCTAAGTGTTCCCTGATTTTTGTGAGCCAATCCAGTAAATTAATTGAAACCACAAAGAGGGTCACAGAAACCCCAAATTGAAGACCATCAATCAGAAGTTCCAGGCCAGGCATGCTGGCTGACACCTGTAATATTAGCGCTTTGGGAGGCCAAGGCAGGTGGATTGCCTGAGCACAGGAGTTCAAGACCAGTATGGGCAACAAGGTGAAACCTTATCTCAACTAAAATACAAAAAATCAGCCAGCTGTGGCAGCATGCACCTGTAGTCCCAGCTACTCGGAGGCTGAGGCAGGAGAATTGTTGAACCCAGGAGGTGAGGTTACAGCGAGCCATGATTGTGCCACTGCACTCCAGCCTGGGTGACAGAGTGAGACTCTGTCTCTTAAAAAAAAAAAAAGAAAAAGAAGTTCCAGAGACCTGGACTTGTGACTGGTGTCTAAAGGGTAATCCTGGGGACTCAACCCTCAACCTGTAGGATATGAGACTATTTCCATGTAGATAGCGTTAAAACTGACTTGGAGGACACCCAGTTAGTGTCTGTTGTAGAATTAGTTACTAGCTTGGTGGTGGGGAAAAAAATCCACATATTTGGTCACAAAAGTCTTCTTCCGTGTTGATGATTATTGTTATGGTGGTGTGACAGGAGAAGAAAAGCAAGGATTAAGAGTTTTTCTGAAACTACCTGTGATCACAGAATATAAATTTTTTTACACCCCTTGTTCTACCCCTTGTGGAATGGGGAGCACAGGTAAGCAGGTGCAGAAGTGAGGGCAAGCACTTTTGGGCTCTGGCAGGGGCAAAACTCCGTGCATGCTCTGCAGCAGCATCTAGTGGGTTGCCCACGACCCCTGAAGCCCCAGAAGGAGTGTTACAGTGCCCATTTAGCTTTTCTGTCTACGGACAGCTTAAGTGGTAACAGCTTGGTGGAGGGTTAGTGTGACAGCCTTTTGCACCTGCACTCGTGGCACCCAAGTTCTTGTGCAGTGTCCAGGAGGAATGAGGTCGTGTGAATAAACTGAAGATGGTAAACATGGTGGATTTTATTGCTGATGAAAGTGGCTCTCAGTGGGAAGAACAGAGCAGAAAGGTAATCTTCCTCTGAGTCCGGTCATCCCCGGACTCCTCTCTGAGGCTACGCCAGACTCATCTCTGAAGCTACACTGTCAAGCTGTCCCTCTGAAGTCAAGCTGCTTCTCTCCAATGTTCAACCATAGTTTCTGTCATCCAGCTGCTTCTCCTCTCTCCTGGCTGAGTTCTAGGGTTTTTATAGGGTCATGATGGGGGCAGGGTGGGCTATGGGTGGTATCAGAAAAGACAACATTCAAGCAGGAAAACAGGGATGTATGTTCTCACTTTGGGCCGCAGTATTAGGCTTTTCAGCTTGAGCGTGGGGCCCTTGGCCAGGACCAGCTCTCTTGTGCCCAGAATTTCCCTGCCTCCTGTCCCTATCATTATCTCATCATCAGCACATTATTTGTATTTCCAAAATTATTTCCTCCTAAACCTTATTCGTTAGCATTATTTGTGAAATGTGGTTTATTTTCTTTTTAGCCACACTGAATCAAGTTCTGTTTCATAAATTCTATTTTTTTCAGCACATTACATATGAAAAAATTGAAGCACAGAGAAGATGAATACACCAAAATTCACACATATCTCAACTACCAGGTTAGAACTGCAACCCAAATCTGAGTCCCAAGTGATTCCCTGTCCCATTATATGACTCTACCTCCCTCAAATGCTGGTAGAACGGCTGAAGCAATGGGAAGTTTAATGTGAGAAAGAAGTGCAAAAGGAAGCCAGCAGGCTGGATATGTTTCTACATGGGAGCTGGCTGTTCAATTCCAAGCTTTGGAACACAGGATATGCTAAAGACTCCTAGTTTGTTTCTGTATCTAGAAGGTACATGAAAAGTTTCAGCAGCTATGCAAAAATATCTGGCATGAGAAAGCTGTGCCACTAAGACTCACCTGAATAATGCAAGCCTATTAACAGTATAGTCAGGGCACATCTGGCAAGGTGAGGAAATGATCAAGAATAAATGTATGAGCGTCCATCAGAGGCAGCATTGTGTAGTTGTTAGGAAAGCACATCTTGATATCAAACTACCTGGGTAAGAATTCAATGTTCACATCATTGTATTCTTGTGACCCTGAGAAAATTATCTAATATCTCTCTGCTTCAAATTATTTACAAGTAAAATAATAAGAATAGTATCTACCTCACTTTGTGTGAGGATAAGTTAATACATCTAAATTGTTTATAAACCTGCTTACTATTTAGCAAGCCCTCAATGTGAGTTTTCTTATCATCAATGAGGAAAATGAAGTTGAAAGTAGAGATTCATCTACCTTCCACTCTGCTTTTAACATCTTAGACTATCAAGCTTGAGACACTGTAAATGGGTGCATTGAATAATCAATAAAGTAGTTAGCAAAAAGAAGTGATTTTAAAAATGCACAGATGCTTTAGCAGGTAAGATAACTATGGAAAGGCAGATGCCCACAACCAACATATTTACTCAAAGCGTGGTAAACCTGACAGGTAATCTACCTAACTTAAAAAAAAAAACAAAAAAGCAAAAAAAACAGGCAAATTCTGAATGTATTTCCATAAAGGATTAGAGTCAGAATGGTTCAATGGTTACACAGGTACTTATGCTGAGCAAACTGAATACTTGGATTCAAGGCAGCAAGATTCATCTAGTGTAGACTGACGGCATTGAGGCCAGTGAGAATCACTCAGACTCATCTAGGATATGCTTAGTTCAATGCACATTTGGTATATTTCCCACCAAGTTTTTATTGGCCTTATTTAGGGTACCACACGCTGAATTTCTTTAGATAATGACACCCAACTGATCCTCAATCTATCTGGTTCCAGTGGTAATCCAACCTCAAAAGGGTGGCAGAAACCCATGCCCTGCTAGTTCTTTAGTTCGAGGTTAAACATGCACCCAGGTTGTTCCAATCAGAACATAGGCAAGGATTTGATCAGAATACTCAGAAAAAGATGCTTTCACTTCTGTGGGATTTTAACCCAGGAAAATGTAGGCTTAAAACTTCTATGTGACAACTTCCTTTTCCCACCCCTGAAGAGTAACAATGAAACCAACAGGGAAAAAGATAAGAAATAAAGAGGAGAATGAAATCCTGATCACATTGTTTGAGCCTATAACCAGGCCACACTTAAAATGAAACTATCCTCTGGATTTTCAAGTTATATAAGCCAATAAATCCCCCACACTTTTAAAATCAGTTAGAGTTAGTATTCTGTCTGGTGCAACACTTAGGAACTGAAAGGGAACACTCAGATGAAGACTAATTTTTGTAGTTGGCAAAAACTGTAATCGAAAAGTCATGGAGTGGCATCAGTAAAATGCCAACTAGAGTTATCCGGCTTTCCCCACCTCAACAAAAAGGGACCAAAACAATAAGAAAAAAATTATATTTTGAGTTGAGTGACTAATGAAGTACCCTAGAGAACAGCAGGGAGTGGTAAAAATCCTGTGGACCACAAACACTTAGGATAGCACCAGAGAGAGGAGTACAAGTTACCCTGCCACTTTACAATGTCTCCCCCACCAGGATAAGCTTGGAGATGGCGGGATTTCTTCTTACAGGTAAAAGAAAAGTTGAACACACCCAGGAGTCCCATTATCATCACAGATGCCAGTGGTCCTTTCTATAGAAGAATCCCCTAGCCCTCACAGGTCCCAAACTCACTTTGGAGAGTTGCTAGAAGTTGGCACAGCTGCATTGCTCTGGAATAGGAACCCACATTGTGAATCCCCTACTCTTGTGATGTAAACTGCTACTACATAGCACCATCTTAACACCAGACCCACTGCTAGAGTGTGTTCTACCCTGGGGGCCAGAAGACATTGCCTTTATCCATTGCCTAGGTCCCAATATCATTCTTTCATGTTCACATGCATGCCTGAAACACCATGACCCTGGGTACTAGGATTATAGGCTGGACAAATGATTAAAACCCCAGTGTTTGAAGCCATATGTCAACTAGCTCCTCTGGGTAATAAGCAGACTTGCACAGCAGAGACACCACCAAACTACCAGCCAGGTTACTGCTCCCACATGTGCCCCCGTCAGGCAGCCAGGCAGTTTATAGTACATGTGAGAGCCTGCGGATGGTTTAACAGTCACTTCAGTAGAGCCCTGCTTTGCCAGAGGGTCCACCACACTAACAATGGCCTGCCACATCTGTGCCCACCCTGATACCCAGTCTGTTAGTAACCCAGTTCTGGGAGAGACTGCCACACTGCTGGCCGGCCAACCAGGATTGATCAGGATTTCATTCTCCTCTTTATTTCTTATCTTGCCTGCATGTGTCTGGCCCTGCAACCAGCTTGGCACCCCTTCCCCCGGCAAAAATGCACCCTGGCTATCAGAAACTCCCACAGCTAAGGCACTGAGGCAAACACAAATATCGGCCAATGAGAAATACAGTTGAAGAAACTACACAGAGACCACACTACTGAGTCCACACAGACACAAAGCCAATGCACTATACCCAATTGATACCCAGGATGCTCTACAGATAAAAAAAAAAAAAAAAAGAACTTTCCCCCTACAAAATCATTTCATAAAACTGGAAAAAGCAACCTGTTCCACTAGATGTATAGATATCAGTAGATATCATATCAGTAGATACGAGAAACAAACAAAAAAATCCAGGAAACATGACACCCCCAAAGGAACACAATAATACATGAGTAGTAAAACCCCCACAAAGGATATTTACAAAATGCCTGAAGAGAAATTCAAAATAATTACCTTCAGGAAACTTAGCAAGATACAAGAGAATACTGACAAACAATTCAATGAAATCAGAAAAGCAATTCATGATCTGAATGAGAAATTCAATAGAAAGAAATAAGAAAAAAAGCAAACAAAAATATTACAGCTGAGGAATTCAAAAAGTGAATTAAAAATACAGTAATACAATTAAGACCTTCAACAACAAACTAGATCAAGCAGAAAAAAGAATTTCTGAACTTGAAGACAGCTCTTTTGAAATAACCCAGTCAGAGGGGAAAAGAAGAAATAAGAATAAAAAAGAATAAAGAAAGCTTATGGGACTTTGGGCACACCATTTAGCGAACATATGTTCACATTACAGGAGTTCCAGGGGAAGAAGAGATGAAAAAAAAGGCACAGAAAACCCATTTAATAAAATAATAGCTTAAAACTTCCTAATCTTGTAATAGATATGAATATCCAGATCTGAGAAACCCAAAAGTCCTCAGTTAGACTCAACCCTTTTCAAGGCACATGATAATTAAACTTTCAAAAATAGAGAATTTCAAATGCTGCAAGACAAAACTGTCAAGTTACATATAAGGGAATCACCATTAGACTATCAGAAGATTTCTCAGCAGAAGACTTATAAGCCAGGAGAGAATGGGATGATACATTCAAATTGTTGAGAGACATAATTGTCAACTACTAATACCGTATTCAGCAAAACCATCCTTCCAAAATAAGAAGAAAATAAAGGCCTTCACAGATAAGCAAAAGCTGAGGGAATTCATCACCACTAGACTGGCCTTACAAGAAATGCTTAAGGGGCCAGGCATGGTGGCTCATGCTTATAATTCGAGGACTTTGGGAGGCCAAAGTGGAAGGATTCCTGAAAACCAGGAGTTCAAGACCAGCTTGGAAAACAGAGTGAGACCCTGTATCTACAAATAATAATAATAATAATAATAATCTGGTCATAGTGGCATGTGGCTGCAGTTTCAGCTACTCATTAGGCAGAGGTGGAAGGATTGCCTGAGTTCAGGAGGTCGAGTCTGCAATAAGCCATGATCACACACCACTGCACTCCACTGTACACTCCTGGGTGGCACAGTGAGACCCTGTCTCAAAAAGAAAAAAAGAAAAGAAAAGCAAGAATGAAATGCTTAAGGGAGTTCTACAACTGTAAGTAAAACAACAATTACTATCATGAAAATATATGAAGGTACAAAACTCACCAGTAGAGGAAAATTCATATTCAAACTGAGAATATTCCAGTATTATAAAGATGCTTTATAAATCTTCCTATTTACTAGTATGAAAGGCTAAAGAGACAATATTAAAAAAATAGCTAGCAGATAAAAATGTAAATTTAAAAATTTTAGGGCAACAAAAATATAAACTGTGGGGCAGAGGAAAAATTCTAAGGTGTTTTCATGCAACCAAAGTCAAGTTGTTATCAGTGTAAATCACCTGTTATAATTACAAGACTATGTTAGTCCATGGTAACTACAAATAAAAAAATTATAACTGATGCACAAATCAGAAAGAGAAAGAAAAAGTGTAGCATCACAGAAAACCTACAAACCAGAGGTAAACAACGGAGAGATAAAATAACAACGGATTTTAAAACAACCAGAAAACAAGAAAGTCAGAGAAGTCTTTACCTACCAATATATTTCTAAATGAAACTGAATTAAATTCACCAATTGAAAGATAGAGAGGCCAGGCACAGTGGCTCATGCTTGTAATCCCAGCACTTTGGGAGGCCGAGGTGGGTGGATCACGAGGTCAGGAGGTCGAGATCAGCCTGGCCAACACAGTG
The DNA here is from genome assembly GCF_037993035.2 of Macaca fascicularis. Classification (NCBI taxonomy): domain Eukaryota; kingdom Metazoa; phylum Chordata; class Mammalia; order Primates; family Cercopithecidae; genus Macaca; species Macaca fascicularis. The sequence continues at coordinate 112,480,314 of NC_088381.1, forward strand.
AAACCCCATCTCTACTAAAAATACAAAAATTAGCTGGATGTAGTGGCAGGCACCCGTAATCCCAGCTACTCAGGAGGCTAAGCCGGAGAATCATTTGAACCCCAGAGGCAGAGGTTGCAGTGAGCTGAGATCATGCAACTGCACTCCAGCCTGGGCAACAGAGCTAGACTCCATCTCAAAAAAAAAAAAAAAAAAAGGTAGAGAGTGGCTAAATAATTTTTTTAAATACCCAATTACACGCTGCCTACAAGAAACTCACTTCATTCTTAAAAACAAACAGTGAAAGTGAAGAGATGGAAAAAAAACATTCCTCATACATGAAACCAAAACTGAGCAGGAGTGACCGTAACAGATAAAATGAATTTTAACTAAAATACTGTAAAAATAGGCAGAGTCATTTCATAATTACATAAGGATTGATTTAATAAGAGGATATAACAAATGCAAATATATATGCACCCAACACTGGAGCATGCAAATATGTAAAGCAAATATTCTTAGTACTGCAAATGTAAGGCATTATGTTCAGCTTAGTGCCTCAGAACTGTTTTCTCCCTAACTGAAGCATATGCCAGCCCATTTAAATAATGGACAGATCATCCAGACAGAAAATCAACAAAGAAAGATTGGACTTACACTGCACCATAGATCAAAGGGACCTAATAGACATTTACAGAACATTCCGTCCAACAGCTACAGAATACACATTCTTCTCAACTTCACAAGAAATGTCCTCCTATAAAGATCGCATGTTAGGTCACAAAACAACTGTTAACAAATTAAGAAGATAGAGATCATCTCTGATATGATTTGGCTCTGTGTCCAAACCCACATCTCATCTCAAATTGTAATCCCCATGTCAGGGTAGGGGCCTGGTGGACGGTGACTGACTCATGGAAGTGGACTTCCCCCTTGCTGTTCTCATCACAGTGAGTTCTCATGAGATCTGATTGTTTGAATGTATGTGGCACTTCCCCCTTCACACTGTCTCTCTCTCTGCTGCCACCATGTGAAGAAGGCCCCAGCTTCCTCTTCACCTTCTATGATGACTGTAAGTTTCCTGAGGCCTCTCAGTCAGGCTTCTCATTAAGCCTGTGGAACTGTGAGTCAATTAAACTTCTTTTCTTCATAAATTACTCAGTCTCAAGTAGTTCTTTTATAGCAGTGTGAAAATGGACTAACACAATTTCCTCTTTTCTGAGTAAAACCATTTACGTCTGGAAATCAACAAGATAAATTGCAAAAACTTTGCAAATACATTAAAATTGAACAACATGCTCTTTAATAAGCAATGGATCAATAAAGGAATTATAGGAGAAATTTAAAACTTCCTAGAGAAGTGAAATGAAAACGCAACATACCAAAACTTACGGGACACAGCAAATTCAGTTGTAAAAAGAAAGTTTATACCAATAAATGCCTACATATAAAAAATTATAATAAAAAAAACTAATGATGTACTTCAAGGAACTAGAAAAACAAGAACAAACTAGACCCAAAATGGTAAAAGGAAATAAACAAGGAAGCTCAGAGAAGACATAAATAAAATAGAGACTTAAAAAATTCAAAAGATCAATGAAATAAAGAGTTGACTTTTTGAAAAGATAAAAAGAATAAATTTTTATCCAGATGAAAAAAAGAAAGAAGGTGCAAAGAAATAAAATCAGAGATGAAAAAGGACACATTAGAACTGATATGACAGAAATACAAAGGATCATAAGATACTGTTATGAAAAACTATACACCAACAAATTTGATAATGTAGAAGAAATGAATTAATTCCCGAACACACACAGCCTACCAAAATTAAATTATGAAGAAATAGAAAATATGCACAGACCAATAACAAGTAAGGAGATTGAATCAGTAACAAAAAGTCACCCTTCGCAGAAAAACCCTGGGCCTGATGTCTTTACTACTAAATTCTTCATAACCTTTAAATAACTCAGCAATTCTCCTCCAACTATTTCAGAAAACTGAAGAGGAAGAAATTATTCCAAACTCACTTTGTAAGAATAGCATTACCCTGATTCCAAAACCAGACAAAGCCATAACAAAGAAATAAAACTACAGGTGGATATCCTTGATAAAACATACATGCAAAAATTCTCAGCAAGATATTAACAGCCATATTTAATAGCACATTAGAAAGATCATTCATATGATCAAGTGGGATTCATCCCAGGGAGTCAAGGATGGTTCACCATACACAGATCAATAGATGTTATATATTACCTTAACAGAAAGAAAGGCAAAAACCATATGATCATTGCAACAGATGCAGAAAAAGTGTGTGACAAAATTCAACAACCCCAATAACACTTCATGATAAAAACTCTCGCCAAACTGGGTATAGAAGAAATATACCTCAACACAATAAGGGCCATATTTGACAAACCCACAGCCAATACCATACTGAATGTAGAAAAACTGAAAGCTTTAAGATTAGAAACAAAACAAGGATGCCCACATTGCTATTCAACATTGTACTGGAAGTCCTAGACAGAGCAATTGGGCAAAAGAAAGAAATAAAAGACATGCAATTTGGAAAGGAGGAAGTCAAGTGACATTATCTTATATGTAGAAAACCCTAATAACTCCACCAAAAAAAAGCATTAGAACTAATAAAGGAATTCAGAAAAGTTGCAGGAAACAAAATAAACAAAAAAATCGGTGCCATGATAAAAATAAAATATCTGAAAAATAAGTCAGGAAAACAATTCAATTACAAGAGCTACAAAAAATAATCTAACTAGGAATAAAGTTAACTAAGAAGGTGAAAGATTTTCACATGAAAAACTACAAAATACTAAAAGAAATTGAAGAAGACATAAATAAATGGAAAAATATCTCATGTTCATGTGTTGGGACAATTAGTATTGTTATAATAACTACATTACCCGAAGCAATCTGCAGATTTAATGCAATCCCTATCAAAACACCCATAACATTCTTCACAGAAATGGAAAAACAATCTTAAAATTTATATGGAACCACAAAGACCCCAAATAGCCAAAGCAATCTTTAATAAATAGAAAAAAGCTGGAACCATCATACTACCTAACTTCAAAATATACCATATAACTATTGTAACTAAAACATCATAGTGCTGACATAAACACAGAAACATAGACAAATGGAACATAATAGAAAACTCAGAACTAAATTCACATGCCTAGAGCTAACTAGTTTTCAACAAATGTGGCAAGAACATACACTGGGGAAAAGACAGATTCTTCCATAAATGGTGCTGAGAAAATTGGATAGCCACATGCAAAAGAATGAGATTAGACCCCTACCTGTCACCATATACACAAATAAATTCAAAATGGATTAAAGAGTTAAATGTAAAGCCAGAAACTATGAAACTATTAGAAGAAAAATAGGAGAAATGCTTCATGACATTGGGCTGGGCAAGGATTTTGAAATAAGAACTCTAATGCACAGGCAACAAAAGCAAAAACAAACAAATGGAATTATATCAAATGAAAAAAGCTTTTGCCAGCAAAGGAAACAATTACCAGTAGAAACAATCTACAGAATATAAGAAAATATTTGCAAACTGTACGTCTGAAAAGGGGTGAGTTTCCAAAATATATAAGGAATTTAAACAGTTGAACAGTCAGAAAGAAAACTCATTAAAAAATGGTTGAAATACTTTATGAGACATTTCTTCAAAGAAGACATACTAATAGCCAATAGCTGTATGAAAAAAATCATACTCAATATCACTAATCGTTGGAAAATGCAAATCAAAACTACAATGAGATAACACCATACTCCAGTTAAAATGGCTATTACCAAAAAGGATAAAAGAAAACAACTGTTGGAGAAGATGTGAAGAAAAAGGAACACTTACACACTTTTGGTGAGATAATTTAGTACAGGCATTGTGGAAAACTATGTGGATGTTTCTCCAAAAACTAAAACTACCATATTATCTAGCAATCCCACTACTGGGTATATATCCAAAGGAAATGAATTCAGTATGACAGTCAGATATCTCCATTCCCTGCAATATCTTAGGCTACAATATATTTTGCTATAAAACTAATGTAAATGTCCAGTGTTAAGTATGCCCCTTATGCCAAACTTCAGAAGATATTTTGTAGTACAGAAACTGTAGCAGTCTGAGTACAATTGCAGCACTAGCTAAGACAGAGAATCAACCTAAGTGTCCAACAAAGTATGAATGAATAAATGTGTTATATCTACAAAATGGAATTCTATTCAGCCATAAAAAAATGAATAAAATTCTGTCATTCGTGACAACATGGATGAACTTGGAGGACATCATGTTAAGTGAAATAAGCCAGACACAGAAAGACAAATGCCACATGATCTCAGTCATGTAGAATCAGAAAAAAAGGAGGAGGATAGAGAGAGGTTGGTCAACAGTTAAGAGGTTACAATTAGATAAGAGGAATAAATCATGTTGTTCTAGTGCACAGCAGTGTAACTATGGGTAGCAGTAAGGTGTTGTCTATTACAAATTACTTACAAGAGAGGATTTTTAATGTTCTCACCACAAAGAAATAATAAAGGTTGGAGGTGATACATATGCTAACTACCCTGATTTGACCATTATAAAACATATACATATATCAAAACATCAAATCGTATCCCTTAAATATGTACATTACAATGTGTCAATTAAAACTTTTAAAAACTAGAATAGTCAAATCTGACAGATTCATAGCATGCTCAATGACCCCCTTCAATATCTTCATGGCGCCTGCAACCATGAAATGTTTATATTCTCACTCATTCATGCTCGATATTAACCTCCATCTAATTTTGATAGTCTCCTTATTTCTAATACATTTTCCTAATATCCCAAAATAATCTTTCCAAATAGGAGAAATATCTTTAGTTTTGCCCTAATGGATTCCATATGCCCATTTACTTGTAAGCAATGTGTATAAGGCTCACAGCTCAAAACTAATATTATGATAAGTCTGAAGCAAAACAATTTATTTATATTTATCTAATCCAGAATACTAATAGGGGTAAAAATAAACACAAAATTTCCTGACAAAAATCAAATAATGAAAGAACTTATAACTTTCTTGGGTTCCAATATGTTTTTCTATAAAACTAATGTAAATGTCCAGTGTTAAGTATGCCCCTTATGCCAAACTTCAGAAGATATTTTGTAGCACAGAAACTGTAGCAGTCCGAGTACAATCAGGAGACAGAAAACACATGGTAAGTTAAATGGGGGAAGGTTACTATAAATAATTATTATCTATAATAAATGAGTATCTATAAGATATAAGGAAATTGTATATGGCACCCTAGGGCTCTGCAAGAATACCCAATGGAGGACAAACTTGGAAGGCATTCAGACTTCGTTGGAGAAAGCATGGTTTGCCAGCTGGATAGCAGAGAAATCCATTGTTTCAATCATGCCTGAGCTGGTCTGGAGTTGCTGGGAAAAAAATAGGCATCTGTCGGAGTGCATGCTAAGGAGGAGGTGATCAGTAATTCGTGGCACAGGTGCACAATGCAAGTCTGGTTGCTGGTTAAAGCAAAAGGCCTTCAGAGCCGCCTTCTCTGAAGTGCATGTAGGAGCCCAGGTTTTTGTGTCAAGAGGGCTATGGAAAGATTATAGCAAGGTTGAGGCTGAAAGGTCAAAGGAGAATCTTGTTTTGGGTCCATGGCTAGGGTAGGAGCCACCAGACATCCTCACACCCACACCACCAAACCATGGTCTGTATAGGAATCTTCAAGAGAGCCTTTTCCTCTGCCCATATCTGTTCAGTATTCTCTACTGAGAGTTTAACATCCAATTCACTTCACAGAAGAAAATACATGAAGAAATTTTATTGTTTATCACAGAGAATATATTGAAGGGTGCATGCAAAGCTGAAAGGCAATAAATCAAGAACTGATGGTCAAAGGTTCTTCTCTACCATGTGAAACCTTACTCTCTTTTCTGCCTTATTTTCTCTATTTTTACATTCATTTAAAAACCAACATTTATTGTACCTATGATTTCGTCAAGAAAAGATGAACAAAATGCAATTCAAGTCCTTAAGGGGTAGAGAGCATGTAAACAAGAAAACAAACAATTGAAATGCAATCAGTACAGTAATAGAGGTATGTACACCAGAATTTAGCTCTGACTTCTCATTTCTGTTTTTTTAAATTTGAATGGAATCAGGGTATTCCCTATAAAAGTAGCACTTTCATTTTCTTGAACACTGATAGGCAAATAGAGCTAAAGCTACCACAACAGGAGCTACACACAATCCAATTTTGTCATTTATGTCACTGAAATCTTTTGTGTGTGTGTGTGTGTGTGAGACAGAGTCTTGCTCTGTTGCCCAGGCTGGAGTGCAGTGGCACAATCTCTACTCACAGCAACCTCCGCCTCCCAGGTTCAAGTGATTCTCCTGCCTCAGCCTCCCAAGTAGCTGGGATTACAGGCATGTGCCACCACACCCAGCTACTTTTGGTATTTTTAGTAGAGACAGGGTTTCACTGTGTTGGCCAGGCTGGTCTCAAACTCCTGACCTCAGGTGATATGCCTGCCTCGCCTCCCAAAGTGCTGGGATTATAGGCGTGAGCCACTGCGCCCGGCCTGCAATCTTTATATGCCATAGGATGTTATATTCACAAGACTACTGAATTTGATAATTAATAATTTATGATTCTGAAATTTCTAAATCAATACAATTTAAAGAATCAAAATACAACCTTGTCCAGAGATAGGAGGCAGTTCCAAATTTGAAAAATCCTCAAAAAGTAGACAAATGTACTTCCCAGTCTGAAATTTAGATAAGACATATCAAGGCAGGCAAATAGGGTCTACAGGTAGGAAACATAAGGCCAATTCACACTTCAGCTATGACAGGAAAATATCTTCTCCATAGGGTGTAGGCCAAGTAAGTAAGTTTGTTACTTTACTTCATCCTCTTCATTTACATTTACTGCATATCCCAAATAACCAAGGGAATCTCTAGAGGGTACTTAAACTCCCCAAAATTCTGAAACGGGGCCCTTGAGCCCCTATGCTTGAGCCTGCTCCCACATTGTAGAGGGTACTTTCATTTTCAATAAATCTCTTCATTCCTTCCTTGCTGTGTTTGTGTGTTTCGTCCAATTCTTTGTTCAAGATGCCAAGAACCTGGACACCCTTCACTGGAGACAATACTAGATGCAGAGTTTGCAAGTCAGCAAATTAGCTTTCGTTGAAGCATGGGATTGCCCAGACAAAGCTTTAAGAAGAGATCAAAATGATCACCTTATGTTGGGTTCCCTAGAAACAGTGTCTGAGATGGAAATTCTTGTTCAAGTTATTTATTGAAGGAGTGCTGTCAGGAGATGGGGAGTGAGGAACAGGAGTGAGGAAAAGGTAATGCAGGAAAAAAGCTATGCAAGTATGTGGTCTTAGACAAAGCCTAGCTTCATGAGGATCTCTGAATCTGCAAGATATTACAGAGTCAGCTCTACCTGAAGCAAGGAGGCCAACCTTTTAGAGCCCCTCTCCCATCAAAGAAATGTTAGCTGCAGGCTGCACTGGGAAGAAAGCAGGTCATGGCTCCCAGGTGAGGTGGCTCCTTATTAAGACAAATATTTAGAGAATATTTGTTCAGTTGTGAGGCACTGGCAGCAAACATCAACAGCATTTGTTGAGTTGAGTGCACTGGCAGTTAAAGAGGACCTGGGTAGAGCATGAACTGTATCACGATAAAAATTTAAAAATAAACTTTGGAGAATTCAAATGGAAAAACGCCATATGAATGAGGGACACCAATGTCCACCATATGAATGAGGGACACCAAGAAGTCTAAGAAAGATGACGATAATAAGAGAGAATGGTATTAGTAGCATCCATAATAGGTGTTTCTGACCATTGCAACAGAAATGACAAAACTGAAAATAGAGCAAGGTGGAGTAGTTACAAAAAACTACCTGCAGTCAGTTTATTCTCAGATATCTAAATAGAATACAGTAGTCCCCATTTATCCACAGGGGATACATTCCAAGACCCCCAGTGGATGCCTGAAAATTCAGATAGTACCAAACCCTCTATATGCCATGTTTTTTCTTAAACATACCTATCTACAATAAAGTTTAGTTAGTAAATTAGGCAAAGTAAGACATTAACAACAATAACTAATAACAAAATAGAACGATTTAGTAAAATAAGGGTTACTTGAAGACTGTAAAAATTAAAGAAAGAGGAGAGAAACACGAAGAGTGGCTTTTCAGTCAACAGGGACAGGATCATTTTAAATAAACCTGAGAGGGGTGGCTAGCTGAGTTAGGTCAGAGCCACATTCTCTTACAGATTAAGAGTTTTTAAGGATTCAGGGTGGGAGAGTTTAGCAGAGGCTTGGACTGCTTCTGTTCTCTTTGTTGTGCTTATCTGGGAGAGAGAGTTGTGTGTCTGTTCCCATACATCTTTCTGCAGCTGCAGGCACATCCCTTAGTCTGCTTTTAGCCTCCCTATCTTAGTGCACCTGAAGGGAGAGAATGTGCTTATTAAGGCTGACTGTTTTACTTGGGCCCATTGTATGAGGGTGAAGTTTGGCAGTTACTCAAGAGACTTTCCCCCCATCTCCCTCTGTGCCCCAGCTGTCTTATCTGTGTTTTCTTGTCTGCTCTTTCTGGTTGCTTGCAATAAGAGAAGTGATTTCCTTGAAATGCATGACACTAGAAAGGGAGCTGGAACTTAAAGAGGCGGTGTTTGTCCAAGGCGATGGTGCTTCTGCTCTGTCAAACGCAAGCACTATAATATCACAACAGTCAATTTGATAACTGAGAAGGCCACTAGGAGACTAATGGATGTTTAGCATACACAGCATGGATATGCTGGACAAAAAGATGATTCATGTCTCAGGCAGACAGAATGTGACATGTGAAATTTCAACATACTACTCAGAATGGCATATGAGTTAAAATGTATTATTTCCGGAATTTTCCACTTAACATTTTCAGATCATGTTTGACCATGGGTAACTATAACCAGGAAAAGCAAAATCATGGATAGAGAGAGACTACTTTCCTTTTTTAAGATTGCATATCTTGCAATATTTAATTGTCTAAAATAATTGATATAAAATAGCAAAACCAAAGTCTATACCAGGCACAAGGATAGCCACTACCATCTTGGCCTTTTAAGATGCCAATCTCAGAGTATGGTCCAAAAGTTAGGGTACCCACCTGGAATTCAACAAATCACATGGAGGGGAACTTGGTAGTGACTTCTAGGTCTACTGGCTTCCCTTAGCTTCCCTCAGTGCTACTACTGCAAGGTCTTGGGAGATTAGAAAATAATTCTTCTTATAAGTATCTATGAGATATTAAACCACACTATAATAAAATAAAGGAAAACTTGATTATGCATAATTAAACAAGAATGTACCATGTGACAACATCCCAGTGATTCGTGATTATCTAATCTTGAAAAAAGTCATATTATAAGTGTTTGTGTTTAGAATGTAATACTTTGTTACATGAAGTAGATAAAGAAATGTACTGATTGAAAATTAAGACTTTTAATTTCCAATTTTACTAACCATTGTTTCCTTATTAAAATTACACCAATTGAGCCAACAATAATTATTAATCTTTAGTTATTTAAGGAGGCCTTGGGACTTATGCACATAGTATCTTACCAAGTAGAATTCATGGGATATAATCAGAACACATTATGCTTTCACCTCAAATGCCCTCTAAGTGTATTATCTGGGGGTAGTTTTTCCTCTCCCTTTGGCAAAAACTCAGTCAGGTCCCACAGTTGCCTCAGTGCTTTTTGATTACATAGCCCTGAACTGATTTCCCACACTCTTGATCCAGCAGATATTTACAGCTGGCTTTATCTGACGCGGTGAATTTTGGAGTTCCTCAGAGATGTCCAGCATTAGTGTGGACTCTCACATGCAGCTCCTTGACACAAACAAATTCACTCCTTCCCAGTGGTTTTTACTCCTTCCTAAGCGTCTATAAATTTTGCAGTCACTTCTACCTTCTCTTGAATGCCCTATAGATCACCCTATTAGGCAGCATCACGAGCAGCCCTACTTAAGCTCCCTTGAGTCTGACATACTCCAGTCTGGGATAACATTTCCTCGGATGTGGCCTTCACAACCTGTAGATGTGTAGTCTGAGCTCAGTGTCCCCTTCAGTCCAGTTGTCACCAGATATCCATATTAAGCTTCCCGAATTCCCCCCTCTTATTTAAAATGAAGGAAGATACACCCCATGGTAAGAGAGATACTTTGCAATTTTTTAAAATCCACTTTATCTGTTTTAATTGTTTTGTAGAGATGGGGGTCTCACTTTGTTGCCCAGGCTGGTCTTGCTTAAACTTCCTACAGTGTCATCTGTTTCATGATTCACATTGATATTTGATATCTGGGTTTCTCTTTTAAAACCTCCAATTTAACATCCTTTTACATTTAAAAAAAAAAAAGAGAATTAAGCCCTGTATCTTATATAAAAGCTTTGGAAGTTGCAATAGTGAGAACACCCCAATATTAATAAACTAGAGGAGAAAATGATAGAAGCACAAGGATGAACCTTGGTGACAAGAAACAATCATGTAATGGTTCGCAGGAGATCCATGAAACCCTTTTACCTCCATTCCACCTGTGCAGGAGAACTCTCGGAATGTGTGAGTAACCTGTCTCACAGCCTGGAGACAGGGAAGCTAGCGGACATAGGAAGTTGTCCACCAACTAGAAAGTCAGTTTTCTTCTACTGCTCTGTCCACTATCCCTTATAGAGGCCTCCTTTCTTTTCTTTTCTTTTTTTTCAAAAAAAATATATATATATATATATATATTTGCGTTAGGTACTAAATTTGGTTCACAGGTGAGTCAGGGAAGACTGGCTCAGAGGTTACCCAAAAGAACATTTTTAGCCTCATTAAACTTAATATTTAAGGAGAATCACTTTCTCACTTGAAGTATTCTGCTAATTATTTTAATTCTCTCTTTTTTTTTAATTGTTACCAGTATTAAACTATCCTAAGTCAACTAGAAATAAAGAAATCTGTGATGGAAATATATCCAATCTTAACAAGATTTGGATAATTAGCCTATAGGATTGAGCCAATATATTTCCCCCAAATGAACTAATTTTTGCATTCAACCACAACTCATAAGGTTTCTTTATAATTCATGTTTCCTTGTTTTCAAAACTCTAACGATATACTCAAAACTTCACAGATTATAAACCAAGAGACTGAGCTAATGTTTTATATTCTTTCATTGGCGCAAAAGACTATCATGGGGACCTATAAGGATATGAAATTTTTCTTCCAAAGTAATGACCTTATATTTCACTAGATAGCTAAAATACCACACTCATACATTTCATATTGCATCAAACTCCATGTATACTTGAAGTTTTTCACTTTCATCTAGAATAGTTATGAGCAAATAAAATCATTCTGAATAGAAATAATTTAGTCCTCAGTAGTCTATTTTTACACTTGTCACTTTAAAGAAATTTAAAAAAGAAAAACTCTAATCAGTCTAATGCAAGAGATTATACCATTTACCAAAAATGCCTTCTTCATTTACTAGTAAGCTTATGGAAGAAATAGTTGGTCATTACTGTATCACCTGGTCAGACCCCAAACTTTTAAAATGTGATAAATTTCAGCCATTTTAAAGGCTTAGATGAAAAACAGCCTTTTCTTAGGCAAATGTAAATGTTTCCCCCAAAAATAATTATGTTCTATTATAGAAATCAATAATCAAACTTGTCTCTAGTGTGAATCACATAAAAATTATCTTTGAAGTATCAACAAAATAGTTTCATTGAGGTAGGAATAACCAATTTCACTTTTATCCACAACTGTCAAAACTGTAACATAAATGCATAAACCTTTTATACAGTTTTTTAAGTTATCTTTTGCATAATGGAAAAAGTAATAAAAGTAGAGTTCAAGTTTCAAGAAGAAAACTTTTGTAGAGAAAGGATTAGGCAGGGTGATGAGAGACACCCAGGGAAACTAGAAAAATGAAAGAACAGGAATCGAATTTTTAAATTTTTATTGACGTTCTTACAAGGTTTACAGCTGAATGAAGTTAAGCATTCTGCATTTCAATTATTTTTATAGCAGTAACAAGAATGTAGAAAACAGCTACACATTCATCTTAACTTGTTGTCTACCTACTGAGAGCAGTCTTCAGAGGTCCTCCTCCACTACAACCGAGATTCATTTTTCTGACCTCAACACTCACATCAGTATTCCAAAAAGCCCGTATGTCTAAAATCAGAAAAGTTTCTCATTTCCAGGTTTCTATATATTCACTCTATAGTAACACTTATCAAATGTTAAAGTGCATAAAACTCATCATGTAAACGTGTTTAAAATAGAGAGTCTAGCATACAGATTATCACCATAACCATCTGCAAAGATTCTTAACCAATTGATCTACATTTTAATAATAGTATAACTTGTTCAAGGTTTGAATCACACTAGAGAAACACTGATCTAATTTTGGGTTCACATTCAAATTATTTAAGAGCTTTTAATATTATGACTACAATCAACTTTAACCTGTTACATCTTGGAGGATTTGATAAAAGAATCAAATTAAATACACAGAAATAGCTAGATGATAGGTGGATGGATGGATACATACATACATACATACACACATACATACATACATACAATGAGAAGTGGGTAAAAGAGATGAGGAGGGAAGAAGGGGAGATGAAAATAAGTTGTTTTAAAAAAAGGTAGCTACAACTAAGTCTGCAAAATGCAAAACAACAATTTTAATTAAGTTTTACACTTAATTGATTGGTTCTTTAGCAATGTGTAGACACTTCCTTTGGCTACTTTAGAACCAGGGCATAGTTTTGAGGGTTCTCTCTCTCTCTCTCTCTCTCTCTCTCTCTGAGACAGAGTTTCACTCTTGTTGCCCAGGCTGGAATGTAATGGCATGATCGTGGCTCACTGAAACCTCCACTTCCCGGGTTCAAGCAATTCTCCTGCCTCAGCCTCCCAAGTAGCTGAGATTACAGGTACCCACCACCATACCCAGCTAATTTTTGTATTTTTAGTAGAGATGGGGTTTTGCCGTGTTGACTAGTCTGGTCTTGAACTCCTGACCTCAGGTGATCCACCCGCCTCGGCCTCCCAAAGTGCTGGGATTACAGGTGTGAGCCACCGTGCCCAGGCCTCTGTCTCTTTTTCATTCCTTCTGCATCTTCATGTCTCACTCATAACCAGATTCTCTCTCTCTGCTCAGCTTTCTTATCCTTTTGTGATTTCTTTCACTTTTCCCATTTTCTCTTAGTCACTTTATCAATTTACTATTTTACTGTCTCTTGTTCCTATGTCCACCTTTATTATGGGAGGTCTCCTATATGGTATGGTTGAAAGTACTTCTGCTATTATTATGTCTTCCCCATGCCTTCTGGTCCCACTCTTGAAATCTTAGAACTCCTATCTTTTGGGTTAAGAATTGCCTTATTCACCAACTTCTCTTTTAAAATCTATGTGCTTCTGGAAGAGATATATACTTCTGAGAGATCAAGTCACTATCAGCTGGAGACCCTTTATTTCTATCAGTTATGAACCAGTAGGCTTAAATGACTTTGGGCTTCTAACTGACATAGACAAACGATGTCTTAGCCTTCCTTAAAATCTGGAGACATCTCACAATATGTACATATACACATTGGGCAACTTATTTTTCCATCTTCACTTAATTGCTTTGGATACAATTTTGATGCTAGGAATAGCAAATTTTAACATTAAAATAATTTCCTAGACTTATAGAGTCAGAAAAGTTAAAGAAATAAACTAAAAAGATCAGCAATCCATCCTTGAACTTCCTCCCCACCCCCATATTTTATAAAAAGAATTAAGCAGTCTCTCAAAATACAGTCTTAAAATACATGTACACATACATACACTCACACACTCAGGCTAGGGACATTAATAGTCACATACCCCCATATCTTCACCTCTTTTCTTATCTAAAAATGTTCCACAACCTGCATTAATAGCCCAACCTAGCATTGCATTAGGCAATGATCATTGCTGAGAAATCTTTCCAATTATCAACTAAAAATTTCTTACAGATTTCTTTCCTTTTATTATGCCCATAGTGAGGATGAATAACTAATCATTATCCTTTAACACTTTTCCATACTCTGTGCATAAAGACGGAGGTTATACCTATTTTTATTTGCCCTTTCACAATGTATTCGACACTTCAGCAGAGGTCCTGCTAAGGATTTTTATTGTCTCTCCTTCCTCACAACCACCCACAACTAGAATCATTATTAAAGCTCATTTTCATATACTGCTTATATTATTAAGAGATGCCTTCAGCATTTTAAAAATATTTTTAACACTCATCACTTAAGAAATAGCATTCTTCAATATAAATGGAAACAGAAAATGATTACAGTTGAAATTCATTAGGCACTCAATAAACATTTATTAAATTTAGCCGAAATATCATATTTTTCTATTTTTAATATTCAGTATGATTTATTTTCTATTTTCATTTATTATGAGAAAACTTTCCATATTCCAAAAGATTCATTATATTTAATTTTGTCTCCCTTGAATAACTCTTTATTCCCCTGCTATTATGTGTAATATTTCAAACTAAAGTGTTCTTACTACAAATCTCCTGTGTTCATGTGTCTTTGCCTTGCAACAAATAAACATATTAAATTTCCTCTCTTCTTCATAGTAATTCTTGCCACCTACCTGACTTACGGAAACATTGTGAAGATTGATGGGGCTATCAATAAAACACCTGAAATTCCTTGCTGTTTTTTTTTTAAAAAAAAGAAAAAAAAAAACAACAGGAGTGTATAAGGGAAGATAGTAATGCTGTATTTGGGGGAGTATTTGTTTTTCTAAACATCCTACAGTAATTCTTTAAAGGATCCTTCTCTCCCCTTTGTCCTTGTAACAAAATTATGAGTAAACATGAACTTGATAGAATATGGATCCTCTTAATAAGAGTTCATTTATTTATATTTGTTACAGAAGATAGGTTCACCATTGTCCATTCAAATAACAACTAAATGGGGCATGACCAGACCAACAGATTTCAAATTAAGATATAGCAGTTTAATAGTATATTGCAGCAGTTGGCTTCTTTATAGCCTATCAACTAACAGAATAATGCTGTCTCTTAAAAATCAAGAACTATAAGGCTCCCTTGCCAGGAAATTAAAGATTTTCAGGTAAATTATTTACTGCTCTCTTTGTTGATTCTCCTCTGATACTATTAATCTGTTACAATGGTCACATCTCTGTCATTTTGCATGTGTGGCATAGACTAAACCTGACATCAGAAAACCTGGGTACATATCCCTTTCCACCACTTACCAATTAAGTAATCTTGACAAGTGTTTGTAAATCTAAATTGCCATGAAGGGATAGAATGTTTTCTCTCACTAATTTACAAAGTTTTTGAGAGAATGGAATTAGAATATGTCTGTGAAGGCACGGAATAAATTTTTGATTGCTTATATGTATAAGATAGTATGATGCCAGCCTACCTAGCTTTTGGGCAGTCTACCCCACAGTTCTATCAGTTGTGAATAGAATTGTGATTCTATTCAATCACATCATAATTCTCACATAAGAAACAAGTAGGAAAAAATCATTGGCACATTTCATCAGGTCTTCTTATTTACTCAGAGCTGATCTACATGTAAATGTAAAGAGACTGTGATTTTACAAGGGGCTTAAAACACCTCTCAGTATTTTGCATACTCCTTCCAACTTCCTGACCAGCAGTCCTGTCTGTACGCTTGGCCAGCCCTGGCCTTTCCACCTGGAATAGCTTTCCTCTTATACTTATCGGAATGATACTAACCTTTGAAAGTACAGCTTAAAAGTCACCTCCTTTAAATAGTCTTCACTTCCTTAATCAGAAGTATTTTAAATCTATTTTTGTTATTGTAGCACCTATTATTGTAGTCCATGTACTCCAGACTCCTCCCTAAGACTATGACCAAATTGAGTCAGAGAAGGAACTCTCTCTTATTTATTACTCAATATTAGTACCAAATAGAGGAAGTTTAATATGAAATTTACTAAACAAATCTGTTACTTTTACTTATATCTCACACAAAATTATGAAATTAGTCTTTCATTTGTTCTTCCCACATATGATGCACAAAAATATCTGTAAATATATAATTTTACATCACCTATGACTCTAATTTAAATGTCTCAGTCCTAAACTCAAAACCTTCCATTTTTATTCACTTCCCCCTCCATCTTTCTTAATTTCTTCTATATCATGTACCCAGTATTCCTCCTCCTTAGCATCCTGGTGTTTTAAATTGCTATCTCCATTTTCCTACATTCTCTGTCCTTATAGAATAGTCTATTTTATTAATTATTTACAAATCTAGTATAAAAGCTAGCTCTTCCAAAAGACCTCACCTGATCAACCCTTTTATATAGATCTTTTATAAACTCTAAGCTCTCAGACACCAGGACAATTTCCTTATAAAATGAAAAAGAGCACATGACTTCATATTAGAAATGCATTAAGATAAATGGCCTAAAAGCATAATTGCCTAAGGCAATTTATTCAGGGTTTGTTTCTACAGCATGAAACTAATAACAGCAGAGAATAATTTTTAACAGTATATACAGACAAACATTTTTCATCCTTACATTTTTGTGTGCATAAGTAGCATTTCTTGAGATCAGAGCATTTTGCACTATCCAAGGTTTACACTATGAAGATAAAATGTACAAGTAATTCCTGCTTATTTATCTTATCTTTCTGGAAATTGTTTTATGAATAAGATTTTCAAAAGTGAATCAAAATTGCCCACTGAAAGACTACCATACCAGTAGTTAACCTGACAAAGACCCCAGCATCAAATAAGTCATAGGTATAACTAACAGTACTTTGAAGACATAGTAAGGAGTTTAAAGTTTTTAACATTAAAATAAAATTTTAATTTAAACAATAAAATATAATTCATGTTCTATAAAATTATTTAAAATCTCTAAATAATACACTAATCATTAAGGATTCTAAATGTCATGGAAAATATTTCTGAAAAACTGAATCTACTCTGCTGGATATAATAATATTTAACAGTTATTTTTCAAGAAATTTGGTGGGTGGCTCCCATCCAGGGACAATGGCTAAGCCTTGGGCCTGGCAACACGTTCCCTCCATGCTAAATAGCAAAAGCCCCTTAATTTGAACTCTGTTCTGAGATCTATAATCTGTAGGTCAGAAGGGGAAATGCAAAGATGAAAAGTCAAATATTGTTCTTTCCAAATAGACAAGAATACAGACATTCCTATTTCCACCTCGGTGCACATTCTACCTTGTAGCTGTGCAAATGTAAGTAAGCTCTTTAAACTCTAAACTCTTGTTTCCATAGCTGCAAATTGAAAACAATTATACTTAATAACAACTAAATGAATGTCAAAAATTAAATGAAATAAAGTGCATAATGTGCTTAGCAAGTATCAAGTATATGTAGTAAATATTCGGTAAAGTCACTATTATAATATCATTATCATTATCATCACATAGGGTACACTTGCCCACTGACACATTGTAGATTACCTAATACATGCAGTCCATTCCTACCTCACACCTAGAACAATTGAGTGCTCTCCTCAATACTAGGGATATGATCTAATAGACTGACACTGGTCTCAAGAGACAAAGGGCCTGGTGAGTTAACAGCAGAAGGAATGCTGACTCTCATAAATTTTGACAGATATTTGTCATACAAATTGACAGAAAACCTCCTTTAGTTACTGAGGAGTAATTTAAGCTATGGTATCACCGGCCAGCCACTATAATTAAAGTTAGATATCCTGAGTAAGATTTTTTTATGGCCTAATGATCAATTAATTATTTCTGCATGGGAAATTTTCCAAACTACAATAGTCTCAAAGATGCTCTAAGGGTTGAAACTATGAGGATTCAGTCTTTAATTTGTTCAAGTGTTGGAGCCAACACAAAAATGAGTCTAGTTTTAGAAATGTTTTAAGTTGCCTATGGTTGGAATTATAGAGTGCTATCTCTTCAATACAGAGTCTTAAACTCCTTTATTTTAATAAAAGTATGAGAAACTTATCCTGCACTCAGTAAATATTTAAGTAATATGTAAATGTGAATCTTCCCTCCATCATTAACATAGAATAACAATACTGAAAGATTTGCCAGAATTTATCCGGGGTACCTCTCTGCTGCATCCTCAGAGGCCCTTGTCGAGCACGGCCTGCTGCATGCATGGTACAATTCTGCCCCTCTCTTGATCCTCTGTGTTTATCCAATCAATCAATCCAGACCATATTGTCTAGGCCTTCCCAGACAATAAAATAATAACTTTTTAAAAACTGTGCTTTTGGCCAGGCGCGGTGGTTCAAGCCTGTAATCCCAGCACTTTGGGAGGCCGAGAAGGGCGGATCACGAGGTCAGGAGATCCAGACCATCCTGACTAACACGGTGAAACCCCGTCTCTACTAAAAAAAATACAAAAAACTAGCCGGACTTGGTGGCGGGCGCCTGTAGTCCCAGCTGCTCGGGAGGCTGAGGCAGGAGAATGGCGTAAACCCGGGAGGCGGAGCTTGCAGGGAGCTGAGATCCCGCCACTGCACTCCAGCCTGGGCGACAGAGAGAGACTACGTCTCAAAGAAAAAAAAAAAGATTGTGCTTTTGTTTAATGATGTATCATATATTGAAAAATGCTATAAAAATGTTGTAAGAAAATCTTGTGGCACACTGTTTCATTCTGTCTCCCTTGCAACAACTATGGGGCAAACTTCCTTTAGACTTCAAGGCCACAGCCTCCCCTCAAGCTGGTGTATGTTATTACATGGACAATTTGAATCTTGCAACTTGTCCTGATTCTTTCTTAGTTTTGGCTCATTAGGAAATTCAAAACTGATTTGGTGTCCCACCTTCAGATACTGTGAGAATTTTATAGCACATATCGCTAGTTCTCTCTCTTGTAGCCCCGTTTTATTATTATTCCTTATTTTCCTTTCACCTTGTCTTTTATATTTTTTTCAGTCATTATGGCTTATGCTTGTCTCTTTAGAACTTAGGAGAGGTATTTGTAGGAGTGTCATGACGCTTTTAAAAAAAGAAAAAAACGCTATCCAGGGAAATGTTTCCCAGATTCTCAAATATATTTGCCAATGAACCTCTTCTAACAGTACAGAACCGTTGACCCCAATTCCTGCACCAACTCTTACCAAGCTAAATATATCACTTGTCTACCTGGAATTATATTGCAAATGAGTCCTAGGTTCTCTTATGGTATGTATAGCTTGTACATTTTTCTTCATCATCATTTTTACCACCAAGCCCTTGCCACTCCTATCAGACTACCACTGGGTGGCATTCTGCCTTGAATGGACAGATCACCTAACTAAATAAAAAAAAAGTCATTACCTATCTTATTTCAACCATCTGAATATTTTCTGTTGCTTGGCTAGTACCAACCAGATTTCAAGTAGCTATCAGGATGTTACCACAAATAACCCAATACACACCTGGTCTTGCCGCACACATTACGCATTGTGCATTGGACTACCCTGTGCCTCGTGACAAATGGCTTGTAAAGGTCAATTAATTTTCTCAGCACCTATCTTATCTGGTTCCTGCTTTATCCTTCTACACAGGAATCAAATCCCCACACACCTGGCACTAAAAACCTCTACCACCACCAAAATTCAGAAACATGAAATTGACCACCCAAGAGCTCCATTCAGAGATTATAACTGACATTTTAAAATAGCCTATAGTTCCCTTATGTCAATATTAGATAGAGATTGGACTGAATAGAAAGATGACCTTTGTTAGAAAACTGAAAACAAAACGTAAAAAGCAATGAAGCAGAAGTGGATTGCTCCTATATATTCATATCTATGAAATGTATACATATTTTCATATAAGGTATAAACACATAGAGTTATAATTTTAAGGTCACATCCTAATGTCAACAGTAAAGAGAAAGAATAGTAAGTTCATAATATTTCTTTTAATGTGTTTCCAAAGCTGTTGAGTAAGCTATAATGCCATAATTCTGGCAGAATTGTCTATTTCATATAAAATTTTTAAGATTTCCCCACAAAGAGCCAGGTTCAGACAACATACTGATGTAATAAAAGTGTCTCATAGAAATAGGAGTGCTTTTTAAAGATATTACTAATCCACAAATATTAGCCAACATTTCACTTTCAGCCATAAAACATATTTACACATACTTACACAATACTAACTATGGAATTTAACCCAACAGGTTCCAATTATTTACATTAAGATACACAAGAAAGGACCAGAAACTAAACTAGCCCAATCCTTGAGGATAACTCTTAAAGTGTGGTCTACAGACCACCTGTTTCAGAGTTACCTAGGACGTCTGCTTAGAGTGTAAATTCATGGGACATACTCAGGCTTCTAGAATTAGAATTTCTGGGGTTGGAGCCCTGGAATCTGATTTCTTTATAAGTTCCCTTGATTCTTGAGTGCAGTAAAGTTTAAGAATCACAGCACATGGAGAAGACAGTGAAATAAAAAATAGCCGGACTTGTGGTGAGAGTCCTTGTAACAGGTACTGCATAGCACCCAAGGAGTGCAACAAGTTATTGCAGTTCACAGAGGCAGCCAGCAAAATGAGGTAGGGTATCCACAATTGCATCAATGCAATTGGGTTTGAAGCTTCACTACATGCTAGCTATGTGAATTACAAGGTTTTTCTTTTAACTCAATGACTTTTAACTCAATGACTTCTGCATTTGTAAAACAATAATAATCTAACTTATGCGTGGTTGTAAGGATTAAATAATTTAGAATTTAACACATGTAAAGCACTTAGAGCAGTAATCTGGGAGAATATCACATAGGAAAGAATCATTCTAAAATGACTAAGTCATTATCTATCAATACTACACTGCTAGAGGTAAGTAACCATGATTATCCATATTCTGGACTGTTTAAGCAAAACTGTGAGATGAAGCTCATCTTCATATTGTCCCCTTCTTTTTGGATATCTTCCATTCTTAGTATAAAGATCTGCCCTTCCTAACCTACACACTGTTTGTTCTTACCTTCCCACAATGGTGGTTGTTACAATTTTACCCCACTGGAAATTATCTGTTGTATATTATATCATCTCATGACTTAGTGTTTCAATAATGGAGCTAAAATGATGTACTACATTTTTAAAAGGACCATTGCCAGGTATACATATCTAACTGAGGTTTGAGGAGACTAATCCTTCCCCCACAGTTTTCTAATGAACTAAAAAGTGTAATGGTGAAAAGTAAAGGAAGGTGAAAAAGATATTTCAGAGTAGGCATATCTCTTAGCAACCATCCATGAACCAGGTGTTTCATACCTACAAATAAACCTTGCAAAGAGCAAGCAGTACACCAGGAGAAAAGCTACTTATACCAGACTAATTTTATCATGAAGGTTTATCTTTTATCAGCTTTCCCACTCCCATTCAACTCAGGGATTAGGCATACTTTTTCCTTTCCTCCTGAATTTCACTCCTTCACTCTGAGTAAATGATATTAAGAGTTATCAAGTAACATATATTTCACCTTCCTGCTCTGCAACCTTAGAAGCTACCTGTGCTGCTCCCAGCTACTCCTCTTTTCCTTGAACCTCAGGGTAAAACATCTTCTTCTTCCTTTTGAAAGTTGTTTCCACTTGGACTCTGAGTCTGATATATTTTGATTTAACTTGGAGCTTTTTAAATTTAATTCCTTCTCTCTTTTCCTTGTCTTCAGATGACTCCTTCCCCTTAGGCTATGTTCAATCTTAAAAATTCCCTTGACTTTTCACCCATTCATACCTTCTTTCCCACAGCTTTCCTTACCTTCTATCAGACTTTCAGATTCCCAACACCTTGTTTTTGCTTTTACCATTCTACACACACACACACACACACACACACACCATGACACTTAAACTTGATTGGCAATGGCCACCACTGACTTCCACACTGCCAAACCCAACTGACTGAAAATTCCAGCATTTGACACCGTTGACTAGTCTTTCCTTCTAAAAAAACATTGTTCTCCATTGACTTCTCTAACATCATCCTAAAATAGACTTATTTCCCATCTCTTTTACTAGATCTTTTGACTCTGCTCATCCCTAAAATGTTTGTGCCCACTTGTCTTTTCACCTTACAATTCTTCCTTAATGTTTAAATTTAGTCTCATAAATTTACATCCATAAATGTATGACTCTCAAATCAGCACCTTTAGCATCAGATACTTCTAAACTCCACAACCAAATATCTAATAACCCACTGTAATTTCTACCTTGATATCCTTTTTCCTGTGTGTCATATCTTGATAAAAGAAATTATCTATGTAATCACTCATGCCAGAAATCAGGGAATCATTTTTGAACCCTCATAATTCATCACTTCCCACATCTTATCAGAGCACTAGGTCTCGTCAGTACAAAGCCTGTACACTAGGTCTTGTCAGTACAAAGCCAGTACACTAGGTTTTGTCAGTACAAAGTCAGTATAAAGCACTATCTACTATATTGCCTTCTCTCCATCTGCGTGTGCTACCATTGCTTTCATATGAAGCACATTGTCTCTTCACTCAGGACAGACAAGTTAAAAAAAATATTTTAAGGTAACATGATAACTTTTATACAACTATAAAATAAACATGTGTCATAGATTTTATTTAACTAATTAATGAATGAGGGAGCCAGTAAGATGTTACAATGAGTTCAAAGGAGAAGTTAAAGTACCACACTTATATAGGTTAATAAGCGATGTTGAGATGAATTTACCAATATATTCAAGTCTGGCTTTTTCCACAGTAGGAAGGAAAATTAATTTTCCATTCTCCAGACAATTCATTTGCACATCTATGGACAAGAGTCATTTGCATCGACATGATCTGCAATTTACAGAATTTTAAATAGCTCAAAGACAATGAAAGATGCGAACCCCATAAAATCAAATAACTCAGAAAGGTGTGCTCTGTCCTTTAGACAATATATATTTTGACTGAAGACACCTAGTAAAGTTTTTTGTCTATTTCAAAGTCTTTCACAATTTTTTCTGAAAGACTTTCTCATCGTTTGTAAAACTAAAGTCTAATAAAATATCTCCCCAGTTAAAAATTCCTCATTGTCTTCCTACCAACACAAAATAATATCTAGCTTAGCTCTAACTGGCCATTCTGATCTCCTGCCTCACCACCCCACCCCACCTCACCCCCACTTTATATCAGTTAGAGAAATAACAAAATGCTCATTCCTTCCCTAATATACTTTGCTGTTTTATACTCATTTTATTTCACATGCCAGGTTTTTCCTGGAATGTGCTTTTGTCCAACTAATAAAACTTCATTATTGTATCTTTTTTGAATTTTTTTATTTTTAATTTTTATGAGTATATAGTATGTGTATATATTTGTGGAATACATGAGATACTTTGATACAGGCATGTGGCCAGGCTCGGTGGTTCATGCTTGTAATCCCAGCACTTTGGGAGGCCAAGGTGGGCTGATCACCTGAGGTCAGGCGTTCGAGACCAGCCTGTCCAACATGGCAAAACCCCATCTCTACTAAAAATACAAAAAATAATTAGCCAGGTGTGGTGGCAGGTGCCTGTAATCCCAGCTACTTGGGCGGGGGAACAATAAACAGGCAGGCAATGTGAAATAAGCACATCATGGAGAATGGGGTATCCATCCCCTCAAGCATTTATCCTTCATGTTACAAACAATCCAGTTATACTCTTTCAGTTTATTTTAAAATATACAATTAAATTATTATTGACTATAGTCACACTGCGCTATCAAATAGTAGGTCTTACTCATTCTTTCTGTTTTTGCACCCATTAACCAGCCCCACCTCTTCCACAAGTCCCCATTCCCCTGCCCAGCTTCTAGTAACCATCCTTCTACTCTCCTTACTCATGTGTTCAATTGTTTTGACTTTTAGATTCCACAAGTAAGTGAGAATACATGATGTTTGTCTTTTTTGCCTGGCTTATTTCACTTAACATAATGATCTCCAGTTCCATCTATGTTGTTGCAAATGACAGGACCTCATTCATTTTTATGGATGAATAGTACTCCATTGTGTATAAATATATTTTCTTTATCCATTCACCTGTTGATGAACACTTAGGTAGTCTCCAAATCATAGCTATTGTGAACAGTGCTGCAATAAACATGCGGGTACAGATATATCTTCAATATACTCAGTGCCTTTCTTTTGGGTATATACCTAGCAATGGGATTGCTGGATCATTTGGTAGCTCAATTTTTAGTTTTTTGCAAACTATTTTCCATAGTAGTTGTACTAATTTGCATTTCCACGAAAAGTGTACACAGGTTCCCCTTTCTCCACATCTCACCACCATTTGTTATTGCCTGACTTTTAGCTATAAGCCATTTTAACTCGGGTGAGAACCTATCTCATTTTAATTGTGATTTGCATTTCTCTGATGATCAATTATGTTGGGCACCTTTTCATATGCCTGTTTGCCATTTGTGTTTTGAGAAATGACTATTCACATCTTTTGCCCATTTTTGATAGGATTATTAATTTTTTTCCTATGGAGTTGTTTGAGCCCTTTGTGTATTCTATTAGTCCCTTGTCAAATGGGGTCAAATGGGTAGTTTGCAAATATTTTCTTCCATTCTGTGGGTTGTCTTCTCACTTTGTTGATTGTTTTCATTACTATGCAGAAGGTTTTTAACTTGAGGTGATCCCTTTTGTCCATTTTGCTTTGGTTGTCTTCACTGGTGTGATATTAGTCAAGAAAGTTTTGCCCAGACCAATGTTCTAGAGAGTTTCCCCAATGTTTTCTTGTAGTAGTTTAATAGATTGAGGTCTTAGATTTAAGTCTTTAAACATTTTGATTTGAGTTTTGCATATGGTGAGAGATAGGGGTCTAGTTTAATTCTTTTGTATACGGATATCCAGTTTTCCCAGCACCATTTATTGAAGATACTGTCCTTTCTCCAGTGTATGTTCTTGGCAGCTTTGTTAAAAATAAGTTCACTGTAGGGGTGTGGATTTTTGTTTCTTGGTTCTCTCTTCTGTTTCACTGGTCTATGTGTCTGTTTTTATGCCAGTACCATGCTGTTTTGGTTACTACTGCTCTGTAGTATAATTTAAAGTCAGGTAATGTGAATCCTCTGGTTTTGTTCTTTCCACTTAAGATAGTTTTGGCTAGTCTAGATCTGCTGTGGTTCCATATAAATTTTAGAATTTGTTTTTTATTTCTGTGAAGAATATCATTGGTATTTAGATAGCAATTGGATGGAATCAGTAGATTGCTTTGGGTAGTATGAACATTTTAACAACATTAATTTTTCCAATTCATGAACATGGAATATCTTTTCATTTCATGGTGTCCTCTTCAATCTGACTATTTACAAAGCCAAGTTCAGAGGCCATATTTTTCAGGAAGACTCCAGCCTCTCCAAATAATCATTTCCTAATAATGCCAATTATTCGTTTTCATATCTTACTTTTCTAACAGACTGAGAGTTGCCTAGTGACAGTGACTGGAAATGTATTGTATGGTAAGTAACAACACAGACTCTACAATCAGATTCTGAACCCATCACATACTGGTTGAGTGGCACAGGCAAGTTACTTAGTCTCATTTTGCCTAAATTTCTTCCCCTGGAAGTGAAAGCACTATTGTTTAGAATATTGGTTTGAATTAGAATAACTGTTTGAATCTCTTTCACTCTTTACAATTACTCTCCTCCAAGGCAAAACACTTATCTACTTTTCCTCAATTTCTTTATCTGTAAAACATAGTTGATAATACCTCAGAGTTGCTGTGAATTACAAAGATACAATATATTAAAGCAGTGTGGTGATTAACCTTATATATGTCAACTTGGCTAGGCCATAGTATCTAGACATTTTGTTAAATAACAGTCTACCTATTACTATGCAATCTATCTCTGGAAAAAAATAACATTTTAATCAGTAGCCTTTTAGTGAAACCAGATTACACTCCCTGGCATGAGTGGTCATATCCAGTCAATTCAAGACCATAAGAGCAAAAGATTTAATCCTCCTGCTTCCCCTACTAAGGAAGAAGGAATTCTGCCTCTGGACTTGAGCTGCAATGTCAACTCTTTTCTAGGTCTCCAGCCTGTTGCTTTCTCTGCAAATTTCAAACTTGCCAACTTCCATGATCTCAGAAGCCAATTTTTAAAAATAAACTTCCCTCTCCCTCTCTTTCTCTAACTCTATCTTAATACATACACACACGTGCACACGCGCACACACACACACACACACACACAGTCATCCTTCAATATCCATGGGGAATTGATTTCAGGACCTCTCACAGATACTAAAATCTACAGGTACTCAAGTCTCTGATACAAAATGATACAGCATTCATATAATCTATGCATATCTTCTTGTATACTTTAAATCATCTCTATATTACTCATAATGCCTTAAAAATGTAAGTGCTATATAAATCATTGTTATGCTTTATTGTTTAGGAAATAACAAAAAAAAAGTCTGCACATGTTCAGTATAGACACAATTTTTAAAAAAGTATTTTCAGTGTGAAGTTGGTTGAATGCATGGATGCAGAATCCATGTAGGGCCAACTACACACACACACACACACACACACACACATCCGTGTAGGGCCAACTACATACACACACACATTCAGTTGGTTGTTTATCTAAATAACTCTATTTTATACAATCAGTCATGCAATATCTAGTGCTTTGGAAGCACTTAATACATGTAATTTTTATTATTAGAGCTTTCCAGAATAATGAATTAATGTATACAAAACACAACACATTTGGAACATGAGTCAATAGGTATTATATATTCATAGTTCTTTACCATTTTTTATTTCCAGGCCCTAACATAGTACCTAGTATAATTAATTATTGGAAGTTTGCTCAGTGAGCAAATAGATGAATGAAAAAAATAAAGGCCGGGCGCGGTGGCTCAAGCCTGTAATCCCAGCACTTTGGGAGGCCGAGACGGGTGGATCACTAGGTCAGGAGATCAAGACCATCCTGGTTAACACGGTGAAACCCCGTCTCTACTAAAAAATACAAAAAACTAGCTGGGCGAGGTGGCAGGCGCCTGTAGTCCCAGCTACTCAGGAGGCTGAGACAGGAGAATGGCCCAAACCTGGGAGGCGGAGCTTGCAGTGAGCTGAGATCCGGCCACTGCACTCCAGCCTGGGCGACAGAGCGAGACTCCGTCTCAAAAAAAAAAAAAAAAAGAAAAAAAAAGAAAAAAATAAAATAGGCAAAATGTAAGAGTCATTTTTTTAAAGCTCATATATATTATATTTTTTCATGTTTATTATATGGTATTTAATGTTAAATACTAAAGGTTTGTGTATTAGTCCATTCTCACACTGCTATAAAGATACTACTTGAGACTGGGTAATTTACAAAGAAAGGAGGTTTAATTGATTCACAGTTCTGCATGACTGGGAGGCCTCAGGAAACTTACAATCATGGTGGAAGTGGAAGCAGGCACATCTTACATGGCAGCAGGAGAGAGACAAGAGAGTATGAGAGAGCAGGAAAAAATACCATTTATAAACCATCAGATCTTGTGAGAATTCACTCACTATTACTAAAACAGCATGAGGGAAATCGCTGTTCCAGTCACTTCCCTCCCTCAACACATGGGGATTACAATTCGAGATGAGATTTGGGTGAAGACACAGAGCCAAATTATATCAATTTTATTCAGAATATTCTCCCTGTGGAGTATAAGAAACTCAGAGAGATGAAGTGCTTGCAGAGAGATCAAAAGGTCAATTGTATTTTGTAAAGAGGACTGGGCTGGGGTTAGAAATAAGATATGCAAGTCCATTTTATTTTAATTTATTTTTGTTTTATTGTAGATTCCAAAAGTACACGTGCAGGTTTTTTTACAAGGATATATTGCATAATGCTGGAGTTTGAACTTCTAGTGAACCCATCCCCCAAATAGTGAACATTGTAACCAATAGGTACACTTTCAACACCTCATGTCCCTCTTATCCCCTTTATGGATTCCCCAGTGTCTATTATTTCCATCTTTATGTCCACATGTACCCATTGTTTAGCTCCCATTAATAAATGAGAACATGCGGTATTTGATTTTGTTTCTGAGTAAAAAAAATATATATATACACACACACACACACACACACACAAAAATATATATATATAGGCTCTAACTCCATCCATATTGCTGTGAAGGACATGAATTGAATAAAAATACATGAATATTAATGAAAGGTATTATTTTATTTTCTGTGTCCATGCAGTATTCCATGGTGTATATATATCACGTTCTCCTTAACTAGTCATTATTGATGGATACTTAAGTTGATTGCATGACTCTGTTATCGTGAACAGCCCTGTAATAAATATGAAAGTGCAGGTGTCTTTTTGTAAAATTATTTATATTCCTTTGGGTATATATAGTGGATTGCTGGGTCAAGTGGCAGTTCTATTTTTAGTTCTTTGAGAAACTTTCATACTGTTTTACACGGGGATTGAACTAACTTACATTCCCTCCAAAATATATAAGTGCTCCCTTTTCTCCATATTATTGCTAGTATCTGATTATTTTTTGACTTTTTATTAATAGCCATTCTGACTGATGTGAGATGGTATCTTATGATGTTAATTTGCATTTATCTAATAATTAGTGCTTTTTTTCATACATTTGTTGGCCACTTGTATGTCTTTTTTGAGAAGTATCTGTTTATGTACTTTGCCCATTCTGTAATGAGGTTATTTGTTTTGTTCTTGTTTTTTTATGTTCTTTATAGCCTCTGGATATTAGTTCTTTGTTGGATGCATAATTTGCAAATATTTTCTCCCATTCTGCAGGTTGTCTGTTTATTCTGTTGTTTATTTTGCTCTTTAGTTTAATCAAGCTCCATTTGTTATTTTTGTTTTTGTTGCATTTGCTTTTGAGGTCTTAGTCATAAATTATTTGCCCAGGACACTGTGTAGAATTTTTCCTAGGTTTTCTTCTAGGATTTTTATAGTTTCAAGTGTTACATTTAAGTCCTTAATCCACGTTGCATTATTTTTTGTATATAGTGAAAGGTAAGGATCTCACTTTGATCTTCTGCTTGTGGCTAGTCACTTTTCCCAGCATTGTTTATTGAATAGGGTGTCCGTTCCCCATTATTTATTTTTTGTCAATTTTGTAAAAGATCAGTTGGTTGTAACTGTATGGCATTATTTCTGGGTTCCATATCCTGTTACGTTAATCTATGTGTCCATTTTTGTATAAATATCATATTGCTTTGGTTATTATGGCCTTGTAGTATATATAGTTTGAAGTCAGATAACGTGATGCCTCCAGCTTTATTATTTTTGCTTAGGATTGCTTTGGGCATTCAGGCTATTTTTCAGTTCCATATGAATTTTACAATTGTTTTTTCTATTTTTTTCAAAAACGGTATTGGTAATTTGATAGGAATTATATGGAATCTGTAGATTTGGGCAGTATAGCTCATTTCAATGCTATTGATTTTCCCTATCCATGAACATGGGAGGTTTTTCCAATTATTTTTGTCATGTACGATGTCTTTCAACTGTGTTTTGTAGTTCTTCTTGTAGAGGTCTTTCACCTCCTTGGTTAAATGTATTCCAATGTAGATCTGCCAATTTCTTCTTCTAGCCATGACCCTCTGTTGTGCAGGAAGTATACAGTTCTTTTAGGATATGCTTGATCTCAACATTGGTAACCTCCGTGTTCTACATCTCCTTATAGTAATATCAATTATTCCCAATCCTTATACTGTCTCCCTCTTAATATAAGTTCTTCACCATTTGTAGATACTTGCTCCCTAAAGAGAACTCTCAGGTTATCTGCTTCACTGATATAGTGGTTCCAAAATCTGAGTGAATCTGAGAATCAACTAGAAACACTTGTTAAAAATAAAATTTCTTGAGTTCCATGTCTGGAGATTCTATATTTTCAATATGTACTCAAGATAATTCCAATGGATCTGATCCTAGAACTAGAATTTTAAAATCACTTTTAAGGAAAAGATTCTACTCTGACTACTTTTTCATTTTGTCACTAATATCATTGGCTATATATTTATTTCCACTCTTTTTTCTTACTGGTGATAGACAAGTAAACTTCAGATAAGTTCTGCAATTTGAGTTACAAAGCCCACATTTTCTGGTTGTAAAATTATAATACATATGTCTTCAGGAGCCCAAATACATTTTTCTCTGAAATGTTTCTGTGTTGAAACAACTGCAGGACATTGAAAAAGGCATCAAAGAAAATCAGCTAAAAATCTGCGTGAGATTTCTTTTTTCCAACTTAATACAGAAAAGCTATCTGCCCATTAAACTTTGTTTGTGAATGTATTAAAACTATCTGAGTCACTCAATAGCTACCAGAACTGATAGCCCAAAAATTTTTTAAAAATTTTAACTACAAACTGCACAAGAAGATAGCAATCAGTTTAAGTGGGATAGCAGAGCAGGACAATAGTCTTGGAAAATGACATGAATTTTGGTCTGACAAGTAATAGACAAAGTTTATTTTTGTGTAAACATTAAGACAAAGTTTTTTGTTGTTGTTGTTGTCGTTGTTTCTGACGAAGTCTTACTCTGTTGCCTAAGCTGCAGTGCAGTGGCATGATCTCTACTTACTGCAACCTCCGCCTCCCAGAATCAAGTGATTCTCTTGCCTCAGCCTTCCAAGTAGCTGGGACTACACACACATGCGCCACTATTCCTGGCTAATTTTTGTATTTTTGTAGAGACAAGTTTTATTATGTTCACCAGGCTGGTCTTGAACTCCTGACCTCATGATCCACCCACCTCGTCCGCCCAAAGTGCTGGGATTACAGGTGTGAGTCACCGTGCCCAGCCAAGACCAAGTTTTAAAACAGAAACTCATGAGTGATTCTCTAAGTCACAGTAACTTTAGATTTAGAAGGAATGTGCTGTAATAGTGATGTAAAGTAGGATAATTACCCTAACGCTATTGTGTCCAAGATTCAGTGGAGGCATAGAAACACATTTTTAGAAGTTAAGTAGTCAGTCAGATTGTGCTGCTTTGTAAAGGTACCATCATGACCCAAATTTTATTCAGCCTCTGAGAAGACAAAACCAGTCTGTCCAATGACAAATACAACCACAAACCAAAACTATGTAGGCCTGGGCACTAGCCAAAACAAATTTTCTGATTCGCCATATGGACTTTCATTTTAGTCACATAAACAACATGCTTCTCAACTGCCTTTATCATGTCAGGCTAACAGAAGCCTTTCTAAGCATCTACTAAGTCCCAACAAATCACTGGCAATGTTTTCCAAAGGCTGGTCATGTGTTCTCAGCTGATTCCAGGGTCTTGTGAATAACACCTTTCATGATGTTTGTACAGTTTTGAGATCAAAAGAATCCATAGAACTTAAAAAGCTAGGTTCGAATTCTGGCTCATCTGTTACTAGTTGTGTGATTTTGATAATGGGTACTTATGATAATTTAAAATTTTATGTTAAATTTAAATATTTTAAAACTATGATGAATATAATTTATGTGAAACATTGGTCTTGAAAAATGGAAAACTGGTCTGACAACTCATCGTAATAATGGGAGACATTCTACCGCTATTTAAATACAGAGACTTATTTAAGTTTAAATTAAAGAAATAGTAATAATAATGCTAGTTGAGCATGTGTAATCTGAAAATGTAATATCTGAAATGCTTCAAAATCTGAAACCTTTTGAGTGGTGACATGACACCACAAGTGGAAATTTCTACACATGACCTCATGTGAGGGATCACATTTAAAACACAGTCAAAACTTCTTTCATGCACAAAATTATTAAAAATATTATATCAAATTACCTTCAGGCTAGGTATATAAGGTACACATAAAATGTAAATGAAACTGTTTAGACTTGGGTCTCATCTTCAAGATATCTCATTATTTATATGCAAATACTGCAAAATCTGAAAAAATCCTGAAAAAAATCTGAAACCCAAAACACTTCTGGTCCTAAGCAT
Source organism: Macaca fascicularis (assembly GCF_037993035.2). Taxonomy (NCBI): domain Eukaryota; kingdom Metazoa; phylum Chordata; class Mammalia; order Primates; family Cercopithecidae; genus Macaca; species Macaca fascicularis. Next base: position 112,512,314 of record NC_088381.1, read on the forward strand.
TTCAGATAAAGGATATTCAACTTGTACAACACATGAGATAAGATCATTATACTTGTGGCCTCTAATACTATGCTTATCTTATAAATAGATGTAGGATTTCAAGAATAGTATGTGTGGAAACATCTGAAGCATAATGGATTCGTACAAATTACATACATATGTATCATACTTAGGCTCTATAAATAAGTTTGTATTGCTCAAATTAGCAGTAAAGAATTTGACCTTGCCCAAAGAAAGGCCTGGATTGTGCCTTCAATTTTTGCGAAGTAATGTACGTCACGACTGAGAGAAGTATCTTTGCTTGGGGTAGGGGCTGGACACACCCTGAAATTTATACCCTAAAATATGGTTGTCTTTGGAGTGTGAAATTTGGTTCATGCATCTGTCAACCTGGCAACTGAAATCAAACACAAAGACAATGAATCAATCAGTCATGCTTATGTAACGAAGCCCTAGTAAAAACTCTGAACACTAAGGCTTGGGTGGGCTTCCCTGGTTAACAGTAATCTGTGCATATGGTCACACATTGATGCTAAGAGAGTAACACATCCTGAAGACACCAGAGGTTTCACATCTATAACTGTACCAGACTTTGCCCTATTTGTCGCTTCCTTTGGCTGAATTTGATTTGTGTCCTTATCTGTAATAACCCATAATCATGAGTATAATAGCTTTCAGTGAGTTCTGTGAGTAATTCTGGTGAATTCAAAACCGAGGGTGGTTTTGGGAGCTCCCCAAAGATGCAATTGGTGTCAGAAGTGAGGACAGTCTTTGGGACTGTATCCTTAAAGCTCGCATTTTGCTAACTCTGAGTAAAATTACACTGTATCATTTAAGTTCATGTAAATGACAACACTTGACACAAACTTTACCATTTGTTGTAAAGCCTTAAACAAAGATAAAATAAGCGAATTACTGAGCATTTCTTAAACATTACTGTTTTACCAATTACACATTTTTATTACAACTGTAAGTTAACCAATAAAAAGATAAACCTCTAATAACGATCGTTGGTTGGCTGAAGATGTATTTGTCTAATTTTGTCTGAAGGCCATTCCCATAGGATCAATCCAAATATTCAAGTTTTTGCATGATTAAAAAAGAGTTAACCTAATAGCAAAATTTTGTCTTTCTATAAAATCATGATGAATTAGTCAAAGTTGCCACATTCAGGCCAGAGTCCTGTGACACCTCACAGATTTTTTGTATTCAGGAAACAACATCCTATCCACTTCTTTCCTGTATTTGGAAAGCATTTATATCCCATCAAGGTCAAGCTTCACAGTCTATATAATATCCTGGAACAACTAGAGAGGTAGCAAGCTAAAAGACCAGATGATTACTACAGTTTTTTTTTTTTAATTTTCAGTACAAACATTTTTAAAGTTTTGTTAAATTACAATCAATGCTATAGCGTTTCTCTAGAGTAGTGGCACTCAACTGAGTGTGATTTTTTCCCCCGAGGACATTTGGCAAATCTAGAGATATTTTTGGTTGTAAAAAGTAGGTGGTGGGTTCCACTGCCATCCAGTGGATAGAGGCCTGAGATGCCACTAAACATTTCCAATGCACCAGATCACCCCTCCACAACAAAGAATTTTCCAGCCCCAAATGTCAGTAATGCTAGGTTTGAGAAACCCTGCTCTAAAGGGAAGTTTTAGTTTCAACTGAACTTTCATCCGCAAGATCAGTACGAAGGAATTTTATCATGGTTCTTTCTGAATATATCACTCTTCACTTATTTAAAGGTGGCAATTTTATCTACAGATCCAAATCAAATATTCTTCCTTATTTGAAATAAAATTCTGAAGTATTCAAGCTTCACAGGGGCTACACATCAGTATCTGCTGGAGAAATTGAAACTAGATTTCTTGACCTGGGCCTAGTGGCTCACGCCTGTAACCCCAACACTTTAGGAGGCCAATGCAGGTGGATCACATATACATAGCCAAATTTGGCCCATCAAACCCTAGAGGAGCTGGGACCATTAATTTTTTGGTTACAAAAATAAACTGAAGTCTGATAGGACTCCACAGGATAAAACGCTTGACCTCTCCTCTCTGAAGGTATTGTCCCTGGTTCTGTTATAAATGCACTTTACACACAGAAGTGTCATCAGTAACTTTTCCTTCTTATGGATATTGTAAGGCGAATATTTAGCCACTACTTTGGATTCTATATCTAGAATTGTAAATATTAACATAATGGTCAGTAAAGACAATTAAGAAAATCAGACAAGGGCTCATGACATGCTCAACTCTGCCAGTGTTGAAGCCCTTCAAAATTAGAATTCCCAAGTGAGCTTATTAGACATGGGTGCAATAACTCAGCCTTGAAGTACACTTCTGCTAATATTTCTTACTCAAGCACTTCAGACACAGCTCAGTTCTGATGAGTATCTAGACAGTTCACTTGTGTCAGGCTTCCTACCATTTGATTAAGATCCTATAAATGAGTCATATTTGATAAGCAGTGGCCATATCCAGTACTGGGCAGTCATAGAAAATAAACTAATCATCCAGAGGCCAGCTGTTCCATAAAGCTGTAAGAAGCAGACAGCACTCATTGAAAACAACTGCTGTTGATCTTCGGTATGTGGTCAACTGCAAACACACAATATCAGCTTGAAAAGAATATGAGCTATACCTAATTCAGTCACCAGATGTTCAAATATTCACTACATGAACCAGCTCAGTGGTCCCAAATCTGGCTATGTGGCAGATTTTGTTTTTGTTTTGTTTTTATTTTTTAAAGATTTACCTTATTTTTAATTGATGAATAATTTTGCATCTTTGTGGAGCACAAGGGTAATATTTTGGTACATGTATGCATTATGAAAAGATCAAATCAGACTAATTTACATATCCATTATCTCAAATATATATGATTTATTTCCAGTGAGAACATTTAAAATCTAGCTTTTAGCATTTTTAAACATAGAATACATTATTATTAACTATAGTCACCATGATGTGTAATCACCTGAACCTATTTCTCCTGTCTAACTGAAACGTTGTACCTTTTGATACATGTTCTCCAGCCTCACCAGCTCTGCTGCACTAAAAACCTCCAGAGGTGGTAGAATATCTAGCTTAAGGCTGTACTTTCTATCTTTAGGCAGCTTTTTAAAATGCCTCATTATATAGTCATAAAATGGTTCTACACAATTTCCAATCATTGGTTCATGTTCAATGACCTGAGGCCTGTTCTGTTTTCCTTTCTCTCAGCCAAATGTTGCCAATCTTTCCACTGTTCAACATGTGACATAACATTGAGTCAAGTTCTTAACATCTTCTTGGTCTCCTATGAATGTTTTCTAGTTAGAGTATTATAACCCAGAAGAAATGAACATTCTAGTACAGAGTGGGACAGGATAGGCACCTCCCTCACACTCTAGATACCATGCTTCTATTAGCACAACCCAGCTGTTCCATTTACTTATCACATTGACCTTACCTTAGCTAGAGCTGAATGTCTCTTCGCAATCATTTTACATTTTCCTAGTAAATTCTTCTTTCCCATTTCACAACACACACTAGTCAAAGTCTTTAACATTCTATTTAAGTCCCACCTCCAATCCCTTTCTCTTAGCTGAGGGCACAGTTTTCACAATCTGTGGAGAAAATACACGTATCCCAACCCATCAAATTAAAATACCCTATCCTAATCCACCCGATTAACATCTAAGCACCACAAAGAGTACCAAATTAACAAATCAGAGCCACACATATCAGAGACCTTACCTAGTAGCAAGTTTTATTAACAACGTCAAGCACATAAGCAATCAAGAGGCACAGACAAAGGGAGAAATCAAGAACATCCTGCTTGATTTCTCAGGTCCTTTTGTTCCACATTGGACAGGAGCCACGTGGCCGAGAAGAATAGACGAGGTCTCTAAGTGAGGTTTGGTGGTCAATTTCCAGATTTGGGAGAGTATGATTACAGACCATTTCTATTTTATGCCCTCAGAGAGTTGTAGAACATATGTGATAGTTTTCATGCCTTACAAATCCGTAAACTATAGATGCATTTATTATAAGTAATCTGAAGTCAGAGACACCTATAAAGGACATTCCATAGGTGACAACTCTTATCCTAACAAATATTAGTCTATTTGCCCAAAATATAGTTACCACGTTTACATGGAGATTTGACTGGCTCAAGAGCCTTCTTTGCTTTCCCTCAAAAGCATCACTCTTGGTAATCAGGGCAGAAATGAATCATAGGTCTACAGCTTTAACTCCTTCCTCCCCCCAAATCTATATTTATCCATATTTATTATTGTCATAAGGAAAGAAGTCCCACTTTACACTAATCAGGTGCTCTGAATACAATTCCCTCAGCTATCCTCCTTCATTATACCTTCGATATAATTTTGTTTTCATTTTTATTATGTTCTCTTTCTCTTTTACTGTACCCTCTGATATAGCTTTAATGTATTCCTACCTACAAGCATATTTTCCTTACCATATAAATATATTAATGATCTCTCACTTAAAAATGATTCCTTAATTGGTTATTATTCCAGAGACATCTAACATCTCTCTGTCTTTACTATTATAACTACAATTGTTGATACTTGCTTAGACCTAAATATGACTGTTATCCCTAATATGGAACATTTATTTATGTGTTACTTAAACCACAGAAGACATTTTTAACTGCCTACTGAATACAGTCATCCCTCAGTATCCTTGGGAGATTGGTTCCGGAACCCCATGGATACGAAAATCCATGAATGCTCAAGTCCCTTATACAAAATGGTGTAGGATTTGCATATAACCTATGCACATCCTCCCCTATACTTTAAATCATCTCTAAATTACTTATACCTAACACAATGTAGTGCTATGTAATAGTTGTTCTACTCTATTTTTTTATTTGTATTATTTTTATTGACAAGGAGTAAATGTCAAAGAAGGTGGGCACTAGATTCAAGGGAGTTCTCATAGAGAAGATACTGGCTGAACTAGGAGTTGAGGGATAAATGGAATCACATAAGTTGGAGATAATGTTGACAAAAGTGTTTAAAATAAGGAAGACAAGACTTTTAGTTCTAACAAGATTTCTCTCTGTTTTACCATGCTAAGTACAACTATAAACACTGGAAATAAAATGAGACAACCAAAAGAGAATTTGGAAAGGTAGAGAGTGAAAGGCAAACTGGTTAGCGACCCCAGGACTAAAAGAGAAACACAGTGGCAGAGCATCTCTTACACCCACCCAACTGAAGAAGGTGATGTGATGCAAGCCCAACTTCCCACATAGCAACAGAAGGCAGCCCAGGTAGGGTCCTTCCTCCCCTGGACGGAAAAAGAGTTCTACCCACAAGACCAGGCAAGTCCTGCAGGCCCCACCCCAGCCCCAGCAGTGCAGATCAATCAGAAGCCCCAGTGATAATGAGGAGCTAGAGGAAGCATTTTCTGTTCACTCTACACACACACATTTCCTTACCTAGAAACACTACTGAAACTGACAAGGGGGAATCCTGCCACAGAATTGGCTAGCCCAGAAGCCTCTTTGTCCCCAGAGGCCTCCTCACACAATAAGAGACACAGGCCGGATGTGCCCATGTGGGAAGCTGCTTCTTTTTGGTGAAAATGAAACTTCCCTCCCCAACTTACAGGTTCCAGGCAGCCTGGCCAAGAGATGCTCCGTCTGCCCCCTCAAGTGGCACTGGTAGGAAACAGTGGGAGTCTCAGGTAAATTAAGCAGACTAAAATAACACCGCAAAGGCTCTGATAATTAAATTTTCATTGGAACCACTGTCCACAAAAGATGGCCAAGACCTGTATGCTAAAACTAAGCATGTCTGCTAAAATAAAAAATTTAAATAGGACCCAGTGTGTCCTAACATACTAATAGCAAAATGCCCAGGATACAAATGACTAAAAGACAATGAACAAAGAGGCCTGGGAGTATAAAAATCATTGTCAGATATAGCAAGAATAGAAAAAGGTATCACCAGAAAGAAGGTATCCAGGTAATAATAATGAGAGCTGGAGTCACATTTGTTGCTGATAGTTTACTAGACACTGTTCTAGGAACATAAAATGAATGAACTATTTTGTTAAAACCATTCTATTGATTAGGTATTGTTCTTATTATTTCTGTTTTTGCATGGATAAACTAAGGCATAGGGAGGTTAATTAACTTGAACCAGTCAAACAGCTCATAAGTGATGGAGTTAGGATTTACAAACTTTCAGTCACACTCTCAGCTTCCACTCTATACTTAGAGTGATATAAAGTAGGATACAGTAGATTGTGAATGGCCATGACTGTCTTTTTAAGGGATCTAGATTGTATTTTGTAGGCAAACGACTACATGAGCAAATCTGTGTGTTAAAAAATAACTCTGGAAATAACAAAAAGGATTAATTACAAGAAGAAAGACTAAAATAGAAAAAGCAGATAATGGCCGTAAGTAAGCAAAAGAAAGGACATTAAGAATTTAAACTACACAAGTAACAATATCACTGAGGAGAGGCTATTACCAGGGATAAAAGGAAATTTTAACAGGAAGACATAATAACTCTAAACATTTATACACCTAATATCAAAGGTTCAAGACACATGAAGCAAAAATTGATGGAACTTCAAGGTGAAATAGATGAATACATACTATAGTCAAGGATTTCTTTTTTTTTTTTTGAGATGGAGTCTCGCTCTGTTGCCCAGGCTGGAGTGCAGTGGCACGATCTCAGCTCACCGCAAGCTCTGCCTCCCGGGTTCAGGCCATTCTCCTACTTAGCCCCCCGAGTAGCTGCGACTACAGGTGCCCGCCACCATGCCCAGCTAATTTTTTTTTTTTTTTTTTTTTTTGTATTTTTAGTAGAGACGTGGTTTCACTGTGTGAGCCAGGGTGGTCTCGATCTCCTGACCTCGTGATCCACCTGCCTCAACCTCCCAAAGTGCTGGGATTACAGGCGTGAGCCACTGTGCCCGGCCTATAGTCAAGGATTTCAACACACCTCTCTCAATGATCTATGGAACAGGTGGATAAAAGTCAGTAATGATATAGAAAAACTGAACAACCTATCAACCAATTGTATAAACGCTTCAACCAAAACCAGCAGAATATTTTAGAACACAGAGCACTTACCAAGAGAGGTCACAAGTTAAACCATAAAACAAGTATCAGTAAGTTAAAAAGGTACAAATTAGACAAGTATTTTATGACAAAGAAGTAATTAAATAGAAAACTAATAGCAAAAAGGAATCTGGAAAACCCCAAAATATTTTGGAATAAAATATATACCCTCTTAAGTAACACATCTGTCAAAGAATAAATCAAACACAAAATCACCAACTCTTAACTGAATGAAAATGAAAATACAAAGAATTGGATTGTGCAGAATACAAACAAAACATGCTCAAAGAAAAATTAAGGCCTATATTAGAGAAGAAGTAAATATTAAATTATTAACCACAGATTTATCTGAAGAAATTAGAAAAAGAAGACATAAGTAGAAGTAGAAAAATAGAAATAATAAAGAGTAGAAGTCAATGAATAAGGGAAAAAATAAACAGCAAAACCAGTAACACCAAAAGTCAGTTCTTTGACAAGATCAATGAAACTAGTAAATCTCAACCCAGACTGATTTGGGAAGAGAGACAGAGAGGCAGAGACAGAGAAGATAGAAATTACCAATATTTATCCATATAAGATATGAATAATTATACCGTAACTAGAAATAAAACATCATTACAGATCCTATAGACATAAGAAGGATAAAAAGAAATAACAAACAACACAAAAACCCTATTTTTATTAAAGATATCAAATTTTTAGTTAAAAATTCTCCCAGAAATAAAACTCCAGGCCAAGATGACTTCCCTGCTGAATTCTGTAAAACATTTAACAGATGACACCAATTCTGCGTAATACCTATCAGAAAAATAAAGCAGAGGAATCACTTCTCACTTCATCATGTGAGACCAGCATTATATTGATACCCAAACTAGACAAAGACATTCAAAAAAAAAAAAAAAAGCTATAGATCTATTTCTTATGAACATAGTTGTAAAAATTACTAATAAAATTTTAGCACAAATCCCCAAATATATAAAACAAATAGCACATTATGACTGTATTAGTTTGTTTTCACACTGCTGATTAAGCATACCCAAGACTGGGAAGAAAAAGAGATCTAACTGGACTCATAGTTCCACATGGCTGAGGAGGCCTCAGAATCATGGTGGGAGGTGAAAGAAACTTCTTACATGGCAGTGGCAAGAGGAAAATGAGGAGGAAGTAAAAGCAGAAACCCTTGATAAACCCATCAGATTTCATGAGACTTAATTTACTATCATGAGAATAGCACGGGAAAGACCAGCCCCCATGATTCAATTACCTCTCCCTGGGTCCCTCCCACAACACGTGGGAATTCTGGGAGATACAATTCAAGTTGAGATTTGGGTGGGGACACAGCCAAACCGTATCCATGACCAAGTAGGAATTTTCCAGGGAATGAAAGGTTGTTTTAACATTTGAAAAAATCAATCAACAAAATTCACTGCATTAACAGACCAAAAATGGAAACCATATGGTGATCTTAATAGATCCATAAAAAGCTTTTGCCAAAATTCTACATTCATTTCTGATGAAAAGACTCTCAGCTAAGTAGAAATAGAAGGAAATTTCCTTAACCAGAGAGGAAAAAGGCATCTATGAAAAACTTATAGCTAACGTCATACTCAAAAAGTCCTGATGATTTCCCCCAAGATCAGGAAGAAGGCAAAATGTTTGCTCTCACCACTTGTATTAAGAGTTCTAGCCAGTACAATAAGACAAGGGAAAGAATTTAAACAAGAAAGGAAAAATTAAAACATGTATTTGCAGATGATATGATTGTCTGTATAGAAAATTCTGAGTAATTGGCCTGGCACGGTGGCTCACGCTTGTAATCCCAGCACTTTGGGAGGCCGAGATGGGCAGATCATGAGGTCAGGAGTTCGAGACCAGCCTGACCAAGATAGTGAAACCCTGTCTCTACTAAAAATACGAAAATTAGCCAGGCATGGTGTCACACACCTGTAATCCCAGCTACTTGGGAGGCTGAGGCAGAGGAATCACTTGAACCTGGGAGGCGGAGGTTGCAGTGAGCCAAGATCATGCCATTGCACTCCAGCCTGGGCAACAAGAGCAAAACTCCATCTTTAAAAAAAAAAAAAAAAAATTAAAGAAAATTCTGAGTAATCTACAAGAAAAGCCACAAGAGGTAATAAATGAGATTGGGAAAATCTCAGTATTCAAAGCCAATACAAAAAGTCAACTGTATTTCTATACAACAGCAACAAAAAATTGGAAGGTAAAATTTAAAAAAATTTAATAGCATCAAAAAAATACAATGCCTAATAAATTTTATAAAATCAAAAGCTACAAGTCATCTGAGAGAAATTAAAGAAAGCCTAAATAAATGTAGATCTATGTTAGTAAGTGTGTTCATGGATCAGAAAATTTGTTATTAGTAGGATATCATTTCTTTCCAAGTTGGTCTTTAGATTCATTGCAATCCCAGCAAGTGGTTTTGTGGAAATAAACTAATTCAAAAATTTGCACTAAAGTGCAAAAGACCTAGAATTGTTAAAACAACTTTTAAAAAGAAGAAAAATATTGGAAAACTAACACTACCTGATTTCAAGATTATAAATCTACTGGTTTCAAAACAATGTTGAATTGATGTAGAGACAGACATGAAGATCAATGGAACAAAATAGTGCACAAAAATATACACCTACATATATGATCAATTAATTTTCAGCAAAGGCTCCAAGGCAGTTCAATGAGGACAAGATAATCACTTAAACAGTGTTGGGAGAAGGGGCTACCTATATGTCTGAAAAAACAAAAGTTAACCTCATATCTCTTCTCACATCACATGAAAAGATTACTGATGACAGATCTTAGAATTAAGCATAAGATACAGAACAATAGCATTTTTAGAAGAAAACTTAGGAAGAAATCTTAGTAATGTTCAGTTTGGCAAACATTTCTTAAATTTGACACATAAAAAAGAAAAAGCATGGGCTTCACCAGAGAAGATATGCAGATGGCAAATAAGCACATAAAAGGATGCCCCAAATTATTAGTCATTAGAGAAATACACATTAAAATTACAAGGAGATAGCACTATCCTCCTAGTAGAGTGGCTAAAATGAAAAAGACCAACCAGTCCAAGTGTTGATGAGGATGTAGAACAACTTTAACTCCAACAGCTGTTGGTCAGAATATAAATGGTTTATCACTTTGGAAAACAGTTTGACAGTATTTTTAGTCAGACATACACCTATCACACAGTCAGACCATTCTATACCTAGGTATTTCCTCTAGAGAAATAAAAGCATATGTCCACACAAAGACTCATATGTGAATGTTCATAGCAGCTATATGTAGAATAGCAAAAACTGGAAACAACCCAAATGTGTATCAAATGAATTTTAAAATTTTGCAATATCCATATAATGGAATACAACTTTGCAATAAAATATACTTTTACTATTTACATCACAGTCTATAAAAATGCATAAAAATTTCTAGTGACAGAAAACAGATCAGAAATTGCTTGTATGTATGGGGTAGAGGGGTGGAAGCAGGGAAAGAGAAGTTACAAATGATCATAATGGTAACTTTTGACTTATAGCCATCTTCATTGTTTTCCTTGTGGTGATGGTTTCATAGGTGTATACATGATGTCAAAAGTCATCAAATTGTACAATTTAAGTAAATGTTATTTATTTTATGTAGCTTATATCTCAGGAAAGCTATCTTTAAGATATCTCACATCTGAGAAAAAAAAAATTAATGGTTAGCAGCCTGACATCATTCTTACATTTGGTAGAGATTATCACCTGTATGCGTTTCTATTCACACTGAATTTTTGCCAATGTTCAATGTATTTAGATTTTCTTACTTATATCTGTCTCCTAGAAGCATCAAATCAATGTTTCTTGACCTAAATTTTCACAGGTGCACCTGTTGGAACTTATATTTGCAGCACTTTTTAATTTGACCTCCAGAATCTCATGAATATATTTGTTTACTATTTATACAGTGTACTATGTATTTATATATATATATATATATTCAGATAAATATAAGCTCCACCTCAGCTCCAGAAACATCCAATTCTTAAGTGTTGAAAGTTTTTCCATGTGCCAGTTGATAGATCCCATCTTAAGCATATTTTCATTGTAGTATAACTGTGTACTCTGATGTGGCTTCTGAATTTAAAAAGAAAACAACAATAGAAAATCCACAATAGAAACAAAAAGACCTAATTTAGAAAACCAAGTTTAACTGGATTTAAGTATCTCAGAAAACATAAAATGGAGGACTCGTACATTGCAAAAAAAAAAAAAAAAAAAAAAAAACCCTCATTCTACATAGTGTAGAATAACATTTTCAACCTCAAATTTGGCACATACAAGAAAGAGTGTTCTTGCAATAATTTTTATGAAATTCTCAAAAACTTACTTAAAATATCATATACTCTTGATTACTGAGGTAATGAAGAATGTGACAAAAATCCAACAATGATAGGACATCAAAGCTTAATGAGGTTTGAAATCATTAACCTAGAGTTCTCACTAAATAGAGAAATACACTGACAAAATTTTAAAATGTTCTGATAAAATTATCTCAACATTTCAGCACATTGCGATTAATTTGTAGCTAGAGAAAATATTTTCCCAACATTGTTACAACCATGGAAAACTAGATGCCCTTTAATAACAGACATCTTAGAATATGTATTGTTAAGGCTTGATGCTCTTTAAAAACTTCAACAGCTTTTACTACAGTAATTTGATTTTATTCTAAGTTGTTCTTCATTACCAGTTCATAGAGCAAAAAGCATAAGCCAAACTTCCAAAGGACTCATCACATTCTCAGTTGAAATCAAATTAAAAACTAAACACAGGAATGTGCTCTCAAGGTCATCTAAGTATATTTTTCTTTATAGTTGCACACCGTTTTCAGTACTTTATGACCATCTTCATTTTATTGAACTGAAGATTTTTACAAAGGAAGTCAGTCTTTCTATCCAGACATTGAAACGTAAAATGTGTAAGAAGATAAAGAACACTTAGGCTAAAACCAGGAAAGTAATGCTTGTCTCAGAAGGAATTGAATGAAAAGAAAATAAGAGATATGATTAATTATAATAAGGAGAAAGAGAACATCACATAACTTTAGATGTGTGACTAAGACTCAAGGAATTTAAAGTAGATGACAGATCTGCAGAAAAGACACTGGTTTTTCCACTAGAAACTATATTGACTCATAATGGGAAGGCAAAGAAAAGATGACTGCAGAGTAAACTTCACCCGTGTCAATAAGTTTACCGTAGGAAGGATATTTTAAGTAATTTTTTTCAATTATAAACTTACTTTTAAAATAGGTATTTTATGTGCCATCAATTTGAATGAAAGTAACATAAGTAATTTTTTACTGCTACAGTTTTTATTGTTCATTTTCCAACCTGTACTCCAACTCTTGGGGTTCACTTTAATTTGCCTTATTGACAAAGCTACTTCCAGCTGCCCACCCTTTTCTAAAGTATGTTCTTCCAAAACCACGTAGCTTCTGATTGCTAGCTTAGGTACAATCTGACTACAGTTCAGGAGGACGATTTTTTAATTGTATATGAAAGACACCTTCTATTTCAAGAGTGGGAGTCTGTCCATCATTAGTATTAGACAAATCTTTAGATCCATCATTGGTATTAGACAGAATTTTTTTTGAAACATCTTCAAATTTTGCTTCACCTTCCAAAACAACCGATCCTAAATTTATTGCTGGAATTCCTGCCGCCTGCGGTGACTGAAATTCAGTAGACACATTCTCTACCAGCACCTCATCTTCAGGGGTTTGTTCAGATGGTGGAGGTGCAACTTCAGCAGAGGCCTCTTGTATAGCAAACTCGTCAGTCAGAAGCAAATCAGCTGGTGGGGAATGTTTGTCAACAGGGGCCTCTTCCACAGGGACCTCATAAGCTGGGGGAGAGTGTACTGCAACAAGGGTCTCTTCTATAGGAGTCTCCTCAGCTGGTGGAGACTGAACATCAGCAGGGGCCTCCTCAGCTGGTGGAGGCTGAACATCAGCAGGGGCCTCGTCGGCTGGTGGAGGCTGAACATCAGCAGGGGCCTCCTCGGCTGGTGGAGGCTGAACATCAGCAGGGGCCTCCTCGGCTGGTGGAGACTGAACATCAGCAGGGGCCTCCTCGGCTGGTGGAGGCTGAACATCAGCAGGGGCCTCCTCGGCTGGTGGAGGCTGAACATCAGCAGGGGCCTCGTCAGCTGGTGGAGGCTGAACATCAGCAGGGGCCTCGTCAGCTGGTGGAGGCTGAACATCAGCAGGGGCCTCGTCAGCTGGTAGAGACTGAACATCAGCAGGGGCCTCCTCAGCTTGTGGAGGCTGAACTTCAGCATAGGCCTCCTCGGCTGGTGGAGGCTGAACTTGCACAGGGGCCTCATCAACTGGTGGAGGCTGAACTTGCACAGGGGCCTCCTCAGCTTGTGGAGACTGAACATCAGCAGAGGCCTCCTCAGCTGGTGGAGGCTGAACTTCAACAGGGGCCTCGTCAGCTGGTGGAGGCTGAACTTCAGCAGAGGACTCCTCAGCTGGTGGAGGCTGAACTTCAGCAGGGGCCTCCTCAGCTGGTGGAGGCTGAACTTCAGCAGGGGCCTCCTCGGCTGGTGGAGACTGAACATCAGCAGGGGCCTCCTCAGCTGGTGGAGGCTGAACTTCAACAGGGGCCTCGTCAGCTGGTGGAGGCTGAACTTCAGCAGAGGACTCCTCAGCTGGTGGAGGCTGAACTTCAGCAGGGGCCTCCTCAGCTGGTGGAGGCTGAACTTCAGCAGGGGCCTCCTCGGCTGGTGGAGGCTGAACTTCAGCAGGGGCCTCCTCGGCTGGTGGAGGCTGAACTTCAGCAGGGGCCTCCTCGGCTGGTGGAGGCTGAACTTCAGCAGGGGCCTCCTCGGCTGGTGGAGGCTGAACCTCAGCAGGGGCCTCCTCGGCTGGTGGAGGCTGAACATCAGCAGGGGCCTCCTCGGCTGGTGGAGGCTGAACTTCAGCAGGGGCCTCGTCAGCTTGTGGAGGCTGAACTTCAGCAGGGGCCTCGTCAGCTGGTGGAGGCTGAACTTCAGCAGGGGCCTCCTCGGCTGGTGGAGGCTGAACTTCAGCAGGGGCCTCCTCGGCTGGTGGAGGCTGAACTTCAGCAGGAGCCTCTTCTGCAGAAGCCTCTGTAGCTTCTAGAAGCTGAATTTCAGCAGAGGCCTCTTCTGCAGTGGTCTCTTCACCTGATGGAGGCTGAAGCTCAAGAGGGGCTTCTTCTATAGAAACTCCCTTAGCTGATGGAAATTGAACTTCAGTAGGCGCCTCTTCTGCAGAAGTCTCCTCAGATAGTGGAGATCGAGTTTCAGCAGGAGTTTCATATGCAGGAGCCTCTGTAGCTGCTAGAAGCTGAATTTCAGCAGAAGCCTCTTCTGCAGGGGTCTCTTCAGCTAATGGAGACTGAACTTCAGCAGGAGCCTCTTCTGCAGGGGTCTCCATAGCTGTTGAAAGCTGAAGTTCTCCAGCCTCTTCTCTCCGAGCCTCTTCAGGTAATAGAGGCTGAACTTCAGCAAGGGTCTCTTCAACAGTGGCAGGCTCTACTTTAGCTGGGGCCTCTTCAAGGGCGCCCTCAGCTGGTAAAGGCTGTACTTCAATGGGAGCCTTTTCAGCTGAGGGAGACTGAATTTCACCAGGAAGCTCTACTGAAGGAGACTTTTCAGCTGATGGAGGCAGAATTTCAGCAGGAGGCTCTTCTGAAGAGGACTCTTCGGCTGATGGAGGCAGAATTTCAGCAGGAAACTCCACTAATGGGGCCTCTTCAGCGGATGGAGGCTGAACTTTAACAGAATTCTCTGCAACTGCAGTGGCTGCCTCAGCAGCAGGAGTCTCTTCAGTTGATGGCTGTACTTGGACATGTGTCTCTTCATCGGATCTGGGCTCTGCCTTAGCAGTGGCCTCTTCAACTAATGGAGGCTGTATTTCAGCTGGGAATTTTTCTGTTGGTGGAGGCTCTATTTCAGCAGAAGCCACTTTTTTAACAGCAAAACCTTCTTGTACAACAGGTGTAGTTACTTCTTCCCTAAGCCCATCTTCTAAAAGTACCGGTGGACCATTTTTAGTCTCCTGAGTAAATGAAGTTCTGCTGATGCTTTTCTGCTTAATTTCTTCATTGCTGCTTGTTGCTGGTTGAAATTCAGGATGTTCACTAGCAGAAATCTTTCCTGAGGATTTACGTTTCCGGGCACCTTCCTTTGACTTTGTAAAAGAACTATCTGGCCTGGAAATAGCCACTATTTCTGATTCACTAAAGTATGTCTGTTGTTCCTTGTCCACTTTTTCCACATGGGGGATGTGCATCATGGTCCAGTATTCTGTACGGCTGGTCTGCTGAGATCTGTCCATTTTTAGTTGAACTAAAGGTATGTTTGGTGGAATTTCTACTTCCTGAACACTCTCTGGCAATTCAATAGCTGCTTCTCTAACGTCAGCTGACTTTTCTTCAGGTACCACGGTTTTCTCAACTAACTTGACTTCTTTTTTCTCTTCTACAATGGTGTCTGTCTGGAGAGACTTACTAGTCATTTCCTGTCCACGCTTTCTCTTTGTCCAAGTTCGCTGAAGTTCAGAAGATACTCTAATAGACTCATAGGCTTTGGCAGAGTAGTTGCCTTTGCTTTCAGAAGTATTACCAATACGATGGGTAGCTTTGGGGCTAGATGATTTTGGTATGGGCATGTGTTTCTTTTTCTCTATTACATCAGTTTGCTGGGATTTGTCTACCATTGGTTGGCTGGGTCGTCTTCTCTTTCGAATTTCTTGCCTACATGCTGAGATAGGCTTATCAGAGTCATCACTTTCTTCCATTTCTAAGACTAGTGATTTCAGATTTATTAATTTTCAAGTGATGGCCAAAAATCACAAACGTACCAAGTGTCGAAGACTTTGCCTTTCTTAGGTGTCATTCTGTTGAGCTCCCTCAGAAAAAAAGTAATTTATAAGTTATTACATTCCATACTACACTCTTGTTGGATCCCACCTTATTCAGTAAGCATCTTTCTTGTTTAGTCTCTGTTATAACTAAATATCACTTTTAGAAGTTTCCTTCAAGGGTCTATGACATCATAGCCAATTCTGCCTTCAGGATTCCGTCAGTGGTATTCCTAGGGCTTTTAAACTTAGTATACATCCATAGGTAATGGCTGCAAGTGAGAATCTACTTTTTGAAACAAGTCCAGTTGAAAAAAGCATTTGTCTACGAAAGAACATCAGGTAAATTCCAGTAGTGCCACTTTCTAATTACTGAAATTGATGCTTTCGAACTTTCAGTTCTGTTTTTTTCATCCTATTATCAAAGACAGTAATGCAGAACTCAGAATACTGCAGCCTATTTTCAATTGTACAAAACAACCCATAACATGTGTGAGGATGTTCTATTAACATATTTTATATGACTTGAAAAGAAGTTACTACTGTTTGAAAAACTTGAATTCTGAAGTTCATCTTCATATAAGCTTCTTTTCTACATCCTTAGCCTTCAGTAATACAACAGCCTATTCTCAAAATATAGAAGGCAGGTTTATCTTCCAAAACATCGTGTGATATTTTAATTTTTATTTAACTATTTTAGAGTGTAGTTCCACCCAAAATTGCCAGCTAAAAGAATGAGTCTAAATACACGCCAAGGGAGAAAAAAATGCACCTTTTGAAGTAGTCACATTAGACTCTGCTGAGTACCTACATGGGAATGAATGCCCCAATGTAGATAAAAACTTTATTTTTATTTTTATTTTTTTTGTTTTTTGAGATAGGATCTCACTCTGTCACCCAGGCTGGAGTGCAGTGGTGCAATCATACCTCACTGCAGCCTCAATCTTCTGGGCTTAAGCAATACTCCTACCCCAGCCCCTCCCCCCCAGTAGCTGAGATTACAGGCATGAGCCACTGCACCAGCTGAAGATAAAAACATTAAAAAATGACGCTATGAAAAGGAGGAACTCCAGTCAAGCAAATTGTAGATGACATTGTATTAGATTTGGAATACAGATAAAATTTTAACTGATATCACTCAAGAATTTTACTAGAAAGATGAATATTGATCAAACAGTATGCAAAAACATTGTGCATTAGTCTGAGGAAAATTAAGAAGAGAAAATAGACTTTTAAAATACAGTTATAGGAGACAATGTAATAATCATATGCCAAATAATAATTATGACTGCATTAATCTGGGAATATTTTTAATTTTATTTATGCCATATTGCCCCTAGAAAACATGGTGAATTGAATAATTCCCTTTTTTTCACATGCATTGGTGTTATGAGCTGAATGTTTGTGGCCCTGTCTCTTTACCCACAAATTCATATGTTGGAACCCCAAAAGTTACAGTATTTAAAGATGGGATCTTTGGGAGTTACAGGCATACCTCATTTTATTACACTTCACTTTTTTGTGTTTTACAGATCCTGCACTTTTTACAAATTGAAAGTCTATGGCAAGCCTGCATCAAGAAAATCCATTGATGTCATTTTTTCAAACAGTATGTGCTCATTTCATTTCTTTGTGTCACATTTTGGTAATTCCTGCAACATTTCAAACATTTTCATTATTATAATATCTGCTGTGGTGATCTATAATCAGTGATCTTGATGTTACTACTGTAAATATTTGCAGCACCATACCCTATATATAACAAATTTAATAGATAAACATTGTATGTGTTCTGACTAATCCACCAGCCAGCTGTTCCCCCGTCTCTCTCTCTCTCTCTCTGTCCTCAGGCCTTTCTATTGCTTGAGACACAACGATATTGAAATTAGGAAAATTGATAGCCCTACAATGGCCTCTAAGTGTTCAAGTGAAAAGAAGAGTCACAGACCTCTCATTTGAAATTCATATTGTTTTCATGCCTGCTAACACAACATCCATTCCGTAGCCGATGGATCAAGGAGTAATTTTGATTTTCAATTTTATTATTTAAATATATTTCATAATGCTATGGCTGCCATAGATAGTGATTCCATTAATGGATGTGAAATTGAAAGTAAATTTAAACCCTCTGGAAAGGATTTACCATTTTAGATGCCATTAAGAATCTTTATAAAGAATGGTAATAGGTCTAAATATCAACATTAACAGGAGTCTGGAAGAAGTTGATTCCAACCCTCATAGATGACTTTGAGGGGTTCAAGATTTCAGTGGAGAAAGTAACTGCAGATGTGGTGGAAATAGCAAGAAAATGTAAATTATATGTAGAGCCTGAAGACATGACTGAATTGCTGCAATCTAATGGCAAAACTTTAATGGACAAAGGGCTGCTTCTTATGGATGAGCAAAGAAAGTCGTTTCTTGAGATGGAATCTACTCCTAGTGAGGTGCTGTGAACACTGTTGCAAAAACAACAAAGGATTTAGAATATTCCATAAACTTCACTGATAAAGCAATGGTAGGGTTTGAGAGGATTGACTCCGATTTTGAAAAAAAGTTTTGATGCTGTAAAATAGTACTGCATGCTACAGAGAAACATTTCATAAAAGGGTCAATTGATGGGGTAATCTCTATTGGGTTGTTTATCAACATCTTTGTGGTTGCAAAGAGAGAGCCTGGTGTTTGTCTCAATTATATCTGACAAACATTGCAGGTGTGTTTTGTAGTCAAGTTTCTGAAATTTCATGTAATATCTTCAAAGTCTATTTTGGGTCAATTCACAACAAGAAATAAATGTCAAAGCCAACATCGCACTAATTGGGTTAATATAAGATTATGTGTATTGGATTAGTTTTGCTTCTTTAACTTAAATAAGGCTTTTCCAAATTTCCTTAAACTGAATTATCGATTTCAACTAAATTGAATTATCAATTTCCAGTCCTTAGATCTTTATGTTTTCCTCTCTTGTCTGTCTTTTTCATACAAGCCATTTTGACAGCGGGGAGATGACATCTCATTGTGGTTTTGATTTGCATTTCTCTGATTAGTGATGTTGAGTATTTTTTCATATCACTGTTGACCATTTGTATGCCATCTTTTAAGAAATGTCTATTCAGATATTTTGCCTATTTTTGTATAAATTTATGTCTACAAGTATAATTTTGTTACATAGACATATTACATGTGGTGGAGTCAGAGATTTTAGTGTGACTATTACCTGAATAATATAAATTGTACTCATTAGGTAATTTCTTATCATCCCCCACTTCCATCTCTCACACTTCTGAGTCTCCATTGTTGTATCAGTTGACACTCTGCATCCATGTGGATGCTTTATTTAGCTCCCACTTATAAGTGAGAAGATGCATTGCCTTTCTGTTTCTGAGTTGTTTCTCTTAAAATAATGGCCTCCAGTTCCATTCATGTTGCAGCAAAAGACATGATTTTATTTTATTTTATTTTTCTACCAGGTTAAGCTTTATTTATTTTTTATTTTTAATTATACTTTAAGTTCTAGGGTACATGTGCACAACATGCAAGTTTGTTACATAGGCATACATGTGCCATGTTGGTTTGCTGCACCCATTAACTCATCATTTACATTAGGTATTTCTCCTAATGTTATCCCTCCCCCTTTTCCACACCCCATGACAGGCCCTGGGGTGGGATGTTCCCCGCACTGTGTCCAAGTGTTCTCATTGTTCAATGCCCACCTATGAGTGAGAACATGCGGTGTTTGCTTTTCTGTCCTTGTAATAGTTTGCTCAAAATGATGATTTCCAGCTTCATCCATATCCCTGAAAGGACATGAACTCATCCTTTTTTATGACTGCATAGTATTCTGTGGTGTATATGTGCCATATTTTCTTAATCCAGTCTATCACTGATGGACATTTGGGTTGGTTCCAAGTCTTTGCTATTGTGAATAGTGCCAAAATAAACATATGTGTGCATGTGTCTTTATAGTAGCATGATTTATGATCCTTTGGGTATCTACCCAGTAGTGGGATTGCTGGGTCAAATGGTATTTCTAGTTCTAGATCCTTGAGGAATTGCCACACTGTCTTCCACAATGGTTGAACTAGTTTACACTACCAACAATGTAAAAGCATTGCTATTTCTCCATATGCTGTCCAGCATCTGTTGTTTCCTGACTTTTTAATGATCACCATTCTAACTGGTGTGAGATGGTATCTCACTGTGGTTTTGATTTGCATTTCTCTGATGACCAGTGATGATGAGCATTTTTTTCATGTGTCTTTTGGCTGCATAAATGCCTTTTATTGAGAAGTGTCTGTTCATATCCTTTGCCCACTATTTGATGGGGTTGTTTTCTTCTCGTAAATTTGTTTTAAGTTCTTTGTAGATTCTGGATATTAGACCTTTGTCAGATGAGTAGATTGAAAAAATTTTCTCCCATTCTGTAGGTGCCTGTTCACTCAGATGGTAGTTTCCTTTGCTGCAGAAGCTCATTGTTTAGTTAGATCCCCTTTGTCTATTTTGACTTTTGTTGCCATTGCTTTTGGTGCTTTAGTCATGAAGTCCTTGCCCATGCCTCTGTCGTGAATGGTATTGCCTAGGTTTTCTTCTAGGGTTTTTATGGTTTTAGCTCTAACATTTAAGTGTTTAATCCATCTTGAATTAATTTTTGTATAAGATGTAAGGAAGGGATCCAGTTTCTGTTTTCTACATATGGCTAGCCAGTTTTCCCAGCACCATTTATTAAATAGGAAATCCTTTCCCCATTTCTTGTTTCTCTCAGGTTTGTCAAAGATCAGATGGTTGTAGATGTGTGGTGTTATTTCTGAGGCCTCTATTCTGTTGCATTGGTATATATATATATATGTTTTGGTACCAGTACCTTGCTGTTTGGGTTACTGTAACCTTATAGTATAGTTTGAAGTCAGGTAGCATGATGCCTCCAGCTTAGTTCTTTTTGCTCAGGATTGCCATGGCAATTCGGGCTCTTTTTTGGTTCCATATGAACTTTAAAGTAGTTTTTTCCAATTCTATGAAGAAAGTCATTGGTAGCTTGATGGGGATGGCATTGAATCTATAAATTACCTTGGGCAGTATGGGCATTTTCACAATATTGATTCTTCCTATCCATGAGCATGGAATGTTCTTCCATTTGTTTGTGTCCTCTTTTATTTCGTTGAGCAGTGGTTTGTAGTTCTTCTTGAAGAGGTTCTTCACATCCCTTGTAAGTTGGATTCCTAGGTATTTTATTCTATTTGTAGCAATTGTAAATGGGAGGTCACTCATGATTTGGCTCTCTGTTTGTCTGTTATTGGTGTATAGGAATGCTTGTGATTTTTGCACATTGATTTTGTATCCTGAGACTTTGCTGAAGTTGCTTATCAGCTTAAGGATATTTTGGGCTCAGACAATGGGATTTTCTTAATATACAATCATGTCATCTGCAAACAGGGACAATTTGACTTCCTCTTTTCCTAATTGAATACCCTTTATTACTTTTTCTTACCTGATTGCCTTGCCAGAACTTCCAACACTATGTTGAATAGGAGTGGTGAGAGAGGGCATCCCTGTCTTGTGCCAGTTTTCAAAGGGAATGCTTCCAGTTTTTGTCCATTCAGTATGATATTGGCTGTGGGTTTGTCATGAATAGCTCTTACTATTTGGAGATACATTCCATCAATACCTAGTTTATTGAGAGTTTTTAGCATGAAGGCTGTTGAATTTTCTCGAAGGCCTTTTCTGCATCTATTGAGATAATCATGTGGTTTTTGTCATTGTTTCTGTTTATGTAATAAATTACATTTATTGATTTGCATGTGTTGAACCAACCTTGCATCCCAGGAATGAAGCCAACTTGATTGTGGTGGATAAGCTTTTTGATACGCTGCTGGATTTGGTTTGCCAGTATTTTATTGAGGATTTTTGCATCGATGTTCATCAGGAATATTGGTCTAAAATTCTCTTTTTTTGTTGTGTCTCTGCCAGGCTTTGGTATCAGGATGATGCTGGCCTCATAAAATGAGTTAGGGAGGATTCCCTCTTTTTCTATTGATTGGAATAGTTTCAGAAGGAATGGTACCAGCTCCTCTTTGTATCTCTGGTAGAATTTGGCTGTGAATCCATCTGGTCCTGGACTTTTTGGTTGGTAGGCTATTAATTATTGCCTCGATTTCAGAGCCTGGTATTGGTCTATTCAGGGATTCAACTTCTTCCTGGTTTAGTCTTGGGAGGGTGTATGTGTCTAGGAATTTATCCATTTCTTCTAGGTTTTCTAACTTATTTGCATAGGGGTGTTTATAGCATTCTCTGATGGTAGTTTGTATTTCTGTGGGATCAGTGGTTATATCCCCTTTATCATTTTTTATTGTGACTATTTGATTCTTCTCTCTTTTCTTCTTTATTAGTCTTGCTAGTGGTCTATCAATTTTGTTGATCTTTTCAGAAAATCAGCTCCTGGATTCATTGATTTTTTGAAGGGTTTTTTGTGTCTCTATCTCCTTCAGTTCTGCTCTGATCTTAGTGATTTCTTGCCTTCTGCTAGCTTTTGAATTTGTTTACTCTTGCTTCTCTAGTTCTTTTAATTGTGATGTTAAGGTGTCAATTTTAGATCTTTCCTGCTTTCTCTTGTGGGCATTTAGTGCTATAAATTTCCCTCTACAAACTGCTTTAATTGTCTGCCAGAGATTCTAGTACATGGTGTCTTCATTCTCATTTAGTCTTTTTTATCAGAGACTAGGATTGTAACCCCTGCTTTTTTTTGCTTTCCATTTTCTTGGTAGATCTTCCTGCATCCCTTGATTTTGAGCCTATGAGTGTCTCTGCATGTGAGATGGGTCTCCTGAATACAACACCCTGATGGGTCTTGACTCTTCATCCAATTTGACAGTCTGTGTCTTTTAACTGGGGTATATAGCCCATTTACATTTAAAGTTAATACTGTTATGTGTAAATTTGCTCCTGTCATTATGATGTTAGCTGGTTATTTTGCCCATTAGTTGATGCAGTTTCTTCCTAGCATTGATGGTCTTTACAATTTGACATGTTTTTGCAGTGGCTGGTACTGGTTGTTCCTTTCACTGTGCTTCCTTCGGGAGCTCTTGTAAGGCAGGCCTGGTGGTGACAAAATCTCTCAGCATTTGCTTGTCTGTAAAGGATTTTATTTCTCCTTCACTTATGAAACTTAGTTTGGCTGTATATGAAATTCTGGGTTGAAAATTCTTTTCTTTAAGAATGTTGAATATTGGCCCCCACTCTCTTCTGGCTTGTAGAGTTTCTGCTGAGAGATCCACTGTTAGTCTGATGGGTTTCCCTTTGTGGGTAACCTGCCCTTTCTCTCTGGCTGCCATTAACATTTTTTCCTTAATTTCAACCTTGGTGAATGTGACAATTATGTGTCTTGGGGTTGCTCTTCTCAAGGAGTATCTTTGTGGTGTTCTCTGTATTTCCTGAATTTGAATGTTGGCCTATCTTGCTAGGTTGGGGAAGTTCTCCTGGATAATATCCTGCAGAGTGTTTTCCAATTTGGTTCCATTCTCCCTGTCACTTTCAGGTACACCAGTTAAACATAGATTTGGTCTTTTCACATAGTCCCATATTTCTTGGAGGCTTTGTTTGTTTATTTTTACTCTTTTATCTCTAAACTTCTCTTCTCACTTTATTTCATTTATTTGATCTTCAATCACTGATACCCCTTATTCCACTTGATTGAATCAGCTATTGAAGCTTGTGCATGTGACACATAGTTATTGTCCCATGGTTTTCAGCTCCATCAGGTCATTTAAGGTCTTCTCTACACTGTTTATTCTAGTTAGCCATTCATCTAATCTTTTTTCAAGATTTTTAGCTTCCATGCGATGGGTTCAAACATCTTCCTTTAGCTCAGAGAAGTTTGTTATTATCGACCTTCTGAAACCTACTTCTGTCAACTCATCAAAGTCATTCTCTGTCCAGCTTTGTTCTGTTGCTGGCAAAGAGCTATGAGCCTTTGGAGGAGTAGAGGTGCTCTGGTTTTTAGAATTTTCAGCTCTTCTGCTCTGGTTTCTCCCCATCTTTGTGGTTTGATCTACCTTTGGTCTTTGATGTTGGTGACCTACAGATGGAATTTTGGTGTAGATGTCCTTTTTGTTGATGTTGATATATTCCTTTTTGTTTGTTAGTTTTCCTCCTAACAGTCAGGTCCCTTAGCTGCAGATCTGTTGGAGTTTGCTGGAGGTCTACTCCAGACATTTTTTGCTTGGGTATCACCAGTAGAGGCTGCAGAACAACAAATATTGCAGAACAGCAAATATTGCTGCCTGATCCTTCATCTAGAAGCTTCATCCCAGAGGGGCACCAGCCTATATGAGGTGTCAGTCAGCCCCTTCTGGGAGGTGTCTCCCAGTTAGGTTACACAGGGGTCAGGGACCCACTTGAGGAGGTAGTCTGTCCATTCTCAGAGCTCAAACACTGTGCTGGGAGAACTGCTGCTCTCTTCAGAGCTGTCAGACAGGGATGTTTAAGTCTGCAGAAGTTTCTTTTGCCTTTTATTCAGAGGCAGCAGGCCTTGCTGAGCTGCGGTGGGCTCCAACCAGTTCAAGCTTCCCAGGCTGCTTTGTTTACCTACTCAAGCCGCAGCAATGGTACATACCCCTCCCCCTGCCAGGCTGCTGCCTCACAGGTCAATCTCAGACTGCTGCTGCACTAGCAGTGAGCAAGGCTCCATGGGCATGGGACCTGCTGAGTCAGGCACAGGATATAATCTCCTGGCGTGCCATTTGCTGAGACCATTGGAAAAGCACACTATTTGGGCAAGAGTGTCCCGTTTTTTTTCCAGGTACAGCCTGTCACGGCTTTCCTTGGCCTAGAAAGGGAAATCCTCCAACCCCTTGCACTTCCCAGATGAGGTGATGCCCTGCCCTGCTTCAGCTGACCCTCCGTGGGCTGCACCCACTGTCCAACCAGTCCCAGTGAGATGAACCAGGTACCTCAGTTGGAAATGCAGAAATCACTCATCTTCTGCATTGATCATTCAGGGAGCTACAGACTGGAGCTGTTCCTGTTCTGCCATTTTGAAACACCTAGCAATTTCATTTTTTATGGCTAAATAGCATTCCATCATGTATATACACTACATTGGCTTTATCTAGTCATCCATTAATGGACACTTAAGCTGATTTCTTATCTTTGTTACTGTGAATATTGCTGTGGTAAACATACTAGTATAGGTATCTTTTTGGTATAATGATTGCCCATCCTTTAATTTGATTATTTGATTTTTTTTTTTTCTAGTGAGCCGTTTGAGCTCCTTGTATGTTCTGGTTATCAATCTCTTGTCAGACAATTAGTCTACAAATGATTTCTCCAATGCTATGGTTGTCTTTTCACTTTGTTGGCTCTTTCCTTTGCTGTGCAGAAGATTTTTAGCTTGAAGTGATCCCATTTGTCTGATTTTGGTTTGGTTGCCTGTGCTTGCCCAGACCAATGTCCTGAAGTATTTCTACTAGGTTTCATAGTGTTATATCTTAGATTTAAGTCTTTAATCCATTTTAATTTGATTCTTGTGTATGGTGAGAGCTAGGAGTCTAGTTTCATTCTTTGGCATATAGTGATCCAGTTTTCCCAACACCATTTATTGAAAAGACTATCTTTTTCCCATTGTGTGTTCCTGTTGCCTTTCCCAAAAACGAATTGATTGTATGTATATTCTTGGATCTATATCAAAGTTATCTATTCTGTTTTATTGATCTATGTGTCTATTTTTATGTCAGTACTGTGTTATTTGGTTACTATACTTTGTGGTAAATTTTGAAGTCAGGTAGTATGATGCCTCCTGTTTTGTTCTTTTTGCTCAGGACTGCTTTAGCTATTCAGGGTTTTTTGTGGTTTCATACAAATTTTAGAAGTTTTTTTTCTATTTCTGTAAAGAATATCATTGGTATTTTGTTAGGGATAGCACTGAATCTATAAATTGCTGAGCAGAATTGTAATTTTAATAATGTTAATTATGCCAGTCCATGAGCATGGAATAGCTTTCCATTTTTTGTATAATTTTCTATTTCTTTTATTAAAGTTGTATAGTTTTCCTTGTCTAGATCTTACACTTCATTGTCTAGATTGATTCCAAGGTATTTTATATTTTTGCAGCTACTGTAAATGGGATTGCTTTCTTGATTTCTTTTTCAGATTGTTCACTATTGGCATATAAAAATGTCGCTGATTTTTATATATTTATTTTGTTTCTACAACTTTACTGAATTTATCAGTTTAAACAGTTTTTTGGTGGAGTCTTTAGGTTTTCTTATGTATAAGATCATGTTATCTGTGAACAAGGCTAATTTGACTTCTTCCTTTCCAATGTGGACGCTTTTCATTTCTTTTTCTTGTCTAATTGATCTATCTAGGACATCCAGTTTTATGTTGAATAATGGTGGCAAAAGTGGACATGCTTGTCCTGTTCCATTTTTTCCTCATTCAACACAATGCTAGATGTGGGTTTGTCTTATGCAGTCTTCATTATTTTAAGGTATGTCCTCTCTATATCCACTTTGATGAGGGTTTTTATCATAAAGAAATATTAAACTTTATCAAGTGCTTTTTTGGCATCTATTGAAATGATCATATCATTTTTGTTCCTGATTCAGTTAAGGTGACGTATCACATTCATTGATTTACATATGTTGAACCATCCTTACGCCCCTGGGATGAATCCCACTTGATAATGCTGAATGATCTTTTTAATGTGTTGTTGCATTCAGTTTGCTAGTATTTTGTTGAGGATTTTTGTATCTTGTTCATCAGTGATATTGGTTTGTAGTTTTCTTTTTTGCTGTGTCCTTCTTTGGTTTTGGAATTAGAGTAATGCTGGCCTTGTAAAATGACCCTGGAAGTCCTCCCTCCTCTTGTATTTTCTGGAATAATTTAAAGAGAATTAATATTAATTCTTGTTTAAACGTTTGGTAAAATGCAACAGTGAAGCCCTCATGTCCTGGGCTTTTATTTGATGGGAGACTTTTTATTACTACAGCTTCACTATCATTACTTGTTATTGGTTTGTTGAGGTTCTCTGTTTCTTCATGGTTCAATCTTGGCAGGTTTTATGTGTCCAGTAATTTATCCATTTTTGTCAGGTCTTCAAATTGGTTGGCATATAGTTTTTCATAATAGTCTCTAGGAATTATTTGTATTTCTGATGTTTTGGATGTCAGATCTCCTTTCTTTTTGCTCATTTTATTTATTTGAATCATCTCCTTTTTTCTAAGTCTAGCCAAAGGTTTTGTTGATTTTATTTTTCAAAAAACCCTTTTTGGTTTTGCTGATCTTCTGTGTTGTTTTTTAGTCTCCATTTTATTTATTTCTGCACTGATCTTTATTATTTCTTTCCTTGTACTAATTTTGGATTTCTTTTGTTCTTTCCTTTCTTATTCCTTGCAGTGCATCATTAGGTTGTTTATTTGAAGCCTTTCTACTTTTATCATACAGGTATTATTGCTGTAAACTTCCTTCTTAGTACTGCTTTGCCATATCCCATAGATTCTGATATGTTGTATTTTCATTAACATTTGTTTCAAGAAATCTTTAATTTATTAATTTCTTCATTGATTCATTGGTTGTTCCAGAACACGTTGTTTAATTTCCATGTGTTTGCATATTTTTAAGGTTCCTCTTGTTACTGATGTCTAGTTTTATTCCACTGTGGCCAGAAAAGGTACTTGATATGGTTTTTATTTTTTAAAATTGATTCATACTTGCTTTGTAGCCTGATATGGTCTATTCTAAAGAATGTTCCGTGTGCTGATGAAAAGAATGTGTATTCTGCAATAGTTAAGTTAAAGGTTCTTTAAATATCAGTTAGGCCTATTAAATCTAGTGTATTGTTTAACTCTGTTTCTTTGTTGCTTTTCTGCCAACAAAGAAACAGAGTTTTTTGACCTCTTTATCTTAATATAGTGACTTTCTTTGTCATTGTTACAGTCTTAGATTTGTAGACCATTTTATCTAATATAAGTGGAGCTACCCCTGTTCATTTTTGGTTTCCAGTTACATGGAATATGTTTTCCACCACTTTACTTTCAGTTTATATGTATCTCTACAGGTCAAGTGGGTTTCTTGAAGGCAGCACATAGGTGGGTCTTGTTTCTTAATCCATGCAGCCACTCTAGCCCTTTTAATTAAAGAATTGTAACTATTTACATTCAGTGTTATTATTGGTAAGACTTACTATTGCCATTTTTTTGGCTTGTTTTCTGGTTTTAAAATTCCTCTCTTCCTTTTCTCCTTTCTTTCTTTCTGTCTTCCTTTGTGGTTAAGTGGTTATATCTGGCAGTATGTTTTAATTTTCTTTATTTTTAGTGAATCTAGTGTGGGTTTTTCACTGTAGTTACCATGAGGCTTACAAAGAACATCTTATTTACATAACAAGTTATTTTAACGAGGCGAAAACTTATCTTACATCACAAGCAAAATAACAGAAACAAAGGTTAAAAAAAACCCATATAAAAAATTCTACACTTTAACTCTACCTTCTCCCCAACCACACTGTGACTTTTATTTGTCTCAGTGTACACATTTTTATATTACCTATCTCTTAGCAGGTTGCTGTAGCATTATTGTTCTTTGTATATTTATCTTGTGGGCTTCACACTAGATTTATGAGTAGATTTCACACTACAGATACAGATATAGAGTACTTTAGATTTTCCCATTTACTTAATTTAACCAATGGGTTTTATACCTTGAAGTTTTCTTTTGTACATTAGTGCTTTTTTCTTTCAGACTGATGAACTCCCTTTAGCATTTCTTGCAAGACAAGTCTGGTGGTGGTGAATTCTCTGTTTTTGTTTGTCTGAGAAAAAAATATATATGTCTCTCCTTCATAGTTAAATGTTAATTTTGCTGGATGCAGTATTCTTTGACGACAGTTCCCCCCCCCCCTTGGGCCCATTGAAAATGTCATTCTAGTCCCTCCTGCCTATAAGGTTTGAGGAGTCTGTTGCCAGATGAATTTGGAACTTCTTCCTATGTTGTTTCTTTTCTTTTGCTGCTTTTGACATCTGTTAGTCTTTGACCTTTGAGAGTTTAATTATTATATGCTTTATGATAAGTAGTCATATTTGGGTTGAATCTATTTGGTGCCCTAAGACCTTTCTGTACATAGTTATTTTTTTTTTCTCAAGTTTTGGAAAGTTTTCTATTCTTATTTCCCTGAATAAACTTTCTACACCCTTCTTGCTCAGCTCCCTCTTGAACACCAACAATTCTTAGATTTGGTCTTTTGAAATAATTTTCTATATCTTGTAGGTGGTTTTCATTCCTTTTATTCATTTTCTTTTTTCTCCTCTGTGTATTTTCAAATAGCTGGCCTTCAAGCTCACTGATTTTTTTTCATTAGTTGGTTCATTCTGCTGTTGAGGGCCTCTAAAGAGTGCTTCAATTCAGCAAATGTATTCACTTCAGCAATGTCTTATTATTTTAATCTTTTTGTTAAATTTCTCTGCTAGATTTCTGAATTTCTTCTCTGTATTACCTTGGAGCTCACTGAGTTTTCTTAATATTGGTATTTCAGATTCCTGGTCAGAGAGCTCACATATCACCATCTTGTTAGAATCAGTCATTTAATTTTTACTTTGTCCTCATGGGGAGGTAATGGTTTTCTGTTTGTTCTTGTTTCTTGTGATCATATGTCTGTGTCTTTCCATTGAATAATTAGTTATTTATTCTAGAATTACTCTGTGTGGCTTGTTTTGGATTTTACTGAATATATTTTCTTAGCAAATCCTGTAGGTCACTGCCTCCTTGTTGATGCTGAGTGATACCTTAGACCCAGGTTCATTTCAGTTATAATAAATGGTCAGAGTGCTGCCTGTCCCAAGTAGGGGATGTTCCAAAGGGATTATCCCAGCAGTGTGGGAAGAGTGACTAGGGTTTGTGTCCAGTGTATCCAAAGAACATACCTTCTACAGTGTGCTGCTGCTGAACAGTCATTCTGATTTGGCATCTCCTTTGGCCAAGTTACACAGCAGAGTTTCTAGGATTAGGAAGTGGTAGTACTAGCTCCCCTCATTGTCTCTGCCCATCCTCAAAGATATTTCTCTATTCAGGCAGTCATGATGCTTCCCATGAAAACTCAAGAAGGTGGAGAAGCTGGTCAAGAACCTCAATTTCACTTCTTCCACTGTATAAATCATAAGTTGTGGGGAGATTTTTTATATGCTTGGTGCCAGGCAGAATGGGGGTGGAGGGGCATTACGGATGTGGAAGATCAATTCTCCTACCATCTACTCAGAAAAACTTCTCTGAAGCCCGAGCAAGTGTCTCTCATCTTCACACTTAAGCTCTGGGTGGTTGGTGGTGAAAATCTTACTGTTTCATGTTTGTTTTTGGTTTTCTGTATGGGAGGAGAGGGAAGGAAGCCAGCTTGCCTCTACACTGCCATTTTGGAATTGGAAATCAGAAGGTGATCTTTCTTAATCATGCATCAAACTGTCATAGTAAACTGCCTTTTGCTACTAGTATTAGCTTGTTCGTAAAAATATCATGCATAGATAATTTTAAAAATTACCTAAGATTTCAAGTAGAATAATGAGATTTCGTGGAGCAGTTTCTCATTCCATTCTTAAGACATACATATGTTTCTTTTGCTCTGCTCATCTACATGACCCCACTAATCATTACACAATCTCTCTTTCAATTTAGGACTTGGCATTTTATCTTTTGTTCTAGAAAT
The DNA here is from genome assembly GCF_037993035.2 of Macaca fascicularis. Lineage (NCBI taxonomy): Eukaryota > Metazoa > Chordata > Mammalia > Primates > Cercopithecidae > Macaca > Macaca fascicularis. The sequence goes on from NC_088381.1 coordinate 112,542,975, forward strand.
CTCAGATGATTCAGCTCTCTCTCTCTCTCTCTCTCTCGCTCACTTGGTTCACATCTGTTATGGATTGAATTGTAATTCCCCAAAAGATATGTTGAAGTCCTACTGCCAGTACCTGTGAATATGACCTTCTTTGGAAATAGGGTCTTTACAGATGTAATTAGGTTAAGATGGTATCCTTATAAGAAGAAAAATATTGGGGCTGGGTGCAGCGACTCACGCCTGTAATCTCAGCACTTTGGGAGACCGAAGCAGGTGGATCACTTGAGGTCAGGAGTTTGAGACCAGCCTGGACAACATGGCAAAATCCTGTCTCTACTAAAAATATAAAACTTAGTCAGGCATGGTATTGTGTGCCTGTCATTCTAGCTAGTCAGGAGACTGAGGAACAAGAATCGCTTGAACCTGGGAGGTGGAGGTTGCAGTGAGCCAAGATTGTGCCACTGCTCTCCAACTTGGCTGATGGAGTATGTCTCCTTAAAAGAGAGAGAGAGAAATTTGGACACAGACACAGTAGGAAGATGGACATGTAAAGATCGAGACATTAGAGTTATGCTGCCCCAGAGTAAGGAATATCTGCGGCTATAAGAGGCTTCAGAGGGACCATGGTCCTGCTGCCACCTTAATTTGGAATTTCTAGTCTCCAGACTTTGAGGGAATAAATTTGTTATCATAACTCAATTTGTGGTACTTGCTTGTTGCAGCCCTAGGAAACTATTACAACATCATTTTGTAGCCCCATGTTTCTGACTCTTGCGTGACACACTGTACTTCTGACTCTCTCACTCTCTGGTGTTTGTTTCTTTATTTTTTATTCAGGCTTGTCATTACCATGTTCAACCCATTTCTATAATCATAAAACCAGAGAGATTTGCTGAAAGACTTCCTCCTGATGATTTAATTTTATCAAAACAAGTTCGCTGAGTAGCATTTAATTTTACTTATAATTCTGATGACTTTGAAAGCTATGATTTAGTGATGGCAGAGATGCTATGAACTAACATAGGGCAAATATCTAAACTGTGACCTATATTACCTTGTTTGTAACCGAATAGAACAAGTAAGATGAAGCCTGAAAAAATGCCCATTTGATATAACAATGAAGAAGTTATTGGTAATTTTATTAACAGTAAGAGCAACTTCAGTAGAAGGGTGAGGACAGAAGTCATAAAATTTTAAAATCTCTGTACATTAAAAATAAAATGCAATGAGAAACTAAGAAAAATAAGTGTGAAATTTCACATATTTATCCTTAATATCCAAAGTCAATACAAAAATAACATAATAGAAAATTTAACAAAAGGCATAAATAGAAAACTTAAAGAAGAAAAATAAGACCAATAAATACATGAAAGAGATCAGATTCACTTCTGAAACAAAAATTAAAATAATTCCAGTGTAAAAGTAGCAAAGATTTAAAGATACCCAAAAAATAGAGTGCTAATAAGTGGATAATCTCCCACATTTCAGGCTAGAGTTTGAATTGATATAATCTTTATTCTGGATAATTTGAAAATACATATCAAGTTTCTAAATTCTGGAGATTTAATATACAAGGTAACTATAGTTAATAATGTATTATATAATTGAAATTGCTAAGGGAGTAGATTTTAAATGCTTTTGCCACAAAAAAATGGTAACTATATGAGGTGATGAATATGTTAATTGTGGTAATCACTTCATAATACATATACCAAAACATCACATTGGGCTGGGCACAGTGGCTCGTGCCTGTAATCCCAGCACTTTGGGAAACTGAGGCAAGGGGATGGCTTGAGCTCAGGAGTTTGAGACCAGCCTGGGCAACATGGTGAAACCTTGTCTCTACAAAAAAATTTAAAAATAAGCCAGGCATGGTGGCTCATGCCTGTTAGTCTCAGCTACTTGGGAGGCTGAGATGGGAGGATCACTTGAGCTCAGGAGGCAGAGATCACAGTGAGCCAAGACTGCGCCACTGCATAATAGCCTGGGTGACAGAAGGAGACCCTGTCTCAAAAACAAAACACGAAAAACAAAAAACCCATCACATTGTGCAACTTACATGTAACAATTTTTATGCATTGAGTATATAAAGTTTCTAAAATAGGCACACAACTTACCAACAATTCTACTTTCAAGAAACTTGAATTTTTGAAATAATTATTTCCTGAAGAAATATTTTTGGGCACCTATATATTCCAATGACTGCTGCTAGGTATTAGGGAAACGAAAAAATTAGACATTGCTTCTTGCCTTCATGTACTTTACAGTTTAGTGGGAGAAACTGAATATATAAACAAGTTTAAAAATCAAGTTTAAAAAGTATATTAAGTAGTGAAGACAGCATATACTTTACCTAGGTTAATAGAAGCTGAAGGGGTTTGTAAGAGAGAGCTTCTAATAAAGAAAGCAAAACAGAGGCACACTAGGAGGCAAAAGGCATGTGCTAGAAACTGTAAGAAAACTGCTGTGGCTGGAGGGAAGGCCAAGTAAGGAAAGCATGCATGACATATGCTTGAAGAAGTAGACAGGAGGCTGATGATGCAGCGACTTACAGATTCTACCCAGAATTGTTATTTTGTTTTAAATGCCACATAAAAACATTGAAGAGTTTTAGGTTTCCTCTGTCCTCTGTATTTATAATGATTGTAGGAACAAGGAGGAAGTGTGTTAATGCCTATGCTGCAAAACAAATGACCACAAATAGAGCATCTTAAAACAACCCACTTTTATTCTGTTTCTGTGGGTCAAGGATCACAGTACTGGTGAAATGGGTCCTCTGATCTGGATCTCGCCAGGCTGGAATCAATGTCAGCTGCACCTTCAGTTAAAGCAGAGATGGATGTAGCAGGCCATCAATATATTGACAATGTCTGAAATCTTTTGTGAGGGTTAGGGAAATGCCCAATGTAAAAGGATTGAATTGGATGGGATCAATGAAAGGTTAGAAAAGGAATCAAATGAGTATGAGAGTTGACCAGGATGGCCTTATGTCCCCCTCAGCTTGACTAAATTTCAGCTAGGCTTCTTCCTGACTCTACTCTGAGACCTGTTTTCTTAGAGCATTTATTAAAAAGAAAAAAAAACTTATAATTGTAAATTCTTTCTCTGCTCCTTTAAGATATAAATCTTTCTTTCTAAAAGCAAATTTTTCTAAAAGCGTCTTGCCAGTTTTACAATCTAGGACTGCTTTCTCAAGGACCCGGGAGCCATCCTTTTAAAAAGTAGTCATCTAAGAAGATAGTGCCCCTATTTTCCAGTCTCTGTGGGAGGACAGAAGAGTAACTTCATTCAGCTCCAAGCTGTAAAACTACCTTCTGTCATGAAGACATGAGAAAATTTACTTTTCCTTTCGGTAAGGCCAATTAGCAAGCACAGATGACCTAAGATTTGCCCCACCCCAGGTCTTTGTCTCTCAAAAATCCTCCCGTCTTTTGTTTTAGTGAAGTTGAGTTCAGACAGTGTGTTCTTCTCTCTTCTATTACAATAGCATTGAACGAAGTCTTCCTTTTACTGGTTTAGCTTCCTTTGATGCAATTTTTTGCTTTGACAGAATAAAAGAATAGATTTTGTTCAGCAAAGTTTAGCATGTGTAGTAGCCAAAGGAACTAAGATATGAAGCATCCTGAGATAGTGTGATCTCAATGTTCCCAAATATCTCAGATTAAAAAGTGTTCAATTGTAAGCGTAGGCTGCAATGTCTTATTCTGGTAACCCTTGTTTAATCACAGGCTACTGAACTATTTTTGGCCCACTCTTCTTTCTATTTAGTGTTTATGGCAAAAGAGATATATATACACACACACACATATATATATCTTTACATATATATCTTTATATATATAAGATATATTATATATACACACAAAGATATATGTACATACAAAAGATATATATATGGCAAAAGATATATATGTATATAGCAAAGTTTGTTTTTTTAGATATTGTTTTGGTCATGTTTTTTTTACTAAAAGAACATCTAGAAAATGCAAATACATCTGGGATAGAAGGATATTGGTTTTTTTGTGTGTGGATGATTTTACAATTCTTCACTTTAACTCTATAACAAGATGCCAGGGATGTGTGTGTGTTTATTAATTCAATAAAGTTAGTTCAAGAATACATCAGTAAGTTAGTACATATTAAGAATAATTTTGAAAAAGTATACAATTCAAATCAATATTCATATGATTATTCACAAACATTCAGAAATATTTGAGTGCCTCTGAATCTTCAAGTTTTAAATTAAATATTATTCTGTCTTCTATTTATTATTATAGATCTTCTCTTCACTCTTTCCCCTACATTTTATCCCAGGAGTATGGGCCAAATGGACCTCAACAATGAGTGGCATTGCTCTCTGACTTTGGTTGGATTCAGCAAATGAGGTGAACTTAGCAGAGATCTGATGGAAGCAGAATAATGAAGTTCTCCCAGCTCCTTTACTGAAGAGTTGCTTCAAGCTGGCTGAGTCTCTCAGTCAAACATCACAGCTTTTATAAAATCCCTCTCACATAGCTTTCTTCACACAGCACTCCCACTTTTATCCCCTTTCAGCCTAGGGATAATGATGTTACTAGCCTCAAGGTATCCTTTGTGATTTCCCTATACTCCGCTCAGACGTCTATAACTAGTTCTCATATTAAACTTTTCTTAAATTACACAAATAGAGCATTTTCCTGCAAAGCCAGCGAATGATGCACATATCATATAAATTTAGGGATCTGAGGATATTATATCATAAACTTAGACATCATTGATATATGATTTAAATTATAACTCCCAGATAAGAACATACAGTTACCAATACACTTTGTCTAACTGTTTTAGATTAATAGTATTTGTTTCGGATTAAATCAGAATTTAGCTGGAGAAATAAAGGAGGTGAAAAGGAAGTTTATATCAGTTCTTTTTAATCCACCATATGGGAAAATCAAATTGAGTATTAGTTCTATTACATCAATGTAATAGATGTAGCCTTTTATTAGGTTACATTACAGGAGTCAGACAATGGGAGCTTAGTGACAACAGTCAATCATCTCCCTTTCCTAACCTAGTCCTGCTTCAACAATCCAGGAAGTCTCTTTTAGGATGGATATTGCTTAGCAATGGAGACAGAAGTAGTACATTCATTTGGGCCATGCCATAGTTGCCACCGGGCCCTCAGGTTAGTCTTTTTTACAAAGAATATGAGTTATGTGAACAAAGCAGGATGCACACCAAGTAGTCCTGAATTGTGACCAGAACTCAATTGCTTACAGAGTTATTTTTTTTTTTGAAACAGTCTTTCTGTGTTGCCCAGGCTGGATTGCAGTGGCATGATCTCAGCTCATTGCAACCTCTGCTTCCCAGGTTCAAGAGGTTTTCCTGCCTCAGCCTCCCAAGTAACTGGGATTACAGGTGTGAGCCACCACTCCCAGCTAATTTTTAGTAGAGACAGGGTTTCACCATGATGGCCAGGCTGGTCACGAACTCCTGACCTCAAGTGATCCACCCGCCTCAGCCTCCCAAACTGCTGGAATTACAGGCATGAGCCACCACACCTGGCCACAGAGTAATTTTTTTACCTAGGTGTGTTTTGTTCCTCCTTCGTTCAAACCACCAAGTTACAACATTAGAATCAGAACCTACTTCTAATCCAAAAAAAAAAAAAAGTCCAACACAAAGGACTAAAACATTCTTGTATGCAGCAATTAATAATCAATATAAGGTCTTAACATTTCTATTTTTATCTAAAAACTTACAATCCCTATACAGATTTAACATTTTTTCTCTTTTCCATTTCTCCTGAGGAAAAGAGAATTTAACAAAATCCCACATGTAGATTTAAAGCTCAACACATATAAAATCACTCAAGTTGTTTTGTCAACAAAATGGATATGTAATAAAACATTAAATTATTCCTCCAGATTGTCTCTAAATCTAAAGCATTACTTCTTCCAGTTGAGAGAATATCAGAGTTAATCAAACCTATTAATAAAAATTTTCATACCTGTTTGGGTAACTTACTGAACTCCTCCTAACTTCAGTTTCTCTTTAAACAAATGATATATGGACAGGCTCAAATGTTCCATGTATAGCAATTTGAAAGAAGTCTTTGGATGGAAATTTCTGTTTAGTCCAACACTACTTTTTAAAACTTTTTATTTAACATTATATAGTTTTAAATAGAACATCGTTTTGACAGAAATTTGAAAAGTATAAGCTCTACTTTGAATTTTTCTAATTATATAGAAGCAGAAATGCTCAAGCAGAAAACTATTGAAAATGCAAATTCAGCAATTTGAAAGGCTATTAAAAATTCTTTATTAGAAAAAGAAGACCAAAGTTTTTAAACATGCTCAGGAAAAAAAAAAAAAAAAGCTTAGAAAAAATCCCCCAGGGACAAATTATGAACTTGCTGAGAAAGAACTTTAAAGGGATACAGTTATCCCTTCTATTAATTCTGACTTTAGATAATGGATGACTACAGATCATTTTCATAAATATATCTGCCAGAAGTTTCTATAAAAACAATATTAGAGTTAGATTACACTTATGAAAAATCCACTGCCCCATCCAGAATACACCCACCTTCTGACTCCTCTGCCCTGCATAAGTCTTCACTGAAGAGAAAGCTACAGGAGCCAGTCTTGGACTGGAATTTTTGCAATAGGATGGTAAAATCTGAGGTATAGCTGTGTTTTATGCAAATTACATGTGAGCCCAAAACTTGAGTACCCTTTGACTATTTGCCTACAGAAACAGCACCCCTCAATTAACTTCTAGCATTTGCTTGCTTTAAATAGCCCCAAGGTGTTAAGTAGGTTAAAAAATATCCACATCAACTCTTCATGAAAATATACAGCCTCACATACACATAACAAAGGTAGCATTACAGCAATTGAGAAAAAAATATACTCCTACCAAATAAAGACATTTGAAATAATCCTTTGTTTAAGGGATTGAATGCACAATGGATTAAAGTTCTAGCTCAGCTGAACAACATAAGTCCTTATGTTGGGCATGCTCAGCTCTTGCTGAAAGGTCAAAGCTCTCCATGGACAATAGAGGCTACTGCACACACAAATGGAGCATAGCACATGACTCTGGAGACTCATTCTAAAAGTATGACTTGTCAGCTCTAGCATTACAAAGCATTAAAACCCAAGCACTGTTCTCTGATGATAACATTGTTCCTCACTACTTGGCACCAGGAGTCAAACTGGAAACCACTGACAGCAATAAAATGCAGACTAAGGAAATAGGATCCCCACTCCTCTGAATTTCAACATGACATTACACTATATTGCATTCAGTGCACGGCTAGATCTTTTTAAGTGTGAAGCCCATGGGACTTGAGAGAAAATTTTGATGATGCATTTGGAAAAACTGGAAAGCATCCTCACCTCAACTCTACATATAAGCTTTTTGCTTCAATCATACAAACAAGCAACTATATCACCACCCTTCTGGTTGGTGCTCTGTTATTTTAAAAAAGTTATGTAAAACAATTTTTTCCAATGGCAGCTTCAGAATGAATGCCAAATCAATTAACAGAGATCAAATCACAACAAGCTCAACCCGCAGAGATTTCAAGTAAGCATTACTTGAAATCAAGTATTTTGATGCATACTGAATATTAATGTTGCATCAAATAAGATAGAATAGAAATTTCTAAGTTTCCAAAAATGGGATTGAATTCAGATTGTGAAAATCAGAGAGTGTACACAGATCTGTATGGTGGATTAGTTCTACACATCTATTTATGTGATTGTAAACATAAAAGTCTTCCCCTAATTCTGATGCTGAAAGTTTCTCTAAAAAGAAGCAAAGGCATTACATAAGAAATGCAGTCTAACATGCAAATATCCTTCAGAGAAGAAAAACACTTATAATAAGCTTATAAATGACATTTCTGTGGGTTTTCCTTTTTTCAGAGCAGACTTTGATAGTGAAAAGAAGGAAGAAAACATGTAGTCCCTAAAGATCCTTAAAAGAGAGAAAGAGGTGACACAAGGTAAAAATGGATAGAAGATCCTGCAAATAAACATAGCCTCATGGCCCAATGCACAATTTTTTTAAGGTTTTATTATACCATAGAAAATTACCCAAAACATACTAACACACTGAGACCTCTAATCTTTTATATATGTGTGTATATATATATACACATTATATATATTTAACCAACATACAAGTTTCTAGTACGTAACAATAAGAAACATAGATAATAAGAAAAACATACTTTTACCAGACCAACTTAAGTTTTTTTTAGAGATCAATTTCTCAGTTTAAGCAGATCAGATATCTACAAGAATATTAAGAGGCAGGATTAACAATAACAAATAAATGCTTAATATTTATATTCAACCAGACAAATATCAAATGATGTATACATCACTTGTTGTATACATATAACAAAATGATGTATACCTGGTGGAACTTTAAAAAATGACAGCATACTTACTGATTTTGTTAAAAAGAAGGTTCAAAGGATAGGGGCTGTCCCATGTGGGATAATTCAGATAAAGCTTAGAGGAGGAGAGAGTCCAAGATGGGCCCCAGGGAAAATCCGTAGGTGACCAATGCTCTCCTCATCCAATAATAAATGGATTTGTCCATACACTAGTCATCATCTGCATAAATCTCCCAGATTGCTCATGTTCTTTTTTCCAATGATCTAAAGAAATATTTTGGAACTTTGGGCAACACTAAAAAAAAAGAATCTCTATTAATGACCTACTATGTGTCGGGAACAGTACTAAGCACATCATATAAATTACTTAACAAATATTTGAGTATGATGGACAGAATAATGGCCCTCCCAAAGATGTTCATGTCCTAATACTCAGAATCTGTGAATATGTTAGTGTACATGGCAAAGGAGAATTAGGGCTGCTAATCAGATGACCCTGATATGAGGGGATTATCCTCAATTATCTGGCTGGGCCAAATGTCCTTATAAGTAGGAAAGGGAGATGCAAGAGTGAGAGATTTGAAGATGCTATGGTGTTGACTACTCTGTTGGTCTTGAAGGTGGATGAAGGAGCCATGAGCCAAGGAAAATACAGGTGGCCTCTAGAAGCTAGAAAAGTAAACGAATTCTCCCATAGAACCTCCAGAAGCAATGCAGCCCTGCTGATACCTTGATTTTAGCCAAGATCCTTTTCAGACCTCTGACCTTCAGAACTGTCAGAGAACACAGCTGTGCTATTTTAAGCCATGAAATTTGTGGTAATTTGGTAAAGCAGCAATAGGAAACCACTACATTGACTGTGCCATTATTTCATTTAATTCTTATGAAATTCTATTAATGTATTATTATTGCTATTTTACAGATGAAGAAACTGAGTCAGAGAGTTTAGTTAACTTGCCCAAATTTACTCAGCTAGTGGGTACCTAAACCAGGTTTCAAAACTATTCTAATTCCAAGATCTACCCATTTAATTACTATAATTCTTCTCTCATGGGTTGATATTACCATACACTCAACATTACAACTCCCCACCATGTATTTATTCCAGGAAAAGATTTCATCACTGGGGCCTTATTCTGTATCTGCACATGAAGCAGCTGGTGCAGACTGTGGCTCTTCCAACTCAGAATGAATGAGAACGTTGTATAAAACGTAAAATGGTGACTTATCGGAGGAGTAAAACTAGGAGTTTTACACATATAGATGTGAGCAATGAAGCAGGGAGGCATTCTGACAGCTGCTGATGACAAGCAGAGTGGCTGCTATAGCACATCAGACGCCATGAATCACAAGAGAGCTTTCAGTAATGGTTCCCACCAGTTCAGCCCGCTGACACCATTTTTCAGTGTTGACAGACTCAAATAAACATTCCCATTTCCAGTGACTCATTGGGCAGAGACAATTTGACATATGGACTGACTGCTACTGGATAGAGATCCCTCTACTAAAGACCATTAATGTATATTGCCATTTTACTATTAATCATTTAAAGCACTATTGTTTTTCCTTCTGATTTATACTGGTTTTCATAGAAATAGCCATTAACTAAACCTCATGCTCAGTATGAATCCACTCAGATGTCCCTACTCCAAGTCTTAAGGTTTCACTCCTTTCCAATCAATTATCTATCACATAAGAGATTTGGCAAGATTACAGCTAATGTAATTCTGCAACCTGCACAATTAAATTTTGTGCCTGATTTTCAGTAAGCCATAAGAAACAAGAGATTTTTTTAAGCAGCTCTCTGGTTCTCTGATAATGACTTTGGCTGGCAGCTTAAAGACCTGGGTTTGAATTTCTTCTGTGAGTGCTCCAGTGCATTCAAAGAAAAGCATTCCATACCACAGTGCTTGTAGTCATCATTACTTCCATAACGGTCAGTGCTACCAATGCACTTGATTATTAGACACTTCTACACAATTAACAGCAGATGAAAATTTTATTAATCCTGATGACACTATATACCATATATTACTAATATCTCATTACACATTTGCACAGAACTCAGTACTGTATTCAAGCTCAAATATACAACCAATGCAATCCCCAAATCTCATCTTTGAAGGTCTGCTTTCCTGGGACTACTCCTAGTACCAGTTTTGCATTGGTTGGGAGACGGGAGAGAAAACCCATACCGGTTATTAACACAGATAATATGACGTACAAAATTATTAAGCATGTATTGGAAAACTGAAAAGACAAAAAGAATATTAAGAAATCATTGAGATAATCATACAAAGAGAAGCTACCAATTCCAGCAACTGGGAATAAAAAGGGGGAAACGTTGTAATGATAAAACTTAGATGCTTGGAGAAGGGACACATGGAACTGAACTCAAATATCTGAGGAAGGTGCACTGTTCAGCTAGCTCTGGTGTCCCTGAGTAGTCATAATAAGGCTGATTACATGAGTGTTAGAAAACTGCAATCTGATATCCACAGCAGCCATGGAAAGAACTGACACTGCTTCTTAGGTAAAGAAGCTTTTCTGGGGAAACGCTGGAGGGAGCAGGCATGTGTACCCCTACCTCCTCTATCTTTGCAAATTTCCAGTTGCCCCTATTGGCAAACCCTAACAGAGAACCGACCTGCCTGCAAAGCAGAAAGGTGAGTTTGCAGTGTCTCAGCTCAAGCACAGAAACACATGGTATACTGTTCAGTTCATTCATTCACTCACCAAATATTTTTAAAGGCCTACTATATTCTGGGTACTGGTGACCAATGAACAAAATAACAGCCTCTACTTTTGAAGTTGACATTTTGGTAGGGCAAGGCCAATAATAAATAAATAAACAAATATTTAATATTTGAGGTGGTAAAAAATGCTTTGAAGGAAAATAAATCAGAGTAATGGGGTGGAGAGAAATGGGGCAAGAAGCAGTAGAGATGCAGGCAGTGTAGGTAAAGCATGAGCAGCAGAGCCACACTGCCAGCACTTGAATCCTAGCTCTGCTTCTTACTAAACATATGATCTCAGATAAGTTTCTTTATTTTGTTATTTATTTTTTATTGTACTTTAAGTTCTAGGGTACATGTGCATTATTCTCAGCAAACTATCAGGTAAGTTTCTTAACCTCTCTGTACCTCAGTTACTTTATGTGTCAGATGGAGATAATGGTGACAAAAATATCGACTTCATGGAATTGCCGTAAAGATTAAATAAATGGGTATTTATCAAGTGCTTAGAATAATATGTGGTGTATAAGTTCCATATTGTTAAAGAGTGGTATCATATAATGACAAAGACTACAATGAGCCTAGATTGGGAGGAGGGAGAGTGTGGTTATGGTAAAAGAAAACATAAAAAGTATGGAAATGGTAATGAGGAACAAAGAAGACCTGAACTCCAGGCCAGTGATAGGAGGGATATAAAAGAGAAAACAGCTAACCATGAGAAGTCTGAGAGGGAGGCAAAGTCTTCAAAGGAGAATCAGGTTTAAGCCACATTCAGAAAATAGGCTGAGAATACAGTGCTGTAGACAATAGTGGATGCAATTTAGAGAAAGACACAGAGGTATGAAAGAAGTATTTGCCACTTATTACCTTACATTTACTAAAAGTAAAAACGCTATGATTAGAATGATAAGGCCAGGCACGGTGGCTCACGCCTGTAATCCCAGCACTTTGGGGGGCCGAGGCGGGCAGATCACCTGAGGTCAGGAGTTCGAGATCAGCCTGACCAACATGGAGAAACCCCGTCTCTACTGAAAATACAAAATTAACCGGGCGTGTTGGCACATGCCTGTAATCCCAGCTACTCAGCAGGCTGACGTGAGGCAGGAGAATTGCTTGAACCCAGGAGGCGGAGGGTGTGGTGAGCCGAGATTACGCTACTGCACTCTAGCCTAGGCAACAAGAGCAAAACTCTGTCTCAAAAAACTTAAAAAAAAAAAAAAAAAAGAATGATAATAGTTTTCTGACAGTGTAAAAACACCAAAACATTTATTATGAGCAATAATGTAATTTCTATAACACTGTCTAGTTTAGAAAACGTTTTCACATCTACTGTTATTGCTCTTAATAAAATTGTGAAACTGAGATAATATACATTCACAATGAGAGTGAAGACATGGGTAAACCTAATATTAGTTCAATAATTCTCAAATATTTGACAATTGCTAGGAGGGTGAATATATCTACTGAAAACTAAAATAAGGCTTTAGGGAAAATATGTTGTAGACACTAAGATGTTTTCACATTGTATATGTAAAACAGTAGATAGACTCTGAGCTTCTGGGCCGGGCGCGGTGGCTCACGCCTATAATCCCAGCACTTTGGGAGGCCGAGGCGGGCGGATCACAAGGTCAGGAGATCGAGACCACGGTGAAACCCCGTCTCTACTAAAAATACAAAAAATTAGCCGGGCGCGGTTGTGGGCGCCTGTAGTCCCAGCTACTCGGGAGGCTGAGGCAGGAGAATGGCGTGAACCCGGGAGGCGGAGCTTGCAGTGAGCCGAGATCGCGCCACTGCACTCCAGCCTGGGCTGGGCGACAGAGCGAGACTCCGTCTCAAAAAAAAAAAAAAAAAAAGATTCTGAGCTTCTGGTGTTTCCAAATAAAAAAAGGCTTTTTGGTAGAGCAATATACTAGTTAAACCACAAAGTACCTAGACAGTGGATCCCTAATGGCCCAAACACAAGGCCACTTTTCAGAGGTCCTACCATATTGGAAAACAGCCCTTAAAATGTGGCCATTCTGCATACTTGTCAACACACTGAAACCTCAAGGTGACCCAGACTAAAAGGTCTGTCTACTGCTCTCTTACCGAGCTGTCATTCCCAGCATAATTTCAAGGGACTCCAGGGACTTCCAACATGTACTTTATATAGATCACTTAGAAGTCCAAAATGCCACAATAGTATCTAAAAATAGATTTTTAGGATAACAGAATCAAAATTAGTTTCCTAGTGTGACACAAGATCTTAAAGAACTCTCATCTAATCTCTCACATTATTGATTTGAACAATGAAGTAGAGTGAAAGAAAGTGACTTACTCAAGGGCACAGAGATTCACAGTTCATAGTGACAGCAGTAGGGCTAAATTTCTGGTTTCCTAGATACCGAGCCCAGTGTTTTCATTCAGCTCTACACGCTGCCTTAATATTATTGGGAGAATGATACAGGAAAGGGAAGCAACCTGGAATCAAAACCGATACAGGAAAAGAAATATTGGTTGGGAGGACATGACTTACAGCTGCATGTGACTAACCTTACAGAAGTGAAAAAAGTGGCTCATCAGTGTAATTAATCACTGTGTAACATGCACACATATTCTGCAGATTTCTTAAGTGACAGGACATAAAAATTTAATTTCTACAGCTTATTATATTTCTACATTTGAGCTGATTTGTAAAGACCTTGAAGACAACTCCATTTTCCAAGTCTTGGTATTCCCTCAAGCCCATCACAAACTGGGCCCACAATAGTTAATCAATAACTGCTTCCTATGTATGTAGCTCATTATAATACTTGCCAAAACATTTACCCTTTGGTTATGAAAATTATTTTTAATTTTTTCTTCTTTGTTTAGCAAAGCAACATTTAGAATTATTTTAAAACCATCTACTGATATATAGATTTTATTTAGAAAACATTTGTTTTATTCAGTCATTTTTTAGCAAAATATGCAAATCAAAATTATGATTTAGATGAATATAAAGTAACACATTTGAAGTTATGAAGATTTGCTTCATGAAAGATTTAAGAAAACAAGGGTTATTCTACATGAAATGCCACATAAAGCAATTTAGCAGACTTGAAAAGCAAGTTATGGGAGGGAATACGTGCAAAGAACTACATAGGAATGGAGCACTTTTAGTTTCTATGGTAACCAACATAAATGAATACTGTTTTGGAAAATGTACTAGCAAAGTCAGTGAGACATAAATTTGTAAACACAAAAACCAAAGACCCAATTCAATCCTATGGTATAAATCCACAGTTTTCCTCTAAATGGAACTGAAAAATTTTTTAAAGCCCTATTGCTAACTAGTCTGTTCAAAGGATTTTTTTCTTAATTTGCTATTCTGCCTTCTGGGTATTTGTCTACTACACAAGCATTTATCAATAACTAGAAATGACTTTTTTATTGCCTGCTGGATCGTTGATTAAAACTCTAGTGGAGAAGCCAGTGAGAACATAATTGTCTAACAATCCCTTCCTCCCAAATGGGTGTGGTAAATTGACTCCAGAGACCAGGACACACAACATGATAACTTTTTCAAAATTAATTGAAATATTAATAATAAAATAAAAAAGAAGAAATATGTATATTTACTTTTAGCTAAGCAAGTAAATCTCCTTTGTTGTAAAAACTGTATTAAATGTATGTTTTCAGTTTTTCAGATGAATGGAGAGGACTATGTGAAGTCATTTTCAGAGAAAGAGCAAAATCCATTGCCCAGGTGCCATGTCGTTCTTCTCACTTGTGTATGCTTAGCCTACTCAGTATAATAAAGATGGTCCTTTGGGTATATACCCAGTAATGGGATGGCTGGGTTATATGGTACATCTAGTTCTAGATCCTTGAGGAATCGCCATACTGTTTTCCATAATGGTTGAACTAGTTTACAATCCCACCAACAGTGTAAAAGTGTTCCTATTTCTCCACAGCCTCTCCAGCACCTGTTGTTTCCTGACTTTTTAATGATTGCCATTCTAACTGGTGTGAGATGGTATCTCATTGTGGTTTTCATTTGCATTTCTCTGATGGCCAGTGATGATGAGCATTTTTTCATATACCCAAAGGATTATAAATCATGCTGCTATAAAGACACATGCACACGTATGTTTATTGCAGCACTATTCACAATAGCAAAGACTTGGAATCAACCCAAATGTCCATCAGTGACAGACTGGATTAAGAAAATGTGGCACATATACACCATGGAATACTATGCAGCCATAAAAAAGGATGAGTTTGTGTCCTTTGTAGGGACATGGATGCAGCTGGAAACCATCATTCTTAGCAAACTATCACAAGAACAGAAAACCAAACACCGCATGTTCTCACTCATAGGTGGGAACTGAACAATGAGATCACTTGGACTCGGGAAGGGGAACATCACACACTGGGGCCTATCATGGGGAGGGGGCAGGAGGGAGGGACTGCATTGGGAGTTATACCTGATGTAAATGACGAGTTGATGGGTGCTGACGAGTTGATGGGTGCAGCACAACAACATGGCACAAGTATACATATGTAACAAACCTGCACGTTATGCACATGTACCCTAGAACTTAAAGTATAATAATAAAAAATAATTTAAAAAATAAAAAATAAAAATAAAGATGGTCAAAGATTACACAATTTATACCCATTTAAACATATATACTTTACTCCTAAAGTAAATGACTAAAATAAGACACTTATCTGAAGAAGAAACTTCCTGTAATCACATAAGTGTTACAGTGATGAAGAGAGCTGCACAGTTATTTCAACATTTCATGTAAAATTGTCATGAAAAGGAAAAAATTTCACAATGTACAATGCAAAATGCTTTCATTTAATACTTGTTTTATTAATATCATTGAGTTGTCTAGAAATCAGTGTCTCTAAGCATATTGAGTTTAATTTTCAACATGCCAGTTATCTTACTCCAAGTGTTTATTCCAATGCTTTAAAAAGAAGGAATTATATCTAAATGCTGGGTGTCTGTATATTGACCTAGCTTGATGAACTGGTAATGCTGCTTCCTTCAGCCTCATATTATAAAGGGTTCTTCCGACATCCTACACAGTTATAATATAATCAGATTTTCTAAGTATCTAACTGTTAATATTCATCTTATTCCACAATGATGCTACTGATAGAGAGTATGTGCAGACTAATAAGATCAAGTCAAAATGATTGATCTTGCCAAAAGATCTTTTTTATTTTCTATTATTTATTAAGAAACACTATAGGAGGTGCTAGAAATGTAAGAATGAGTAAGATGCCCTGCTGTCCAGGATATCACAAGCTAGCAAGAAAAGAAAACCAAAAACATGGCTATCAAAATATTGTGGTTGCATAAGAATTCAGTAATTCAAAGGAAAAACTCAAATTAAAACAAGTTTTCAAAATTTATGTTATAATGCCTACTACTTTGTTTTGAAATATTTCTAGACTTGAAATTCCTATTTTTCCAAAATTGATATTTGTGGGAAAGTAATCACTAATACTCTGAAAGGTTAATATGATCTATATTTAGAAAGAAAACTTTCAGACAAATTAAATTTAACAGAGTTTATTTAAGCAGCACACTGAACAAGTTGAAGCTCATGGAGCTCCACCCATCAGTGTAGGCAGGCAGTATTTGTAGACAGAAGAAGGAAGTAATGTACATAAAGAGCTTGGTTGATTACAGCTCCACATTTGGGCCTTATTTGGGCCTGGTGTGATGAGGCATTTGCTTTATATGGACATGGTCTGATCAGTTGGCAGACTGTGATGGGCTGAAACTCAGCTGCTATGATTGGTAAAGACTCAGCTACTTGTAAGAAGAATATATTCTTAAGTTAGGTTGCAATTTGTTTACATACTAAGATAGGTTGCTTTTTGCTACTTACAGAGGCAACTCTAAGCCAAATTTAATTTAATAGGACAGTTTCAAATATATGTGAGGCAATATATGTGGAATTGCTTTCCATGAAGTATTTTGAATGAGCCTTTTTCTAGTCTCTGAAGAACTTTATACAATGTTAGTATAATTAAATTTTATACAACTGAAAATTTTATATAAAAAATAAACACTATTCATATATGTTAAGATATAGAAAGTGTATCCTTTTCTTCAATAAATACATTAACTTTACTGTAAAGAAAATTTGTTGCCTTACATGATCATCTGTAATTTTAGTATTTCAAAGATGACATTACATATTTTGTTATATTAAGGAAAAGCAAAGATGTTTCTGGAAGGCACCAGGTGCCCTGTCCGCACTGAGCACCATGAAGTTCACCTGCATTGAGTTTTTCCCTCCATATAACACATACTCCCAGACCAAAAAATAGCTCCTTCTCTCTAATCTGCGTTCCAGGCAAACCAATAGACTCCCATTGTCTCCCAGCCATCTATAGTAAAGACACTTTGTCCAAAACTGAGTATTATGAAATGCTTAAAGTGCTCTTCCAATATCCACCATGTTTGTGCAACATATTAAAAATATACAACAAAAAATTTTTGCAGTGTTTTTTCTTCTTAAGCATGTAGGACACAGGGCTGAAAAGTAATGAATATTTCAATGTTACCAACTTCTTCAACTTCAATTTTCATTATTGTTGATCTTGTCCTTCTGGGTGGGCATGGATAGTATTAAAACACTTGGTAGATAAGAAGATTGGTTTGAAAATTTTGGCCACTTTGGTGCAATGAAATCTGTCAGTTTTCCTAAAGACTGGTTAGGTATGATCTAACATCACACCTAGAGGAACTGGAGAAACAAGAATAAACTAATCCCAAAGCTAGCAGCAGAAAGTAAATAACTAAAATCAGAACAGAACAGAATGAAATGGAGACGCAAAAATTGATACAAAGAATCAACAAAATCAAAAGTGGGTTCTTTGAAAGGATAAACAAGATGAATAGACCACTTGCTAGATTAACAAAGAAAAAAAGAGAGACTAGATCAAAATAAGCACCATCAGAAATAACAAAAGTGACATTGCAACTGATTCCACAAAAATACAAAAGATTTGCAGAAACTATTATGAATACCTCTATTCACACAAACTAAAAAATCTAGAGAAAATGAAAAAATACCTGGAAACACAGTCTCCCAAGATTGAATCAGAAAGAAATTGAAATGCTAAACAGACCAATATCAAGTTCCAACATTGAATCAGTAATTTAAAAACCTATCAATGAAAACAAGCCCTGGACCAGATGGATTCACAGCTGAATTCTACCAGACATACAAACAAGAGCTGGTACCAATTCTACTGAAACTATTTTTAAAAAAATGAGGAGGAGAGACTCCTCCCTAACTCATTCTACAAAGTCAGCATCACCAGGATAACAAAAGCTGCAAAAGACACAACAAAAAAAGAAAACTACAGGCCAATATCCTTGATAAACATAGACACAAAAATCCTCAACAAAATAATAGCAAACTGAATTCAATAGCACATCAAAAAGTTAATTCATCATGATAAAGCAGGCATCATTCCTGAGATACAAAGTTAGTTCAACATACGCAAATCAATAAATACAATTCACCACATGAACAAAAATAAAAACAAAACCCATATGATTATCTCAATAGATACAGAAAACCCTTTCCAAAAAAGTCCAACATCTTTAATGATAATAACCCCTAAAGAACTAGGCATCGAAGAAACGTACCTCAAAATAATAAGAGCCATCTATGACAAACCCACAGGCAACATCCTACTGACTGAACCAAAAGTAGAAGCATTCTCCTAGAGAACTGGAAAAGACAAGGGTGTCCACTCTCACCACTCCTAATCAACATAGTACTGGAAGTGCTAGCCAGACAATCAGGTAAGAGGAAGAAATAAAAGGCATCCAAATAGAAAAAGAAGTCAAACTATCTCTCTTCACTGATGATATAATTCTATACAGAGAAAACCCAAAGGACTCTGACAAAAGGCTATTATAACTGATAAATGATTTTATGAAGATTTCAGATACAAAATCAATGTACAAAAAGCAATAGCATTTCTATACACCAATATAGTTCAAGCTGAGAGCCAAATAAAGAATGAAATTTCATTTAAAATAGACAAAAATAAAATAAAATAAAATACCTAGGAATACATCTAACCTAGGAGGCAAAAGATCTTTATAAAGGGAACTACAGAACACTGCTAAAAGAAATTGTAGATAACACAAACAAATGGAAAAACATCCCATGTGCATGGATTAAAATAATCAATATCATTAAAATGCCCATACTGCCCAAAGCAATCTACAGATTCAATGTTATTCCTATTGAAATACCAATGTCATTTTTCACACTACTGCTAAAAACTATGCTAAAATGTATATGGAATCAAAAGGAAAAAAAAGAACTTGAATAGACAAAGCAGTCCTAATCAAAAAGAACAAACCCAAAGTTATCACACTTGACTTCACACTACTCCATAACCCAAACAGCATGGTACTGGTACAAAAAGAGACACATAGACCAATGGAACAGAATACAAAACCCAGAAATAAAGCCATACACCTACAGTCATCTGATCTTTGATGAAGCTGACAAAAAATAAGTAATGGGGAAAGAATTCCCTATTCAATAAATGGTGCTGGGATAGCTGGCTAGCCATATATAGAATGAAACTAAAGCCCTACATTTTACCATATACAAAAATTAACTCAAGATGGATTAAAGACTTAAATGTAAGACATCAAATCATAAGAATACTAGAAGAAAAACCTAAGAAACACCATTCTGGACATTGGCCGTGGGAAAGAATTTATGACGAGGTCCTCAAAAGCAATTACAACAGAAATAAAAATTGACAAATGGGACCTAATTAAAGAGCTTCTGCACAGAAAAAGAAATTATCAACAGAGTGAACAGACGACTTACAGAATGGGAGAAAATATTCACAAACTATGCATCTGACAAAGATCTAATATCCAGAATGCATAAGAAACCTAAATAATTGAACAAGCACAAAACAACCGTATTTTTGCCCATAAAAATGGGCAAAAGACACGAATAGACACTTCTCAAAATAAGAAATACAAGCAGCGAACAAACATAAAAGAAAAAATTTTCAACATAACTAATTATCAGAGAAACATGAATCAAAACCATAATGAGATACTATCTCATACCATTCAGAATAACTATTAATAAAAAGTCGAAAACAATAGATGTTGGTGAGGCTGCAGAGAAAAAGGAAGACTTATATACTGTTAGTGGGAAGATAAATTAGTTCAGCCACTGTGGAAAGAAGTTTGGAGATTTCTCACAGAACTACCATTTGACCCAGCAATCCTATTATTACTTATACACCCAAAAGAAAACAAATCGTTCAACGAAAAAGACACATGTACTCTCACATCCATTGCAGTACTATTCACAATAGCAAAGACATGGAATCAACCTAGGTGCCCATCAGTGGTGGACTGGATAAAAAAAATGTGGTACAGATGGAATAAGACTTAAATGTTAGACCTAAAACCATAAAAACCCTAGAAGAAAACCTAGGCAATACCAGTCAGGACATAGGCATGGGCAAGGACTTCATGACTAAAACACCAAAAGCAATGGCAACAAAAGCCAAAATAGACAAATGGGATCTAATTAAACTAAAGAGCTTCTGCGCAGCAAAAGAAACTACCATTAGAGTGAACAGGCACCTACAGAATGGGAGAAAATATTTGCAATCTACCCATCTGACAAAGGGCTAATATCCAGAATCGACAAAGAACTTAAACAAATTTACAAGAAAAAATGAACAACCCCATCAAAAAGTGGGCAAAGGATATGAAGAGACACTTCTCAAAAGAAGACATTTATGCAGCCAACAGACACATGAAAAAATGCTCATCATCACTGGTCATCAGAGAAATGCAAATCAAAACCACAATGAGATACCATCTCACACCAGTTAGAATAGCGATCATTAAAAAGTCAGGAAACAACAGATGCTGGACAGGATGTGGAAAAATAGGAATGCTTTTACACTGTTGGTGGGACTGTAAACTAGTTCAACCATTGTGGAAGACAGTATGGTGATTCCTCAAGGATCTAGAACTAGAAATACCATTTGACCCAGCGATTCCATTACTGGGTATATACCCAAAGGATTATAAATCATGCTACTATAAAGACACATGCACATATATGTTTATTGTGGCACTACTCACAATAGCAAAAACTTGGAACCATCTCAAATGTCCATCAATGATAGACTGGATTAAGAAAATGTGGTACATATACACCATGGAATACTATGCAGCCATAAAAAGGATGAGTTCATGTCCTTTGCAGGAACATGGATGAAGCTGGAAACTATCATTTTGAGCAAACTATCACAAGGACAGAAAACCAAACACGACACGTTCTCACTCATAGGTGGGAATTGAACAATGAGAACACTTGGACACAGGGCAGGGAATATTACACATGGGGGCCTGTCATAGGGAGGCGGGCAGGGGGAGGGATAACATTAGCAGAAATACCTAATGTAAATGCCGAGTTAATAGGTGCAGCAAACCAACATGGCACATGTATACCTATGTAACAAACCTGCACGTTGTGCACACATACCCTAGAACTTAAAGTATAATTTTTTTTAAATGTGGTGCATATACACCATGGAATACTACACATCCATAGTATTTGCAGCAACATGGATGCAGCTGGAAACCATTATCCTAAGTGAATTAATGCATGAACAGAAAACCAAATATCACATGTTCTCACTTATAAGTGGCAGTTAAACATTGGGTACTCATGAACATAAGGATGGCAACAATAAACACTGGGGAGGTCTAGAGGTGAGAGAAGGAAGGGGGCAAGGATTGAAAAACTAACTGTTGGGTACTATGCAATTATTCCTGACCCAAACTTCAGCATCACCCTATATGCCCAGGTAACAAACCTGCACGTGTACCCCCTGAATCTAAAATAAAAGTTGAAAGATAAGGAAAAAACAAAAACAACAAAAAATAGTTTTTAGCATGGTTCCTTCCTTCTTTGTTAATCAGTGTATCCCTACGTACTGTGCTTAAGTGAAGAGTTTGGGGATAGCTTTCAACTCTGCTATGCTTGCCCATATATTCACAATTTCTGGTGCTCTTTATTCCTCTCTTTAGATCTATATTTCCATCTGATATCATTGTATTTCTGCCTGAAGACTTCCTTCCACATGTCTTATAATGCTCATGTGTTCATGATTAATTTTTTCAGCTTTTGCTGTAGCCTGGAAACTCAAGATAATATACTGAGGCATGGAGTTCAGCTTTCTCTTCTCACCATTTGTTTCCCTTTCTCGGGAGTTTCTGTCCTATGTTGCTTATCATTAAAGATCTGGAAACAGTTGTTTGATGTATTTTGTCTCTTTTTGTTTTTGTTGATTTTGTTATTCAAGGCAGGAGGGTAAATCTGGTCCCTGTTACTCTATCATGGCTAGAAGCAGAAATCCTACCCTTTTATAGACAGAAACTGGATCTGACTCTTTTTTTCCAGCTTTATTGAGGTGTATTTAAAAAAAAAAACAATTGTATATATTAAAGATGTATGACGTCATATTTTGACATACATATTGTATAATGATTACTATAATCAGATTAAGTCATCCTAACCACACAGTTATCCTTTTTTTGTGTGGCAGCGGGGCAGGGTGTGAAGACACTTCAGACCTACTCTCTTCACAAATTTCAAGTAAACAGTACTGCAGTATTAACTATAGTCACCACGTTTTGACCCTAGCAACTAACATTCTACTCTCTGCTTCTATGAGTTCAACTCTTCTAGATTCCACATATAAATGAGATCATACAGTATTTGTCTATGTCTGGTGTATTTCCCTTAGCATAATTGCCTCCAGTTTCATCAATGTTGTCAAAAATGGCAGGATTTCCTTCTTATATATGAATACTATTTCATTATATATGTGTATATTATATGTACATGTATATATAACATACATATATAATGTATATACAATATATATTATAAGATACATATAATATATATTATATACACATATTATATTATATATACATAATATATACATATATTATATATGTATATATAAAATATATGTATGTGTATGTGTGTGTGTGTGTTTATATTCTTTATCCATTCACCTATTGATGAATACATAAGTTATTTTCATATCTTGGCTATTGTGAACTTGGGGGTACAGATATCCTTCAGGGACACTAATTTCATTTCCTTTGGATATATACCCTGAAGTAGGATTTCTGGATCATATGGTAGTTCTATTTTTACTTTTTTGGAGGAACTTCCATACTTTTTTCCAAAACAGTTGTAACAATTTACCTTCCCACCAACAGTATTAAAGGTCATTTCTCCACATTCTCGCCATCACTTGTTATCTCTTGTCTTTTTGTAATAATCATCATAATGGATGTGAGGTGAGATCTCATTGTGGCTCTGATTTATATTTCTCTGATGATTCATGATTTTGAACATGTCTTCCTATACTTGTTGGCCATTTGTAAGACTTTTTAGAAAAAAAATACCTATTCAGGTTCTTTGCTCATTTTTAATAGGATTATTTGGTTTTATTGCTACTGAGTTGTATGAGTTCTTAATATATTTGGATATTAACCTTTTACTCAGTACATGGTTGTGCAAATATTTCCCCCCCCTTCTGTTTTCTTTTTATTGATTGTTTCTTTTTCTGTACAGAAACTGTTTAGTTTGTTTTAGTCCCACCAACTTTCAACAAAACCTATGTCATAGAATATGTTGTTTTCATCTTTGTGTTAAATGCCTTTTATGATTTATTAAGAATGTTATAAAAATAATTGTAACAGGATGCAAAGAAAAGAATTTTTCACTGTACAAAAGACCACAGGTACATCCCAAAGGGTATGCTAGAACATATGCACGATTTACAAAGAATTTCACAGTTCAAACCCCTCACTCATATTGAGGTTACAAAAGAATTTGAATTTGAAGGATATGAAAGAAAGCATTTCTCTAAAGAGAACTGAAGCTCTATTGCTCTAGGGAGAAAATGGGCTTTCATCTTAGGCAAAAGGATTTCAGTGAGGTACCTCAGAGTATTTAACGTGTCATTTGCAATTGGAGGACCTAGTGGTCTGTTATCTATTCATACCTGTGCAATCTACATCATGATTTACTCTGACTAGCTGTTCTAATGGCAAAGCAAGGAAGAATTTCCTGAGTTACACATGGCTTATACCCTCAGAGAATGCATGAATTTCCCTTCAAAAACTAGGAGTAAAAAGCTGGCTTTATTGATCTTAGGCCCTGTCCAAAAAACTAACTAGAGATACAAAATAGACGTAAGCAAAAAGAATCTGAAGGTACTGCTGGGTTACATGGTGCTAAGAAAAGAAGTAAATGACTTACTATAAATTAGATATGCTGTCCTCTATAAGGAAACTTGTTTTAGGTGAAACATCACCAGCATTTCCAAGAAATAGACTTGTTTTTAAACACCTATTGAACCCAGAAGAGAGCACAGGTGCCACAAGGATGACAATGGCAATTGAAAGAGAACTCTTTTCCTACCTCCTCTCTACCTGAAGGGCCACAGAAAGGCCAAAGAAAGAGATGAGAAAGAAAAGGAATTAGAAATGCTAATTAGAAGCCTCAATTTTAAAGCAAGCTTGGATATTTGATAATTACAAAGAACCGATCATATCAATTGCTATATTGAGATGCTATCTGTGATCTCTAGTGACTATTGAAACATGTATGTTACCTAAAAGAGACCAGAGATGTTATGGGGTCTGCCCAAGTTTTCATTCAGGGGCAGGGGAAGAACTAACTCCATAGTTTAGATTTAGAGGACAGTCAAGATGAAAGGAGTCAAAAATAGGGTGGCCTGGTATTACATCCCATAGATTGTTCTTGTTCAGTATAAAGGTTTTGGATATTTTTGTATACAAAATACACAACTTCTGCTTCTTCACTGAAGTTAATATTAGATATGGAAACCTAAATCATAATTCTGCTACATAAGAAACATACCATAATGATTAAGGAAATAATATTTATAATCTTATATAAATATGTAGAATAGCTTTTTATTTATGTAAATTTACCCAAGAACGTAGTTGAAATGAAAGTAAGAGAAAAGCCTATTATGAGCTCTTTTTTAAACCTCTTCATGGTGTCCTTTTAAGTTGTTTAATTTTAACAACTATATTCCTTTCGGTGTAAACATTTTGACTTCAGCAACATTTCATAATCTATCCAACATGTAAAATCACAGTAATGCAATGCTTGACTAAATTTGATTTTCAAAATATTTTTTTTCATTATAGACAAGAAAATGTACTTCAAAGAAATCAGAAATTATTATCACATTATGTATTACAGCCATTTATTTGTGGAAATGGAGCATGAAGTAAACTATTTAGTTCATTAGCTCAAGTAGGAGAGCACTGTTCAAGCATGTTGTCCATCAATCATTGATAACCAGTGTTTAGTGTGCAGACATGCAAGAGTGCTAATCTGGCTAAATAATGTAGAATCCTCTTTATAAGCATTACAGTATATGCAACTTCTATGTGTGATTTATCACAGTCCCCTTGGCAGAGCCCATGGAAAAAAAGCTTTGAATGGAGATTAATTAAATAGTAAAGCTTTATGTGTTTTCAGAAAACAGATTTTGAAATTTTCAAATATTTGCCTTGTTCTTTTTTTTTTTTCTTATGATATCTCAAATGAAATTTGGCAGGACATCTGTGTGACCAGTTAAATCTCTAACTCCCTTTTGAAATCATGGTCTACCCTGTTCTTATAACAAATGATTGATGTCCTGTCAATAATCATCTCCTGATGAATGCTGCTGAATAATCCTCATTAATATTGAATGGGAGGAAATCCAAATGAAATCTTGTACACAGTGTATTCAAATAATCATTTTCCTTGGCATCGAAATATTAGAGGTAGATTGATTATACTTTAGAGATAGAGCAGTGGACATTTTCTTCCCAAGTTATCAATAAAATCACTTATAAAATTAACTCTGCCACTTCCCAAATATACTGCCCACCCTTAATAGTAAAAACTTTAAATTCTCTTTGAAACAAAATAGCAGCACTATTCAAAATTGTGATACTATGGAAATGTCAAAGTTCCTATGACAAGTTACTAATAAGCTGGTATAGTCACATAATGGAGCACATAGAGCAATGAGAATAAACACCCTGCAACTCAACAATATAGATGAATCTCACAAACATGTGAAGCAAAAGAAGCAAGACCTCAAAGCTATTTACTGTATGATTACACTAGTATAAAGTACAAAAAAGCAACAAAATTGTATTGTGCTGTTAGAAGTCAGGATGCGGTTACTTTTAATGGAGGGATCAGTGGTGAGGCATGGTTAGTGACTAGCAAGGAATGTGTGAGTTTTCTGGGATTCTGGTGATATCTGTTTTGTGAGTGGGATACTTCTTGAACACACATGTTGACCTTGTAAAAATTCAGTAAACTATATACTTATGGTATGGCCTGTTTTCTTTCTTTTTTTTTTTTTCTTTTTTTTTTTTTTTTGAGACGGAGTCTGCTCTGTTGCCCAAGTTGGAGTGCAGTGGTGTGATCTCAGCTCACTGCAAGCTCCGCCTCCCGGGTTCACGCCATTCTCCTGCTTCAGCCTCCCAAGTATCTGGGACTACAGGCACCTGCCACCATGCTTGGCTAATTTTTTGTATTTTTTTAGTAGAGACGGGGTTTCACCATGTTAGCCAGGATGATCTCGATCTCCTGATCCACAGGCCTCAGCCTCCCAAAGTGCTGGGATTACAGGTGTGAGCCACCGTGCGGTATGGGCTGTTTTCTATAGGTACATTATACCTCAATAGAATGTTAAAAAATGATTCTACAGGGATGTAGAACAAAATATATAGGTCTCTTTCTTTTAATAGACAGAGGATCTGAGTGAAGAGGGACTGAGACACAGGTGTCCTAAAGCAGAGGACAACAGTGCAGAAAGAGGACATGCAAGTTGAGGGCAACAGCAACAGAGGACCTGAGCTATCTGAAGGCATGCCTTACAGTAGAGAAACATCAACTCACCTGAAAGGGAAGCAATGGACAGTTGCATTAATGAAATTGGATCATACTTTCTGCTTGTTATTAAATTTTACTTTCTGATAGTTAAGGAATGCTTGTAACTGAGGATGTACTGATGTAACTGAGGATACGCCTTCTGGAAGGCGTATTTCCCAGATTTATTGTGAGAAGAGTTAGAACCACAAAAAAACATGATAACAAAAAAAGTAACTCACCATGTCTTTTGGGCTTCAGGTACCCCAGCCTGAAAATTTGTTTCTATTTCAGCTCCCAGGTAATTTAGTAATATTTGTGTTTTTATATTCCCATTTAAATAAACCTAGACTGTACCACATCTGCTCTTTCTGAATATGTATAAACCACATCCTAGGATCTGCTGGCTGTGGAATTTAAATATTTGCCCAAATTGGCCACTTCGCTTTCCCTGGTCTGGTAGTCCTGTAACCCCGAGTCAATCCCATACATCAGCTCCTTTTATTTCCTCTTGCATGACCAGACTTGGACATGTTTTTGGCTTGCCTTCAACACTCTCCTTCAAGACTTAACTTTCAGCATCTTCCATTGGCAGATGAGGGTCCCCTTCACATCCAGGTTTTCAGATACAGCTTCCAAACACCAAGTGGCCACAGATTCCATCTTCTACCACACCATCCTATCAGGGGAACCAGACTAGACAAAGAAAAACTTAAAGGAAGTACTAGTCCTGTCAAACTCAGAGGACACTTTAATGGCATTTGCTCTGAATTTTGATATGAATTAATTCCCCAATTGGTACACACTTACAAGATGGAGAGAGAAGTAATCATTGTTAATTGTAAGAATAATAATATTGACTAACATTTAATCAGCCTTTATAATGTGCTAAGGACTGACGTAATGTGGTTATATGAATATCTTCTCTAAGCCTCATTACTGACAAAGATTTTCTCCTTGGTCAAATTTCAGTCAGGTTACCATGAGCCCTGTTCTGAACTGGGACCTTGGCCCAGCCTATCTTAGCCTAGTCCAGTTAAGCAAGAATCTTGTTAACTCCATTTAGCAAGAATCTCCCAACCCTTAATACATGATCTCCATTAATGTCTGATCAAATTCATTATCCCCCACCTTTGATGTGTAAATCCCTGGCCTACCTTTAATGAGAATTATTTTAGAACAGTTTAGCAAGAATGCCCCTACCCTTGATCTCTCCTCTTAGTAATTTTCGATTCACTGTCCCCTACACTCTGTTCTTTGGCTATAAACTCCCAGCTGCTTTTGTTGTAGTCAGAGGGAGCTCAGTTGCTCCCCACTATTGTGACAGTCATGACCCCTATTGCAATAGTCTTGACTAAAGTCTTCCTTACAGTTTTAACAAGCATCAGAATAATTTTTCTTTAACACAACCACTCTATGAGGCAAGTAATGCTTGCATCTCCTTTCTACTAAGATAAAACAGAGACAGAAATTTCAAATAAAAACATTTAAGTACACACAATAATAGCCAGGATTGGAAGCCAGGCACTGTGACTTCAGAGGCTAAGTTCTTAACTATTTTCCTTTGCAGGAAAATACTATTCTGCTTCAAATTGTGTTTTAGCCACAGACACACACACACACACACACACACACACACACACACACACACACACAAGTTCAGTTGTGGTGATGCTAGACTAGGCTTTTATGGCTTATGAAGATGTGGGTTAGCAGGAGAGAAAAACAAACCAAGTTAATCTTTCTCAGACAACCTCTTTTAAAGAAAATGATGCTAAATGAACTTCAATGGAAATAGAATTTAGTGCAATGAAAACTTAGCAAGTGAGAATAAAGTGGAGAAAATGCTGCTTTGACAATACCCAGAGATAGTAAAACCTTCAGATTCACTGTTTTCTTGTTGTTGCTGTTGTTGACAAAATGTAGACTCTGCTGCTGAGAAGTTTAATAAAAGAAAATATATTAGCTAGCTTTTAGGTATAGGTCAGTGAAATCCATATTAGGGACCACTTTTGTTACATATCAGAAATCCTTTTATGAGGTACAATGCAGTTCCTTCACTCTCTGTGCCAGACAATCTGGCTGGTTAAAACAATTTCACATTTTTGAAGGTCATGCTTGAGGTGGGAGTAACAGGTTTAAGAGCTCAACTACCCAGAAGAAGAACAGGAAAAATTTTACTCCTACTCAAGCAGCCAACCACTGTCAAAACTGAAAGAAGCATCAGTAAAATAAGAATACACTTACTGTAGTATTGGCTGTGAAGAAATTGGGTCACCTAATGGAGAAGTCTGAGA
Source organism: Macaca fascicularis (assembly GCF_037993035.2). Taxonomy (NCBI): domain Eukaryota; kingdom Metazoa; phylum Chordata; class Mammalia; order Primates; family Cercopithecidae; genus Macaca; species Macaca fascicularis. The sequence continues at coordinate 112,572,382 of NC_088381.1, forward strand.
CAGAGAGAGGAAAAGAAGAGGAAGGAGCAGGAGGATAAAGAAAATCAGTGTTTTGGGTCCACACTGTCATGGCAAACAAGCTAAATCTGTGGGTCTAAGGACTTCCAGGAACCTACATGTACTCAGGACATCTCATATCCTGTGAGAACTGCTCTGAACCTAGAAAAGGTGTCTTACCTCCACGTTCTAGGACATAGGAGGATATATGAATGCATATCCACATATGTGAGCAGGGAAAGGTAAAGATCATTCTTTCTCCCCTTCTCCCCATTGGTAATAGAGTACCCATGTTTTAGGTGGCATCATGACCTGCCAGCTAGAAGCTACATTTCCTAGGCTCCCTTGCAGATAGTTGGATTAGAAAGATCTTGCCAAAGGAATGTGAGCTAAAGAGATATGCACAACATCTGGGACTTGCCCTAAAGTCTTGCTCTTTTTAACTAGGAGATTGACATCAAGAAGCTTAAAGTAAAATTAAAAATAGGATGGCATTGACAGGATTCATAATGGAAGCAGGGAAATAAATGTTTTTGTATTAGTCCATTTTCACGCTGCTGATAAGGACATATCCAAGACTGGGCAATTTACAAAAGAAAGAAGTTTAATGGACTCACAGTTCCACATACCTCGGGAGGCTTTACAATCATGGTGGAAGGTAAAAGGCACGTCTCAAATGGTGGCAGACAAGAGAGCTTGCGCAGGGAAACTCCCCTTTATAAAACCATCAGATCGCGTAAACCCGGGAGGCGGAGCTTGCAGTGAGCTGAGATCCGGCCACTGCACTCCAGCCTGGGCGACAAAGCGAGACTCCGTCTCAAAAAAAAAAAAAAATAAATAAATAAATAAAATAAAACCATCAGATCTCATGAGACTTATTCACTATCATGAGAACAGCACGGGAAAAACGTGCCCCCATGATTCAATTACCTACCACCAGGTTTCTCCCACAACACATGGGAATTGTGGGAGCTACAATTCAAGATGAGATTTGGGTGGTGATATGGCCAAATCATGTCAGTTATCATGTTACATAAATGGTATAAATAAATGGTACCATGTCACCAATAAATAAACGCTACCATGTTAACTTAGGTGGAAAAACAAGACATGCCTGAAACTAAACATGTCAATGGCAGTGAGAAAGAGGTCAGATTTAAAAAATAATTATAATTAAGCCCAGGCACAGTGGCTCACACCTGTAATCCCAGCACTTTGGGAGTCTGAGGCAGGTGAATCACCTGAGCCAAGATGTCTCAGCACATAAATCTAGCGGACCAGGTGGTGGTGCCATTCACCGAGATAGAGAATAGATAGAAAAATGCAATTTTAAGGGATTGAGTAGAAATCTTGGTTAGTTACCACGACAAAGCTGATGCATCTGACACTGGAATAGAGCAAATTTTCCCTTCTTTGCAAAGAGAACCAGTGCCCTGAAAATACAGAAAAAAGACCTCATGTACCCCTTCTTCCACAGGTTGGAGGATCTCGTGCTTAAAATGAAAGGGCTATTCATTAATGGCAAAAACAGAGGCACCAGCCTCCAGGAAGAACATTAATTGTACAGTCACTGTCACAATATGAGAGACTTTGCCTTCTGCATCCGAAAATACCTCTCCATGTGGGGACTCAAAATCCAGTATGACAGGTGGAGTAGAACCCAAAAGCACACACAACGGAATTGAGACATAAAAGGGAGGCATGAAAATGTTATGCCATGGAAGCTTGATTTCTATTACTCTAGAAAGAGTAATAGAAATCAAGGATCACTATATAAGATGATTAAACAGCCACTCATTATTTTCTCCCATTTGTATTAGAAAAGGGTGCTGATTTTCATGCTATCCACTGTCATCAATAAACTTCTCTCTTTCTCTTGTTTTCTATAATGAACTTGTGCTGCAAGTGTAATCACTGCCATTTGAATTAAAAATATGGCCACACCCTCAATGGAATTACCTGTGGGTGATGGTCACTGTGTGGAGTTGAATGGGAAAATGAGTTTGATAAACAGCTGGGCCTGCTGGACCAGTGCCTGGTCTGTGACACTGCCATAGCCCAGCTGTATTTCTTTTTTTAATCTGTTCAGAGGAACCTATTAGTCCGAGTCCCACTTGGAAGTAGAAAACATCCTTCCTGTGGTTGAAGTAGATATAAGGGAAAATATTATGTAGAGTACGGCACCTGACAAGACAGACACCTTCAGAAAAGTTGCCTGCAACTTTCACGAGCACAAAACAAAATACAAGCACAGCTCGCAGCTTGGTGGGTGCAGGAAACTTGCATCACATCATCCCCTGGGTGTCTGAGTTTGCCAGAGCCCTAAGATTATCCAACAAGAAGCACCAAAATATATTAATTAAAAACACTAACTCTGGAGCCAGACAACCTGGTTCAAATTCCAATACTGCTACTCAGGCAAATTCCTTATGTTCTTTGTGCCTTAGTTTCCTAATCTTTAAAAATGGAGATATAATAATCCACGAGACTCACAGTCTTCTGGGTTAAATGATTTAAGATGTAAAATGTAAAACAGAACACTCCCAGGTAGTGAGAGCTGTTTACGCATTCCTGTTACTAGAAAAGGAGGTGGGGACCTGAAAGGCCCTGTTTAAAAATCAGCAGCAACACTGCCATCTAGAGTCCATCCTGAAGGGTTGGTTGTCATATCAACACACCATAGCCCAGGATCAGCTTCCTTCACCTGAAATCAACAATAGCAGTATAGATGTCCTAGGCATGGTGCACAGTCTCCCACTAAGCTGAATAAATATTTTCCTTACCAAAAAGTTACCTAGTTTGGGGGATTTTTTCCTCTATATTCTGGCCAAGAGCAGCCACCCCTACAACTTCCATACATGCATCTCTTTTGGCCTGTTTAAAATTTTGAATTCTGGAACTTAAAACTTTTGGATACCTCAAGTTGTGGAGAACATAAAGCATCACATTAAAATGTCTGGGATATGGGACTGAACCTCAACTCAGACATGGAGACATAAAGGGTTTCTCTACTGCCTGCTGAATTTGGGGCCACTATAGGTTTCTAAGATAATAAATGGTATCTGGGAATTCCTTGCAACACAGGGCTACAATTTGATCTCCCTGGTCATTGGCAAAGTCTAAAAAAGAGGCTCACGAATTGGACCTCTCTGATAACTTGTGCTGTCTGTGGGTTTGCTGTGAGCATATCTGCTGCCTCTACAAGCCGCATACCTAGATGATTTTGTGGCATGAGAGCTACTTTGTTTTCTGCTTTAGAAAGGTTTTTTTTTTCTTTTTTCCAGGTAAAAGTGCATTTATTACTATAATTTTTCAAGGGCAAACAGATCCATGGCACCATGGAGGCTACCTGTGGTCCTATGTCACACACTCCTCCTCCCCACTAAGTTTACTATATTTGATTTAATGTAATGCCTCCTTCCACCCAAATTAAGGTTTCTAACCAAGGTGCTTTGGGGTTTTCCTCTCCTCCATCTTCCTCAGCAACAAATACGCTGGGGAAACTTCAAGAAACACATCTTTAGTAGGAAAAAAGAGCACAAGCTATGATCTGAAAAACAAGGGTTTTCAAGGAATTCTCAATATAAACAAGGGAAATCTGATTATTAAACAAATATCTCCATTCCATTCAATCCTCCAAAAGAATAATCCCTAGTCCTCAAAATGCTTATCCATAAAATCTGGAGACTTATAAAATGCGAAGCCTGCCACATGCCCCAAATCTTTTCATTGATTTTCCCTTCCAGACTTAACAATCTCAAACCATTATACACTCACCTTCTTGACTAATGAATAATAGAGTGTGAAAATTATACCATGCCGCATGTCCTGCATCACTAGAAATGGCTCCAGTACCTCACCGATAGGAAAGTAATTGGGTCCAAAATACATCCTTAAGTTAATGAAGGCATTCTCCGAAACTCAGATTAGCACCACACCCTGTACATGAACGGGGGCAAGGACCATGGGCACATGTCAGAGCCCACAAACAACTCCTTTGGTCATCAGAGCTGGAACAGCATCTGCCAGTCTCCAAAGTCAGCTTGGTCCACACTCAAAATTTTGACTACAGTTTATTAATATATCTCACTCTACTAATTCCCCATCTATTGTTTCAAACACACACACATAACCCACAGAGGGAGAAACCTCTCCACTCCATTTAAGCAAGTAGAGAAAGTTTATCTGGTTTTTTGTTTGTTTGTTTGTTTGTTTTGTTTTTGTTTTTGTTTTTGTCATACCATCACTACAAGTTGGTCCATACACAACACTCTCACCATAACCATTCTCTTTGTTAATACCTCTCAGGTCTCCCTTTTCCCACTTTATTCACTTTAGTTCTTGCATTAACAGAAACTACGCTTCATTTTTTTAAGGGAGTCAGAATGAATAATTCAGGAAATGTTCCAGGAACACAACTATCATAAAAATCAAGAATTATCTTTGAAGTTCTCCTCCAGAAAGAGTAGTAGCTAGAGAAGCAGTGTAGTATCATGGTGAACAGCAAGGACTGTGGAGTCACATTCATAGATTCAAACTTCAGCTCTGGCACTTACTAGCTATTTGACTTTGGGAAAATTACCTAACTGCCTTATGGCTGTTTCTTCATCCATCACATGGGGATATTAATGAGACTGCATCATAGACTTTTTATGACAATTATGAGTCTCGGTATACCTAAAGTGCCTAAAACAATGCCTGACACATAGAGAACATGATATAAGTGCTGGCCCATATTGTTGTTGCTGACAACCACTGTGTTATGGTGTCTCCTAAGGTAGAGAAGATAGGCTCTAGAGAAACAGACTTGGGTCTGAATCCTGACTCTGCCTCTCCCTAGCTGAACAGCCTCGAACAGGTTACTTATGAATATGATGACACCCACCTTATAAGATTTTAATAGTATTAAACAAACAAACAAAAAAAAAGTATACACTCCTTAAAAAACTGCTAGCAATAATTAGTATTAAAAAGTTTTCCCAAGGTATAACAGAAAGAAGGGCTAAACTAAAGCAAATAAAAATTTAAAAACTGAAACTGAAACCCACACAGTTTCTAACTTTGCAATTGCTTAAACTAGGGAGTTAACACTTAGAAAGACAGCTAGGGATGTAGGAGAATGGGATAAGCAGTAATTAATGAAGTACAATGACAGCATTTCTAAAATCTCAGCCTCTTCCCCCATTGCTTCTAAGTAAATCCAAGCTATTTTCCTGTTCCAATATTCAAAATTGCCTGCTTATCACTATGCGTCAAGGAAAACGCAATTGTGAATCCCACATGGCAATTCTAATACAAAGGTCCTGATTCTCAAAATGAGCTTTTTAAAGTTATTCAGTCATTTAAAAAGTTTCACGTCGATAGCATAGTGTAAAACTAAGTTAGGTTATCTAAATCACCTCTTTAATTTTATAGATAATGTCATTGAGAGCAATAGAGGTTGAAAAACTTACCTAAAGTTATATGACTAATAAATAGTGGAACTAAAGTTAAATTAACACAGATTTCTAATTCCTAATTCACTGGTCTTTTACCTATGTATGGTGCTTGCTTCTTTCTGTCTCTTTTTTAATCATGTACCAGAAAGATGTTTCTCCTCTTTTATCGATTCATCTCTTTGGAATGTATGTGTCTCTGTATCCCTGGGAAGGTGAAACTAGCACATACAGAAAGTAGAATTAAATGCAGGAACACAGAAAGTGGCCATGCTTCATTAAGAGCAAATGGAGTAAACCTATGTGTAGCAGAGCAGCGATTTTGCCATAGCTATCTGATTTTCCATCTTACAGAATCTGTGTATTCCTTGCTCATGTCTCATTAAAAGTTGCTGCTGGTTTGCTGGGGTAATTTTAAAAGTTTGGAAGACGAGCTAAAGTTATTGTCCTACACATGAGGATTTAATTGCACTTGAGGTTCGTTGACCTATTTACTTTCCTCAAACATTTTGTGCCTATGATAATGAGAACTTGAAATAGACCCTAGTCAGTAGGAAAGACAGCATCATCTGCTTTTCAATTAAATTATCCAGCTCAACAATTTCTTATTTACACCAATGCTACAACCAGATGGAGGGGAGGACCTCTCACATCTATAGTTGACACTTTATTTTCTTTTCCAGATTCTAAGCTCTCACGATTTTCCTCATTTCAATCTGCTGGGGGAAAATGCTCATTTTCTTATTTGAGAGACATAATTTTCTAGTAGGGGTAAAATATAAAACCTTACTAAAGTAGACATCATTCTAAATGTTGTTTTTGAAACAAGCAACGTTAAACATTTCATTATGACTGCTTTTCAGAGCAACTGAAATGCCTAATATACACATTGCATTTTATCCATACTATAAGCAAGGAAATAAAACTGTAAATGCAATGTTTTGTTTTCAAAATATACAGTTTAGAATCATGCAATTTTTTTGCTAACAGAGATAATGCATTTTTTCATTATTAAATTAGTATAGACCAGAGTGAGAACCAAATTATCATAAAAGTCTTATCTTTGTAATGTTAATATTGTGGTACCTGCTAACCACCAGATGTGAGTGCCATAGCACCATCTTGTTTAGATTAAGGGCTCCTTAACTGGCTTTCATGTTGTGGCTCAAAAATGAAGGTACATGCTAAGCAAAGAACTCTAAATTCCAGCCAAATAAAAAACCTATATCCTCTTATTTACTAAAAACTTGAACAAAAGGGAAATCAAAGAAAAAGAATTTAGATAAAGAGGACCCAAGAAAACACCTTTAGTGAGACTCACTTGAGAAGGCTTAATTTAGACTCAGATACTTTCTAGAACTTATTCTAGACTCCTCGCAGGATGCTAAGAGACTCTGTGGTATCTCAGGAAGTATGACTTCAACGAAAGCTCAAAGAAACTGCCCTTCCTATCCTCAGATAGAATGTTTAGGCCCATTCAAACAGACATGAAGGAAGAGGCAGAACAATGTAGAACTGCTGGTATAACTTAGCTTCAGATTCTTAACTTCATAAAGGATCTCAGTGGGTCTGAAGGCTCTCAAGCCAATTCCATGACCAGTACAATCTTATAGATATTCCAAATCCCATGTGCCTCCAATATAGCATCGACTTTGGTGCTACAAGCTGCCCTACTTTAACAATAAATGATATAAACCCCACATCTTTGGGACATCAAGATGGCCTGCTTTTTCATTATTGACTGTTCTTTGAATGTCCAAGTCGTTGGGGCTCATTAGGAGGAACTCCAATTAATGTGTGCAATTAAAAGAAACCAGCTAGACAAGAGCAAACAAATTCTATGAAACCTCCATCTGATCAAAAGATAGCCTTCACAATGGTTCCTCAACAGTCTATCCAGCAGCAGTCACCCAGGAGACATAACCTTCTTCATCCTATAATAATAGCAATAGGTTTAAAGGGCATCAGGCAAAAGTCTCCTAGCCCTCAATGGTGTCAAAATTTTGATTTCTTCCAGGGACTTCATCTCCTAATCTGAGACTGACTGACTGACTATACATACACATACTGACTACATATACTGACTGTATATACATACTATACTGACAATATACACCCTATACTCACTATACATACACACACTGACTATAACCGACTATATATGCACAAATACACATGCACATATATATTCATTATAACTTAGATATATAGAAAGATTTATGAAGTTGTATTAGATATTTATCCTATTTTCCTGCCCTACATCAAATCCCTCTTATTCACATAATAGCAGTTGGGGATATCTTGTCTTTCCCCATTCTCAGTTCATATAAGTGGATCTACCCCTGGCTCTGAGCTTCCATATGCCTCAAGTCTTGTCCATTAGAGCATAACCCCTGATGACCAGAGGGATTTAATTTAGTAATGAATATACAACCCCAGCTACAGGGCCAAAGAAACTCAATCCCAGGGAAATTTAATTATAATTTTCGAAAAGAAAAAAATTGCTTTTAAAAGTAGGGAAAGTGGTAATGGAGGAAAGTGGCTGGTTGACCTGCCTGAAATGAAGCTGATGCAGAAGGAAGAGGGAAAACAAAAAGCCGAGAGGTAGAGATAAATTAAACTTTGAGGACTTTGTTTTAGCTTTAAAATACAGCTCTGCCAGAAGACTGACCTATGCCTAAAATTTTCTATTATAAGAGTCAGCAAACTCTTTTTTTTACCCTTTAAGTCACTTCATATTACATGCAATGAAGAGTCCTCACTACGTAATTTTATTAAACCCCTTTGGCTTCATTCAAGCCTTAATTTTCAGGTGAATCGTAGTGCAAGCTTTTCGAAGAAAGCTAACTTTATTAATAAGTATCTTGCAAATGGGTACACACAGACATACACCCTAAGTGTGGGTAATTTATCTTTCTTCCCAAGAAAGAAATGGAATAATAAATATGAATATCAGTTAGAGAATTGGATTTTTTAATATCTTAAATTCAACTGAAAAGGTTACTTTGAAACAGATCTGAAAATTTTCAAAATTGTGTTAAAATTTTTGATATCAAGCCATAGAATATCTTTCTGATAATAATAAGGCATGTCTGAATTTTGGTAGAAAAACATAAAAAATCAGAAGACTATACATTAAACAATAACAGCTTTATTCAAAACATGTAAGACCTCCACAAGGGCTGTTTTGCTTTATAGTATGACAAGTGCTACCTTGTTGGCATTCCAAAGTGAATGGTGATGTGGAGAAAAGCAATCCTCTTCATTCTAAAAAGGAAAATATTTGCATCTACTCTAATAATTTTCTGTCAGGTTAAGAAAAAGGACTGTTCTCATTCTTCGTGTTCTCTCCAAAGCAGGCATAGAATATGTAGGAAATGAAAAAAAAAATGTTTAGAAGAGCTCGTTTTCATGCACTACAGATTCTAACCTTGTCTCCAAGAGCCAAGGTTGATGCATCCCATGCCAAATTAAATCTAAGATGTATGCAGTAATGAAAAGGGTAGCGTTCCATGAAAAAATTCCACTTTTCAGTCAAAGTAGCTAGGGTTTATTAAATATGCAAAAATTACAATGTCAATATAACTGCACAAATTAGGGCTTTCTTTTTGAATGTTTAAGCACTGCACTGTAAAGAACGAAACAGCTGAAGACTTTCACAGCTTGTTACCTGTATCTTTTTCTCAAAAAACCTGCACTAATAAATAGGCCATACACTTCCCAAAGATAAGGGATTGTTGTTCATATCCCAGCGAGCAGTTTACCGAATATATTTGAACAAATTGTCTTTGTTCAATGACCCTGACTAATTCTCCTGCTAGTTGGATCAGTGTTACAAACCTTGGTACCCTGTGATTCATAAGCATTCACATTTTTGAGCCGGTATATCCTCTCCATGCAGCTGATCATTGAGCACAAAGATGTTTTATATTAGAATAACATGTACCTTATTTTTTAAAACTGAGATCTGCAAAGGCTTAAGGAAGCTGAGGCAACAATACAAAAGATCTGAAATAAATATGTATTTGAATACTGTACCAATAACTGATTTTTTTCTTCTTAAATAGCTTTACTTTTTCTGATGAGAATAGTAAATAAGTTTCACTAGGAAAATGCAGAAAACACAGAAAAATATACAGATTAAAAATCACCTGTAATTCCTACAGGTGATTTTGAGAATTAATTTTGGAATTAATTCCAAAAATATTAAAACTCTAAAAACTTTAAATTCTTCCAAAACTTTTTAAATCTAGGGTGAATAAATCTTTCTAGGCCTTTTTTTATTGTTCCTTTTTTTCTTCCAAATTTTATTTTAACTTCAGAAGTACATGTGCAGGATGTGCAGGTTTGGTACATAGGTTAATGTGTGCCATGGTGGTTTGCTGCACAGATCATCCCATCACCTAGGTACTAAACCCAGCATCCATTAGCTCTTTTTCCTGATGCTCTCTCTCCTTCCAGCCCTGACCCTCCAACAGGCAAAATATGGAAATAAATAAAGACCCTTTTTTGAAAATTGAGATTATATGCTAAATACTATTTTGTATTCTTTGAGGTTTTTTTTTTTTTATTTCATGTCAGATAGGTAATGTGCAGACATGGTAACAGAGTTTGAAGGAGGCACATCTAACACATGAGCATGAAAATCCAATCATCATGCTTAGCATCCTTTGTTTTTTATAGTACATGTATCATGAACATTTATTTACATCATTAATTATAAAATATGATCACTAACAATCTATAATAACTTACTGACCTTTTCATTTAAAAATAATTTTATTGGAAGCTGCCAGGGGACAAGGCGGATGTGCAGCTTCCACTTGGACAGAAAGAACAGTGTGTGGAGACTCACACTATGGACTTTTACTCCAGGAACCCCAGCAGGAGCATACTAGGAAGACTGAAAGAAATAACAGATCCTTTGAAAGAAACAGCATGCCACTGCAAATCCTGCAAGACAGGCAAAAAACTGAGTTCACAAAGTGTGAAGGGGGAATATCTCCCTCTAAACGCATCCCCACTGGGGAACCTGAAAATCCAGTTTATAGAAGGATTTAACCTCACCTGGAGCTGTAATGGATTTAGTGTGAAATATAAAAGTAGAAGCAGCAGTGGAAAGAGTATGGTAGGCACTCCCACTCTCCAGCTTGAGCCCAGGGAAGCCATCCCTGACTATACTCGCAGGAGCCCTCAGGGAAGGCAGCCAACAGAATGTGAGAGGGGTCACAGGGTAAAAGAAGCTTCCAACTGATCTATGTAATAATTTTGGCTGGGTGCAAACTCTTTTGAGCAGAATCCGGAGGTGAGGGGAACTGCTACAGAAAGAAGAGGAGTCTAGCAGATAAGGTGGGCAGATGGGCAGAGGCATGGCCTGAAAGCCATGCTGCTTTCTCAGTGGAGAAATTACAGCCTGGGGCTAGCTCTGAGTCCCACTCTGCAGGCTGCTTGGAGATAAACTTGTGGCTGACCGGTCATGCCAACTGTGTGAGAGCTGGGTGAGGCCTCTTGCTACCAGCTTTCCCCCACTTCCCTGGTGACAGAGGCAGCCATAATCTCTCTTCATAATAACCCCGTTGGCCTGAGAATCACTCCCCATTCCTTGTAGTGGCCATGGCAAGCCCTGCCCAAGGAGAGTCTGCCTAACCCTGCCCCCAGCTGATGATACTTCTCTACTTGCCCTGGTAGATCACAAAAGACATAAACAGGATCCTGAGAGCGTTACGACCTTGCCTGTCACCTGAGAAACCCAAATTCTTATCCTCGCAAACTTAGGGCAAGCTTATATTCCCCTTCTACTATCAAGCTAGTGCTCTCTCAAAAGCTCCACCTCCTGGCAGGAGGTCAACCAACTCAGGAACTCAGGACATTACTGCAACTCATGACAAAACGCCCTGCTCCATGGAGGGAGAAAACAACAGTGAATTTCACTGCCTGCAACATCCTGGGTAACCAGTGGTCCTACTTTGTCCACTAGACAACTTCACTGATAGCATAACGAGCATTCAAGAAAACCAGCACACTATCTACACACATATCCACAACCAAGGACTCTCACAGAGTCTACTTTGTTCCCTTGCCACCTTCACCAGAGCAGGTGCTGGTATCCATGGCTGGAAGACCTGAAGATAGATCACATCATAGGACTCTTTGCAGACATTCCCCAGCACCAGCCCAGAGCCTGGTAGCCCCACTGGATGGCTATACCCAGAAGAACAATAACAATCACTGCAGTCTGGCTTGCAGGAAGTCCCATCCTCAGCGGGAGTGTACCATATCAAGAGATCACTCCATAACACAAAAGAATCTGAACAGCAGCCTTTGAGTTCCAGGTTATTCCACTGAAATAACTGCCCAAATAAGAGGGAATCAGAAAAATAATTCTGATCTGACAAAACAAGGCTATATAACACCCCCATAAAACCACACTAGCTCTCCAGCAATGGATTCCCACCAAGAAGAAATCTCTAAACTGCCAGATAAAGAATTCAGAAAGTTATTAAGCTTCTCAAGAAGATACCAGAGAAAGGTGAAAACTAAAAAAAAAAGAATTAAATACAAGATATGGATTAAAAATGTTTCAGAGAAATAGATATCATAAAGAAAAAAATCACAACTTCTGCAAATAAAACAAACACTTGGAGAAACACAAAATGTACTGGAAAGTTTCAACCATAAAATCGAACAAGCAAAAGAAAGAACTTCAGAGCTTGAAGATAAGGCTTTTGAATTAACCCTGCAGACAAAGACAATGAAAAAATAATTTTAAAAAATGAAAAAGCCTCCAAGAAATTTGGGACATGTTAAATGGCCAATTCTAAGAAGAATTGGTTTTCCTGAGGAAGAAGACAAATCTAAAAGTTTGGAAAACATATTTGAGGGAATAATCAAGTTAAACTTCCCTGGTCTTGTTAGAGATCTAGGCATCCAAATATAGAAGCTCAAAGAACATCTGGCAAATTTATTGCAAAAAGTTCATCACACAAGCACATAGTCATCAGGTTATCTAAAGTCAAGACAAAGGAAAGAATCTTAAGAGCTATGAGGCAAAAACATCAGGTAACCTATAAGGGAAGACATAGCGACTAACAGGAGATTTCTTAGCAGAAATCCTACAAGCCAGAAGGGACTAAAGTCCTATCTTTAGCCACCTCAAACAAAATAATTGCCAGGCAAGAATTTTGTATCCAGCAAAACTAAACTGCATAAATGAAGAAGAGATAGTCTTTTTCAGATAAATAAATGCTGAGACAATTTGTCACTACCAAGAAAGCACTACTAGCAATGCTAAAAGGAGTTCTAAACCTTAAAACAGAACCTCAAAATATACCAAAATAGAACATCCTTAAAGCATAAATCTCATAGGGTCTATAAAACAATAACACAATGAAAAAACCAAGATATTCAGGCAACAACTAGCATGATGAATAAAACAGTACCTCACCTCTCAATTCTAATGTTGAATGTAAACAGCCTAAATGCTCCACTTCGAAGACACAGAATAACAGAATGGATAAAAATCCACCAACCAAGTATCTGCTCTTTTCAGGCGACTCACCTAACACATAAGGACTCACATAAACTTAAGTTAAAGATTAGCAAACGGTATTCCATGAAAATAAAAGCCAAAAGTGAGCAGGAGTGACTATTTCTTATATGAGACAAAACAGACTTTAAAGCAATAACAGTTAGAAAAGACAAAGAGAGACATTATATATTGATAAAAGGATCAGTCACACAGGAAATATCACAATCCTAAATATATACGCACTTAACATGGGAGCTCCCAAATTTATAAAACAATTATTACTAATGAGAAGAGAGAAATGAGAAGGATGACAACACAATAATGGGGGGACTTCAATACTCCACTGACAGCACTATACAGGTCATCAATACAGAAAGTCAACAAGGAAACAACGGACTTAAACTATACCCTAGAACAAATGAACTTAACATGTGTTTACAGAATATTCTACCCAACAACTGCAGAATATATATTCTTTTCCTCAGCACATGGCACATTCTCCAAAATAGACAACATGATAGGCCACAAAATGAGTCTCAATAAATTTAAGTAAATCAAAATTATATCAAGTACTCTCTCAGAACACAGTGGAATAAAATTAAAAATTAACTCCAAAAGGAACCTCAAGACTATACAAATACATGGAAGTTAAATAATATGCTCCTGAATGATCTTTGACTCAATAATAAAATTAAGATAGAAATTTAAAAATTATTTGAACTGAACCATAATAGTGACACAACTTACCAAAACCCTGGAGACACAGAAAAAGCAGTGCTAAGAGAAAAGTTCATAGCATTAAATGTTTACATGAAAAATTCTGAAAGAAAACAATTAGAAAATCTAAGGTCACACCTCAAGGAACTAGAGAAACAGGAACAAACCAAACCCAGACCCAGCAGAAGAAAAGAAATAAAAAAGATCAGAGCAGAACTAAATGAAATTGAACATACAAACAAAAAATACAAAAGACAAATGAAACAAAAAGTTGGTCCTTCAAAAAGACAAACAAAATTGACAGACCATTAGCAAGATTAACTAAGAAAAGAAGAGAGAAGATCCAAATAAGCTCAATTAAAAACAAAACAGGATATATTACAACTGATACCACAGAAATTCAAAAGATCATTCAAGGCTACTATGAACACCTTTCCATACACAAACTAGAAAATCTAGAGGAGACAGATAAATTCCTGGATATATACAACCTTCCTAGATTAAATCAGGAAGAAATAGAAACTCTGAACAGACCAATAACAAGTAGCAGATTCAAATGATAATAAAAAAATTGCTAACAAAATAAGTCCAGGGCCAGATGGATTCACAGCTGAATTCCATTAAGCATTCAAAGAATTGGTATCAATCTTACTGAAACTATTCCAAAAGATAAAGAAAGAGGGAATCCTTCCTAAATCATTCTATGAAGACAATATCACCCCAATACCAAAACCAGGAAAGAACACAGCAAAAAAAAAAGAAAGAAAGAAAACTACAGAGCAATATCCCTGTTGAACATAGCTGCGAAAATCCTCAACAAAATACTAGTGGACCAAATCCAGCAGCATATCAAAAAGATAATACACCATGATCAAGTAGGTTTCATACCAGAGATAGAAAGATGACTTAACATCCACAAGTCAATAAATGTGACACATCCCATAAATAGAATTAAAAACAAAAATCATATGATCATCTCAATAGATGCAGAAAAAGCATTTGACAAAATCTAGCATCTCTTTATGATTAAAACCCTCAGCAAATTCAGCATAGAAGAGATATACCTCAAGGTAATAAAAGACTTCTATGACAAACCCACAGGCAATATTATACTGAATGGAGAAAATTTCCACTCCACCTGAGAACTGGAACAAGATAAGAATGCCCCCTTTCACCACTTCTATTCAAAATAGTACTGGAAGTCCTACCCAGAGTAATCAGACAAGAGAAAGAAATAAAGGGCATCCAAATTCGTAAAGAGAAAGTAAAACTGTTACTGTTCACCAATTATATGATTATCATACCTAAAAAACCCTAAAGACTCATCCAAAAAGCTCCTAGAGCTGATAAAGGAATTTAGTAAAGTTTCAGGATACAAAATCAACATACACAAATCAGTAGCATTGCTATACACCAACAATGACAAAGCTAAGAATCAAATCAAGAACTCAGCCCCTCTTACAACAGCTGCAAAAAATAAAATAAGATACTTAGGAATATACCTAACCAATATAGGTATATTAGGAATATACCTAACCAAGGAGGTGAAAGATCTCTACAAGGAAAACTACAAAACACTGATGAAAAAAATCATAGATGACACAAACAAATAGAAACATATCCCATACTCATGGATGGGTAGAATCAATATTTTGAAAATGATCATACTGCCAAAAGCAATCTATAAATTCAATGCAATTCCCATCAAAATACCACCATCATTTTTCACAGAGCTAGAAAACAAATCCTAAAATTCATATGGAACCAAAAACAAGCTCACATAGATAAAGCAAGACTAAGCAAAAATAACAAATCTGAAGGCATCACATTACCTGCCTTCAAACTATACTACAAGAATATAGTTACCAAAACAGCATGGTACTGGTGTAAAAAATAGGCACATAGATCAATGGAACAGCATAGAGAACCCAGAAATAAAGCCAAATATATACAGCCAACTGATCTTTGACAAAGCAAACAAAAACATAAACTGGGGAAAGGACACACTACTCAGCAAATGGTGCTGGGAAAATTGGCAAGTAAGCCACGTGTAGAAGAATGAAGCTGGATCCTCATCTCTCATCAACTCAAAATGGATCAAAGACTTAAATCTAAGACCTGAAATCACAAAAATTCTAGAGGATGGCTGGGCGCAGTGGCTCACATCTGTAATTCCGCACTTTGGGAGGCCGAGGCGGGTAGATCACAAGGTCAGGAGACCGAGACCATCCTGGCTAACACAGTGAAACCCCGTCTCTACTAAAAATACAAAAAATTAGCCGGGCATGGTGGTGGGCACCTGTAGTCCCAGCTACTCAGGAGGCTGAGGGAGGAGAATGGCGTGAACCCATGAGGCGGAGCTTGCAGTGAGCTGAGATGGCACCACTGCACTCCAGCCTGGGCAACAGAGTGAGACTCTATCTCAAAAAAAAAAAAAAAAAAATTCTAGAGAATAACATCAGAAAAACTGTTATAGATATGGCTTATGCAAAGACTTCATGACCAAGAACCCAAAAGCAAATGCAACAAAAACAAAGATAAATAGATGGGACCTAACTAAACTAAAAAGTTTCTGCATAGCAAAAGAAATAATCAGCAAAGTAAACAGACAATCCACAGAGTTGAAGAAAATATTTGCAAACTATGCATTCAACAAAACACTAATATCCAGAATGGACAAGGAACTCAAAGAAACCAGCAAGAAAAAAAAAACAAATAATCCTATCAAAAAGGGGGCAAAGGACATCAATAGACAATTCTCAAAAGAAGATGTACAAATGGGCAACAAACATATAAGGAACCACTAAACATCATTATCAGGGAAATGCAAATCCAAACCACAGTGAAATACCACCTAACTCCTGCAAAAATGACCATAATTAAAAAGCAGAAAAATAACAGATGGTGGTATGGATGTGGTGAAAATGGAACACTTTTACACTAGTGGTGGAAATGTAAACTAGTACAACCACTATGGAAAACAGTATGGACCTTCCTTAAAGAACTAAAAGTAGAACTACAGTTTGATGCAGCAATCCCACTACTGGGTATCTACCCAGAGGAAAAGAAGTCATTATATGAAAAAGACACTTGTATACATGTTTATAGTGGCACAATTCACAATGGCAAAAATGTGGAACCAGCCTAAATGCCCATCAACCAATGAGTGGATAAAGGAAATGTGGCATGCATCTCTCTCTCTCTCTCTCTCTCTCTCTCTCTCTCTCTCTCTCTCTATATATATATATATATATATATATATATATATATATATATATATATGTATATATACACACACACACCATGGAATATTACTCAGCCAGTATACCATGGAATACTATTCAGCCATAAAAAGGAATGGAATAATGGCATTAGCAGCAACTTGGATGGAGTTGGAGACGATTATTCTAAGGGACGTAACTCAGGAATGAAAAACCAAACATTGTATGTTCTCACTTATAAGTGGGAGCTAAACTATGAAGATGCAAAGGCATAAGAATGATATAATGGACTTTAGGGACTCCGGGGGAAGGCTGGGAGGAAGGTAATGGATAAAAGACTACACATTGGGTACAGCATACACTGCTCAGGTGATGGGTGCACCAAAATCTGAGAAGTCACCATTAAAGAACTTATCTATGTAATGAAACACTACCTGTTCCTCCAAAACTATTGAAATAAAATTTAAAATTATATATATTTTTATTGAGGGCCGAATGTCTACTAAGCACTATGCTAAACTCTCAGTAAGGAGACCTGAATGAATGGACCCTTATGGAGATACAAACATTAAACTATTAATTACATACTTGTGTACTACTCTGATAACTATTTTTTAAAGACACAGACAAGGTACTATAAGAGCAAATAATATAGGCATTCAGCCTAATCTGAAAAAATCGGAAAGGCTTCCCTGAAAAAGCAAAATTAAAGATCATGCCAATGGAGGAGTAGGAGTTAAGTCAAATTAAGAGAAGAGGGGAAAGTAAGAAAAGAAAACAAGATATATGAAGTCCCTGGACTGAGAAAAACCTTCAGAGTGTGTGAGGAACAGAAAGGTCAGTGTGGTAGGAGTGTGTAACACTGGCACAGGGGGTGGGAGTTCAGCAGGAGATTAGGCCGACGGAGTAGTCAGGCACAGAGCCCTCAAGGTCTTTTAGGACATATTTAAAATGAGAAACCAAATAAAGGGATTTATGCCAGGGAGTGATATAATCAGATTTGCATTTTAAAAAGACCTCTTTGGCTTCTAGGCAGATGATGAATTATAGGAGAGCAAAGTGGAAGCTAAGAGACAATAGGAGAGCAATTGTAATAATTTAGGCTAGGTTATTGGTTAGGACCAAAACAAAGTTGTGGAAAGAGAGTGAAATATAATCAAAATATATTTTGGAAGTAGAATCAACGGGATTTGTCTGAACATTCAATGTGAGAGATAAGAGGCTGATGTCAGGATAATTCATAAGTTTCTAACATGAAAAACTGAGCAATTAAGACCCCATTTACTAAATTGGGAGAGACTGGTGGAGGAAAAAATGTGAAAGGGACAATCAAAAGTTCAACTGAAAAGACAACAAATTTGAGCTGATTATGAGACACCAGAGTGAAAAATGTCAAATTAAAAGTTGTGGTTTTGCTATTCTGGTCTTATGGTCCAGGCATGGGGGCTCACGCCTGTAATCCCAGCACTTTGGGAGGCCGATGCAGGTGGATCACCTGAGGTCAGGAGTTCGAGACCAGCCTGGCCAACATCGTGAAACCCTGTCTTTACTAAAAACACACACAAAAAATTAGCTGGGCGTGGTGGTGGGCACCTGTAATCCCAGCTACTCAGGAGGCTGAGGCAGGAGAATTGCTTGAACCCAGGAGGCGGAGGTTGCAGTGAGCTGAGCTCATGCCACTGCACTCCAGCCTGGACAACAAGAGTGAGACTCCATCTGAAAAAAAAAAAAAAAAAAAAAAGTTGGATATGCAGAGAAATTAGGTCCTCAGAAAAGGACCTGGGTAGGAGATTAGATTTTGAAGTCATTAACAAATGTATGGCATCTAATATCTTTCATAATTAGCAATATATTTTAGGAAGCATATGTAGAATAAGCAAAGAAGTACAGTGGGAACTCAAACAGATATCAAAAAGACACAAAGTCTAGGCAAAAATACTATTAAAAAGGAATGGTCATATTGGTAAGAGCAAAAACAGAATAGTGTAGTGTCAAGGAAACCCAAAAAAGGAGAATGTTTCAAAGACAGAAAATTATCCATGTGAATGAGAGTTAATAATAATGATGGAAAATGATCCCCTGGAATTAATAATGTAGAATCCACAATGATCTCAATGAGAGAAGTTTAGGTAAGAGGTGGCAGTGGGGGAGAAGCAAAAGTTAAATGAGAATAGTATGAGTGGCAAGGGATGAAGTGCTGAAGACAGTATACGTACACCTTTTTGAGAATCTTGACTGTAAAGAGCATTACAGAAAAAAATTGGTGAGTTCAAGGAAAGGTGTGTTTATTTAATTGCTTATTTGTTTTTTGTTTTAGAGAAGGAGAGATTCAAAAGCATGTTTGAATGCTGAACATGATCCAGTACCTAGCAGAGGTTAAAGGGAGAAGACACAAAATAACTACTTGAACAAAGTCTTAGGGAAGACAAGAGAGGATGGAATCCAGAGCACCCATGCAGGATTTCATCTTTCATAGGAGATGGGTCCCTCACCTACTACCAGAGAAAGAAAATAGGAAAGGCAGCTGTGCAAATATAACCGGTAGATTTGGAGTGACAGTGCAGCAGTTTCCACTTTTCTCTATACAGTTATGTAGCAGTGTCATCATCTGAAACTCCAGGAGGGAGAAAGGAGTGTGAGAAATAAAGAGAATAGAGATTTGAAAAGACTGGAGAAAAGGTGTGCAAGTATGAAATAATTTTTGTTTAGCACAAGAGAATGGATTTGTCAGTGCTGAAGGCCCAGATGAAATGAAAGCTAACTTAAAAGATGTGTGATTTTCTCCAATAATTCTTAGCTGCAATAATACAAGCATGGGAAAAGCTAGTAGTTGAGTTTTTCCAGAGCTGGAATTTTGTCTGGAAGTGAAGCAAGAAGAGAAGCAAACCTACAGAAGAGCTTGCAGGAAAGTGATTAAAATGAAAAAATGGACTATAAGCTGAATACAGTGAGACCAGGAAGAGAAGGTAGAGCCAGTCTCATAATTTAATGAACCTATTTGGTTGCACATTTAACTTACTCAAAATTTTTCATTATGATTATTATGTAAAGTTATGAACATCTTTGAAAATAATCATCTAATAAAACTTTATTTTATTTAGAGTGATTTCTAAATGGAGTTTCTGGGTCAAAGTTAATAAACAT
This sequence comes from Macaca fascicularis, assembly GCF_037993035.2. Taxonomy (NCBI): domain Eukaryota; kingdom Metazoa; phylum Chordata; class Mammalia; order Primates; family Cercopithecidae; genus Macaca; species Macaca fascicularis. The sequence goes on from NC_088381.1 coordinate 112,592,424, forward strand.
TTTAGGAGTCTTAATACACAGATCCAAATTGCTTTCTATTAGAGTATACATATTTTTAAAAGTATATGATAATTCTCATCACATTCACTAGCACTGAATATCATTACTTTTAATTTTTCCCTGTTTGATAGCAAAATAATGGAAGAACTAATTATTAGAAAAGAGATATTGAGATATGAAATCAAAATATATTTTTCAGAGAGTAATCTACAATCTTTATTTTGCCTTTATCAACTCAATTTTTTAAAAGTATTTTATCAATATCAATAATTTTTGAATGCACATAAACAATAGAACCTAATATTAAAATGTATCAACATTCCTAAACTATATTTTGTCTTCTAATAACCCTTCTACCGCCACATTCATTTTTCCATGTTTTTTGTTTTAATTTCATTTTTTATTTAATGCGAGTTGAAATGGATGTTTGGTGAACCATGTCTGCTATTACAGGCTTACATAATTCACGGGGAAATTGATGTTAACTTGGCTGTATTTATTTATACTGTATCAAGATTTCACTAGAGGCCTAAGAAGAATACCAAAAGGGAAAAAAATAAAAGGAGTTTGCCCTCACATCATTTACAATCCGGTGTGAAAGACAATTGTATTAATGAAAATTTCTTAAGAGCAATGGACAAAGCAACATTTTTGTGAACATAAATTATTAAAGTTCAGTCAGAATGATCCCCAAATATATGTGAAGAAAAACAAGAGAAGTGTGGGTAGTTCAGACTGACTGGATCAACTTGTTAAATACGAAACTCCTCTTCCCTTACCCCAAACCTTGTCCCTGCTATGTACTCTGTGTCCAATTTATCCATCCAGTTGCCTAAATCAGAAACCTCAACAGTCTCTGATATACCCACATTCAACCATCTATCAAGTTCTATTCACTCCAGATCTAAAACTTCTTGTATTTGTAACTTCCTCTCTAACTCCACTGCTGTCTTAATTTGGGCAAGAGGATTGTTTCTTGCCAGGAGGATTAGATTACCATTCTTGCCAGCACTCTTATGCCAGCACAACCACTATGAAAGAATTGTGAATTGAATGGAATTTTATTTCATCAAACCATATTAAATGGGAAAGGGCCATGAACTTCAACCACTCAAGCCTCACTCATATATGACACCAATTTTTCGAGTAGACACCCAAATTTTACTAGTACAGCTCAAAAAACAATTGAAAGTTTGATGTAGCTATGTGATTGATACAGTTTTGTCACTAATTTTCCTTTCATTACTTTTCAGATATTTGCTGACTCTCTATTTAGTTCCTATGTATGTGGTATTTTTCCTTTAAACATCATCGTTTTGATACATCCTTATACAGGTCTATATATCATAAATTCCTCTGTAAGTAATTTTGGTTTCATTAAAAGAAAAATAAGGGATTGGAGGTGGAGCAAGATAGTGGAATAGAAGACTCCACTCATCATCCTCCTGCAAGGACACCAATTTAACAACTATCTACACAGAAAAAAAAACAACAACAACAAAAAAAAAAAAACACCTTCATAAGAAACAAAAATCAGGCAAGCACTCATAGTACTTGGTTTCAGCTTCATATTGCTGAAAAAGGCACTGAAGAGATAGAAAAAAAAACAATCTTGAATTGCTGACACCGCCCCTCCTCCCCCACCCCCACACCCCACCCCCACAGTGGTGGCATGGTGCAGAGAGCATGTCTGGGTGCTGGGGGAGGGAGAACACAGAAATTGTGAGGCATTGAACTTAGTGCTGTACCAAACTCAGCTGACATCCACCCATGGAGAGAGCATTAAACCAGGCCTCAATAGAGGAAAATTGCAGATCCCAGTGGGTCTGAACTTGAGTTCCCACAAACCTCACCACTGAAGGCTACAGTGCTCTGTGTCTCCAAGCAAATTTGAAAGGCAGTCTAGGCCATAAGGATTGCAACTCTTAGGCAAATCCTAATGCTAAACTGGGCTGAGACAGTGGACTGGAGGGGCATGCGACATACTGAGACACCAACTGGGGCAGCCAAGGGAGTGCTGGTATCACCTCTCCCCTAGCCCCAGGCTGCACAGCTCCCAGCTCCAAAAGAGACCTCTTCCTTCTGCTTGAGGGAACAAGAGGGAATAGTTGGGAGGACTTCATCTCCCATCTTGGATACCAGCTCAAACACAGCGGGGTAGGTCACTGGTCAGAGCCATGAGGCCCCCGTTCCAGGTCCCAGCTTCCAGATAACATTTCTAAACACACCTTAAAACAGAAGGGAACCCACTGCCCTGAAGGAAAGATCCCGGTCCTGGCAGCATTCATCACCTGCTAACTGAAGGCCCTGAATAACCAGCAGTGATACCCAGGTATGACACGGAGAGTACTGGGTGAGCATCTAAAACTTGCTTGCTTCAGGTGAGACTCAGGACATTACCAGATGTGGTGGCTACTGGGAAAAACAACTTCTGCTTCAGAAAAGCAGAGAGAAAAGTGAAGGGGACTTTGTTTTGCCCCTTAGGTACCAGCAAGGCCACAGAGTGGGCAGAGTACCAAATAGACTCTTGGGGTCCCTGATTCCAGGACTTAAGTCCTGGACGGCACTTCTGGACCTGCCCCGGGGCAGAGTGGAGCTCACCTTCCTGAAGGATGGGTCCCACGCCATGCAGCCTTCATTGCAAACTGACTTAAGAGCCCTTGACCCTTAGGGGAACATCTGTGGTAGTACTCCTTGTGGCCTGGAGTGGTGGTGGCTTCAAAGTGAGGCTCCTCTACCTTTGAAAAGGAGAGGGAAGAGTGGGAAGGACTGGACCTTGTGGACTGAGTGCCAGCTCAGCCACAGAACAACAGAATACCAAGTTGACTTCTGGGTCTTTGACTCTAGTCCCTGACTCCTGGATTGTACCTCTGGACCCACATGAGGCCTAGAGGACCTCACTGCCCTGAAAGAAAGGACAAAGGCCTGGCTGGCTTTGCCACCTGCTGATTGTAGAGCACCAGGGCCTTGAGTAAACACAGGCAGTAGCCACAGAGGGATTAGAGCAGGCCTTGAGTGAAATTCAGTGCTGTGCTGGCTTCATGTCTGACCCAGCACAAAGTGGTAGTGGCCATAGGAGTGCTTGTGTCACTCCACCTCTAGCTTTAGGTGGCTCAGAACAGAGTGAGAAACTGTCTCTTTGGGAAACAGTAAAGGAAGAGAACCAGAGTCTCTGCCTGGTAATTCAGAGAATTCTTCTAGATCTTGAGCCATTATTCTGACTCACATAAAGCTTAATATTTCAGTTAGCCTCACTAGGCTCCCTATTCCATTTGGAAAAAGCGGGACAAACAATTCACTTTCAGACAGATCTTTGCTTCTCTTGATATACAAAAATGGTCTTCTTTCCCTTCCGGGGAGAAAAAAAATATTTACAATAAGGAAAACCACTACGTTTTTACTTTAAGGGCAAAATCCAGAATATCTTAACCTAAATTCTCTCTTCTGGTATCACATGTGCATGCTTGTATTAGTATTCAACATTTAATTTGATTTAAATGCTCTATTTACATGTCTAATGGTTGCACTGCATGATTATACTCCGTTCGTAGAATGTGAATATTTTTTAAATCCCCTTCATGGAGTCTGATTAATGCATTTAGTAAAATTTATCATTAACTTGCTACTAACTACTGAAATAATAAGGGAGAGATGTTTGTTTGCTTGAGACAGAGTCTCTCCCTGTCACCCAGACTGGAGTGCAGTGGTATCATATCGGCTCACTGCAACTTCCACCACCTGGGTTTAAGTGATTCTCCTGCCTCAGCCTCCTGAGTAGCATGGATTACAGGCGCCCGCCACCACACCTGGCTAATTTTTGTATTTTTCATAGAGACGGGGTTTCACCATGTTGGCCAGGCTGGTCTTGAACTCCTGACCTCAAGTGATCTGCCCAGCTCAGCCTCCAAAGTGCTGGGATTATAGGCGTGAGCCACCACGCCCAGCCAGGGAGAGGTTTTTATTTAAGGGAACAGTGATCAGATTATTAAGAGAGAAGATGGGAAGGAGAAATAGACAAGAAACAAATGAAAAAAAAAAAATGTGGTTTTAAAATATTTTGGAAACAATACAGTATCTATTCACATAGAAACTAGAACGCCTGACCATCAAAAAGAATAAATAAGCCATTTGGGGTCTTTTTTCAAGAGTGGTTGCTTATCTAGATATTTAGCTGAAGCCATGCTTGCTGGCTATAATTATTGGCTGCATACACCTGGCTCGGGTATTATTCTTTAGTAATGTCTAAGGAGATTGTCTGATTGTCTCTTTGTTTACCTTGGTACTTTAACTGGTCAACAAAACTGTTAACAGAGAAAAACCAAAGGCATAGAATGGAAAGAACTGCCTTTGTTTAAACAGCAGGTAGTCCCTATAAATAACATACCAAATTACAAATTGCATACAGATGTGGTTCATTTAGCCTTCATTCAATTGTTATTGAATTTCCACTCTGTGTCAGGTGTTACAAAGTTCCTATCTCCAACTTGGTGTTGATCCAACTCTCCATTTTTCACTGCTCTTTGTCTCCAAGCCTTGTTCTTTTCTGAATTGCACACCAGTAGCAATCTAATAAACTAAATGCAAAGAGAAATCCCTGAAAGTTTTCTCCTTGAAATAGACAGGCACCATGGCCTACTGGAAAGAACACAGACTTTAGGCAAAAACAGATTGATTTTTAAATCTGAAATTTGACTCTTACTAGTGTTGTGTGTTCAACTTCTTTAGCTATGAGAATAAGAATTGTGCCCTCCTCATAGAATTCTTATAAGGATTAAATGTGATAATATATGTGAAATACATAGAGCATAGTATGTATGTGATAAACAAGGCTATTTTTTAAATATAAACATTATCTTTCAAGGTTTTTCATTATCTTTCCGGGATTTTATTCCCAGTTCTGGTCTAACAGCCCGAAGTCCATGTTCCATGGATACTTTGGAATGTATGTACATTGTATGCAGTTCCCTTCATGTGTCAATCACTAATTTTAAGTGGGGAAAAAAACCAATGTTTTTCAAGTTCAGTTCCTGGCTTTTTCCCAGTGCCCCAACAACCTATTTACTGTATTTATTTCCTGTCTCTCACTGTGTTTCTATCCCCCCAACCACCACCTTTTCCTATTCTAATTTACCAAACAAATTCCAAAAAAAGAAAATACCTGAATCTGGAACTGAGTTTAGACTCACCTAACCAGCTCACCTGCAGGTTAATTGTTTTATAATCACCACATGAAGCACACATAATAAACAAAACAATATACCCTCTTACAGAGATACACGCTCACATGAGACGCCACATAGCATTTGCTGCCTTCTCACATATCTATTCTCAGACATTTACCTGCTCTCCCTCAGCAAGTCTATCAAAGGCTCAAATTTTCTGCGAGAAAGCAATTCTCTAGACATATATACATAGGAACATTACATTGAATAAAAAGTATAAAAATTGGAAAAAGGTACATAGCTCTTCATATGTAACATTTAAGCAAATTTTAAAATATGCACAACACAGTAAATCATATTTTGTAAGGGTACATACATATTCAAGGGCATACAAAAAACACATCAGAACGAGTGCCTACAGGGAGGAAGGTATTGGAAGCATGAATCAAAAATTAAAAGAAAGAAAAACAAAAGAGTAGACTTGCACAGATGAATTATGGTAAGTGCCATTACACAGGGCTATTTTAACTACTGGGATTTAAGAAAGATAATTCAAGCAAATGTATTATCGTATTAGAAATGTTAGGCTAACCTCTGCTGTAGCAAGATACAAACTCTGAAGATAAAATATTACTTGTATTATTATTACAAAACCGATATTCTTGAATATGATATAACTCTGAAAGCTTTCAGGCTCTTTAAAATCTGAACCACAGAATTAGACAGGCTTAGTCATTGATAGCACTGAATTGATCAGACTTGCTAGCATTGGAGACTACAACTACAAAACAACGCAGAGGCATAGGCCTGTGTGCCTCCTTTCTGTGGGCAGCTAGCCCCCAAAGAGAATGGGGAGAGAAAGAGGGTTTAATCTTCAAATGCTCAGTTTGCCCTTCCAAATTCACCAAATTGCTACTTGTTTCCCTTTATGGAAGTGGAGTAAGGGAGTGGGGAGAGGACAGGAATATTAACCTAATAGAACTCTCTTTACATGGGGGGAAGCATTAGGAGTAGAGAAGTTTCCCATCCTACCTTCAATACTGACGAAACTACAGTGAAAGTTTAAATAAATCTTTTGCCACATTTGTGGTCAGCTTAAAAAATCATACTACCACTATTTAATTAAGACCCTTAAGTACAGTCATGCATTGTTTAGCGACAGGGGTATATTCTGAGAAATGTGTGATTAGGTAACTTCATCATTGTGTGGGCTCACTGTGAGTGTACTCACACAAACCTAAATGGTCTACCTACTGCACCTTTAGGCTATATGATATAGCCTATTGCTTCTAGACTACAAAGCTGTGCAGCATATTACCGTACTGAGTGCTGTAGGCAAGTGTAACACAATGTCAAGTATTTGCATATCTAAACATAGAAAGGGTATAGTAAAAATACAATATAGGAGATTTTTTAAAAGTTACACCTGCTTAGGGCACTTACCATGAATGGGGCTTGCACGACTGGAAGCTGCTTTGTGTGAGTCAGTGAGTAAGTGGTGAGTGAATGTGATGGCCTAGGACACTACTGTATACAACTGTAGACTACAAACACTGTACACATACTCTACTGAATTTATTTTTAAAAAATTCTTTTCTCAATAATGAATTAACCTTAGCTTGCTGTAACTATTTCGCTTTATAAACTTTTTGATTTTTTTAACTTTTTGACTCTTTTGTAATAACACCTAGCTTAAAACACAAACACATCCTAAAAATGTACAAAAATATTTTCTTTCTTCATATCCCTATTCCATAAGCTTTTTTCTATTTAATTTTTTTTTTACTTTTTAAAGTTTATTGCTAAAAACTAAAATGCAGGCCAGGTACAGTGGCTCATGCCTGTAATCCCAGCACTGTGGGAGGCCAAGGAGGGTACATCATTTGAGGCAAGAATTCAAGACCAGTCTGGTCAACATAGCAAGACCCCACCTCTACTAAAAAATAAAATAAAATAAAAAATTCACTGGGCATAGTGGCACATTTTTGAAGTCCCAGCTGCTCAGGAGGCTAAGGCAAGAAAATCACTTGTGCACAGGATTTTGATGTGCATTCAGCCATGATCATGCCAGCCACTGCACTCCAGCCTGGGTGACAGAGCAAGACCCCGACTCAGAAAAAAACCTAAAACACAAACACACACATTAGCCTACACCTACACAGGGTCGTGATCATCAATTTCACTCTCTGCCAACTCCACATCTTATTCCATTGGAAACTCATCAGGTACAATAATATATGTAAAGCTGTCATCTCCTATGCCTTCTTCTGGAATACCTCCTGAAGGATCTGCCTGAAGCTGTAAACTAACAATTAAAAGTATGGTATAGTACATATACCAGTAACATATTAACAGTATTTTATGGTCATTATCAAGTATTATGTCCTATGCAATAATTGTACACGCTCTAATCTTGTATGCCTGGCAGCACAGTAGGTTTGTTTACAAGAGCATCACCACAAACATGTGAGTAATGTCTTGTACTATGATGTCATTACAGCTACTGTGTCACTAGGCAATAGGAATTTTTCAGTTCCATTATAATTTTATAGGACTATCATTATATACACATTCCATCATTGACTGAAATATTGTTATACAGTACCTGGTTATAACTAATTTGAACAAACTTTAGATTTTCTTACTTCTAAATAATACTTTTTGTATTCTACCAATGTTATAGCTTAAGCGAAATTAATTTTTTCTCTTGTTTACTGAAATGTAAAAACCAGTTCAGGACACCATTACTAGTCCTCTAATAGCTTACTAAGTCATGTAATTCATTTGCATACAATGAAATATAAAATTATTTAGGCTATTATGAGGTCCATAATTGGTTACTTCTAATGCTATTTTAAGCTATACCAGATGCAACACATTTAATAGAAAATATTGAACAACATCCTAAATTCATATATACTTTTTGAACTATTTTGATTTCTATTCACTTGTCTTTTCAAAGAGGTAATTGAATCTCTTCTCATAACGCATACTATCTAAAGGAATAACTAAAGGAAATATTTTTAGATATGTTTTGGGCAAGAAATATAGGACTTGAATTGAAATAATACCTTTTAGATAGTATACACCATACATTTTCTGACCACTATACACTTAAATTGCTTAAATTCACAGACATCTTTTTTAAAAATCTGTCCATATTCCACCACATATCTCAAACCATTCCTTATCATTAGTTCTTGTTCTCTTTAAGAAAGATACTATGAAAAATTTGGCATTATTGTCAGGTACTTCTGATGCTGAAGAAGCCAATGATTATAGTGCATATTTGATATGTTATGAATGCACAATTTAAATGTAAAAGGGAGAATTCTGTTCCTTTACATTTATTTAGTGGGTATCACCATGGTAACTGAGCACTTTCACAAAGCCTAATTTATGACTCAAAAAACATAAAGAAGAGAAAGAGCTTATACTTTCCATATTTTGCATATTGACAGGAAAACTTCTTGGTTGACACATATTTGGGGAGGAAAGAAAGAGATGCAGGAAACGATACGGACAAAAGCAATCTCTTTTAATTTGTAAAGATTCTGGCTTCTCAAACCTAAGTCATAAGAAAAACCTCCCCAGGAAAAAGCTTTTTCACAAAGAATAATTCAATCTCACAATAGAAAGAGCCACAGAAATAATCTGTCCTAACCCTCTTGTTTTGAAGATGAGATCCCTGAAGCTTAGTCCATTGGTCGGAACTCTTCAAGATCACACACCCAGTTTGTAACAGAACTCAGTTTCAACCCCAGGCCAGTTGCCTTCTAGTCCTGTGTTCTTTCTATACAATCACATTTCAAATATTCCATTTCTACCACTTGTCATCATTAAAACACAACTACTTTGAGAAGTCTGATCTGATCAGAACACATTATTATTTTCCTTAATAGCTAGTTTTTAAAAAGCTTATAGTGCCAATCAAAAAATATAAATTGTAGTATAAAAACACCTAAAATGTTAGGATGTAGTCTTTTTTAAGTTTGTTTATGATAAATGTCAAGAACCATGAAGTGTCAGATTTTACCCTAGTTGCAAGCTAACAAATTAGCTCATTAGAGACAAAAAATAGATTATTTCTCACGGCAATAGCAGCAGCTAGAGTATCAGCATTTGCAACATGTCCCCAAGAGTAATGCAAAAATGGCCAGTGATGCTTGCATTGGCAATGGGGTGTTACAGAACAAGAACCCTAAACTTAGAAAGTAAAAATATTTTATTATGGACAGTGAGGCTACCTGATCTTTCCATAGAAGGGAGACTATTTTTGTTTTACTGGATGGTGAGCAAGTATGTCCTTTACTCCAGAGAAAAATATTATCTCTATTATTCAAGGCTATTTTTATACAAATATCCTTAAATAAATAGTCCAGAAAAAAAAAACAGCCTCGATTTGCAGAAGCACAAGAGACCTTTTGAGAATTGTCTTGAAACTATAACCACCTCTCATTGTTACATTTTCTTAGCCTCTGAAAATTTTTCACATGAGTACAACACTCCATCAGTTATGATGATTAATCTGAACAATAGAGGTCAAATCCTGCCTGCCACCAATTTTTTTAAAAGTTTTATTAAAACACAGCCTTCATGTATGTATTGTCTCTGACTGTTTTCATTCTTTAATAGCAGAGTTCACTATACCTTGACTATCAGCCTATTGCTGAGTACCTTTTGTGATGAAAAGCACATCACTGTCAGACTTCAAATGGTCTAGAAAAACATATATTAATATATAACACAAAATATTTTCAAAGGCCACAATAGTTGGCCAGAGCCAGCTAATCAGACACGAAAAGCATTTTCATAATCTGAAAAAGTGTTAAAAGCAGGAAGGCAACATTATATACCTCGAAGATGTAGTCAGTCTGCCAGAAATGGGTGGGGGCTCCAATCCCATGTGTTGTGTCTTCCCTTACTGGAGGACAAATGGCTGAACTTTTGGCAGGAGTTACAAGTCTTCTATGCAGAAATATCCTCTGCATCAGAAACATAGAGTCCTTTACTTTGTGCCCAAACTATGATGGTGAATGTGTTGCCATGCCCAGGGTAATGATGGATCCAGGAAGCACTGACAGCAATCTGGGCAGAGCAAACTTGATCAAAAGTGTAATTCCAGCTGTTTATATCAGAGAATGAGCCCTTATCATGGGCACCTAGTGAGGGACCCAGACAGTTTCAACAGCAGCTACAATTTGTTTCCATAACTTCCCGGGTCCAAAGAGGTGTGTCTTGAATTTGCCAGCCATAATTTTTCTACACCAGCAGCTAGGACATTGGTTACAACCTACAGTTGGTAAATATATAATAAGGTTAGTCAAGGGGAGTATTGGCCAGAGGCAAGAGAAAAGCCTTGAGTTCTGCCCACTGTGCAGAATATTTATGTCCATTTCCAGTTCTATTATAGCTGGTGCTCAGGCTGAACAGCTAAGGGCCCATCCCACAAAGGGATAGCTGCCACTTTTTCACATAAAACCAAGATGTTATCCAGACTGACTATAGTCCTGAAAATACCATTTCCTTTAGACAAATGAGACTTGTGAAACCCTTCTCACCTTAATAGTTGTTGAATCTGAGTTCACTCACCCCAAAATAGGAATATCAGGATAGAGAGTCAAAAGCCCTCTAAGGTTCAAGCCATTAGTTTTGATAAGACCACAGTAGCAAGGCAATAGGTGCTTTCAAAAAGAGTGTGCATAGTGCTCACTTTGGCAGCACACATACTAAAATTGGAACGATACAGAGAAGATTAGCATGGCCGTTGCACAAGGATGACATGCAAATTCGTGAAGCGTTCCATATTTTTATGAAGCAAGAAGAGAAGTTTAGAGAAAAAAGAGTAAAAAGAAACAAACAAAGCCTCCAAGAAATATGGGACTATGTGAAAAAGACCAAATCTATGTCTGATTGATGTACCTGAAAGTGAAGGGGAGAATGGAACCAAATTGGAAAACACTCTGCAGGATATTATTCAGGAGAGCTTCCCCAACCTAGCAAGGAGGGCCAACATTCAAATTCAGGAAACACAGAGAATGCCACAAAGATACTCCTTGAAAAGAGCAACTCCGAGACACATAATTGTCAGATTCACCAAAGTTGAAATGAAGGAAAAAATGTTAAGGGCAGCCAGAGAGAAAGGTCGGGTTACCCACAAAGGGAAGTCCATCAGACTAACAGCGGACCTCTCCGCAGAAACTCTACAAGCCATAAGAGAGTGGGGGCCGATATTCAACATTCTTAAAGAAAAGAATTTTCAACCCAGAATTTCATATCCAGCCAAACTAAGTTTCATAAGTGAAGGAGAAATAAAATTCTTTAAAAACAAGGAAATGCTGAGACATTTTGTCACCACCAGGCCTGCTCTACAAGCTCCTGAAGGAAGCACTAAACATGGAAAGGAACAACCAGTACCAGCCACTGCAAAAAACATGCCAAAATGTAAAGAACATGGATACTAGGAAGAAACTGCATCAACTAATGAGCAAAATAACCAACTAACATCATAATGACAGGATCAAGTTCACACATAACAATATTAACCTTAGAGGCAAATGGGCTAAATGCTCCAAATAAAAGACACAGACTGGCAAATCGGATAAAGAGTCAAGACCCATCAGTTTGCTGTATTCAGGAGACCCATCTCACGTGCAGAGACACACATAGGCTCAAAATAAAGGGATGGAGGAAGATATATCAAGAAAATGGAAAACAAAAAAAGGTAGGGGTTGCAATCCTAGTCTCTGATGAAACAGACTTTAAATCAACAAAGATCAAAAGAAACAAAGAAGGATATTACATAATGGTAAAGGGATCAATTCAACAAGAAGAGCTAACTATCCTAAATATATATGCACCCAATACAGGAGCACCCAGATTCATAAAGCAAGTCCTTAGAGACTTACAAAGAAACTTAGACTCCCACACAATAATAATGGGAGACTTTTTTTTTTTTTTTTTTTGAGATGGAGTCTCGCTCTGTCACCCAGGCTGGAGTGCAGTGGCCAGATCTCAGCTCACTGCAAGCTCCGCCTCCCAGGTTTACACCATTCTCCTGCCTCAGCCTCCCAAGTAGCTGGGACTACAGACACACGCCACCTTGCCCGGCTAGTGTTTTGTATTTTTTTTTAGTAGAGACAGGGTTTCACCGGGTTAGTCAGGATGGTCTCGATCTCCTGACCTCATGATCCGCCCGTCTCGGCCTCCCAAAGTGCTGGGATTACAGGCTTGAGCCACCGCGCCCGGCCATAATGGGAGATTTTAACACCCCACTGTCAACATTAGACAGATCAATGAGACAGAAAGTTAACAAAGATATCCAGGAATTGAACTCAGCTCTGCACCAAGTGGAACTAATAGACATCTGTAGAACTCTCCACCCCAAATCAACAGAATATACATTCTACTCAGCACCACATCATACTTATTCCAAAATTGACCACATAGTTGGAAGTAAAGCACTCCTCAGCAAATGTAAAAGAACAGAAATTAAAACAAACTATCTCTCAGACCACAGTGCAATCAAACTAGAATTCAGGACTAAGAAACTCAATCAAAACCACACAACTACATGGAAACTGAACAACCTGCTCCTGAATGACTACTGGGTACATAATGAAATGAAGGCAGAAATAAAGATGCTCTTTGAAACAAAGAGAACAAAGACACAACATACCAGAATCTCTGGGACACATTTAAAGCAGTGTGTAGAGGGAAATTTACAGCACTAAATGCCCACAATAGAAAGCAGGAAAAATCTAAAATTGACACCCTAACATCACAATTAAAAGAACTAGAGAAGCAAGAGTAAACACATTCGAAAGCTAGCAGAAGGCAAGAAATCACTAAGATCAGAGCAGAACTAAAGGAGACAGAGACACAAAAAAACCTTCAAAAAATCAATGAATCCAGGAGCTAATTTTCTGAAAAGATCAACAAAATTGACAGACCGCTAGCAAGACTAATAAAGAAGAAAACAGAGAAGAATCAAATAGACACAATAAAAAGTGATAAAGGGGATATCACCACCAACCCCACAGAAATACAAACTACCATCAGAGAATACTACAAACACCTCTACGCAAATAAACTAGAAAACCTAGAAGAAATGGATAAATTCCTGGACACATACACTCTCCCAAGACTAAACCAGGAAGAAGTTGAATCCCTGAATAGACCAATAACAGGTTCTGAAATTGAGGCAATAATTAAGAGCTGGACAACCAAAAAAAGTCCAGGACCAGACAGATTCACAGCCGAATTCTACCAGAGGTATAAGGAGGAGCTGATACCATTCCTTCTGAAACCATTCCAATCAATAGAAAAAGAGGGAATCCTCCTTAACTCATTTTATGAGGCCAACATCATCCTGATACCAAACCCTGGCAGAGACACAATAAAAAAAAAGACAATTTTAGACCAATATCCTTGATAAACATCGATGCAAAAATCCTCAATAAAATACTGGCAAACCGAATCCAGCAGCACATCAAAACACTTATCCACCATGATGAAGTGGGCTTCATCTCTGGGATACAAGGCTGTTTCAATATACACAAATCAATAAACGTAATCCAGCATATAAACAGAACCAAAGACAAAAACCACATGATTATCTCAATAGATGCAGAAAAGGCCTTTGACAAAATTCAACAGCCCTTCATGATAAAACTCTCAATAAATTCAGTATTGATGGAATGTACCTCAAAATAATAAGAGCTATTTATGACAAACCCACAGCCAATATCATACTGAATGGGCAAAAACTGGAAAAATTCCCTTTGAAAACTGGCACAAGATGGGGATGCCCTCTCTCACCACTCCTATTCAACATAGTGTTGGAAGTTCTGGCCAGGGCAATCAGGCAGGAGAAAGAAATAAAGGATATTCAATTAGGAAAAGAGGAAGTCAAATTGTTCCTGTTTGCAGATGACATGATTGTATATTTAGAAAACCCCATTGTCTCAGCCCAAAATCTCCTTAAGGTGATAAGCAACTTCAGCAAAGTCTCAGGATACAAAATTAATGTGCAAAAATCACAAGCATCCTTATACACCAATAACAGACAAACAGAGAGACACATCATGAGTGAACTCCCATTCACAATTGCTTCAAAGAGAATAAAATACCTAGGAATTCAACTTACAAAGGATGTGAAGGGCCTCTTCAAGGAGAACTACAAACCACTGCTCAACGAAATAAAAGAGGACACAAACAAATGGAAGAACATTCCATGCTCATGGATAGGAAGAATCAATATCGTGAAAATGGCCATACTGCCCAAAGTAATTTATAGATTCAATGCCATCCCCATTAAGCTACCAAGGACTTTCTTCACAGAATTGAAAAAAAACTACTGTAAAGTTCATATGGAACCAAAAAAGAGCCCGCATTTCCAAGACAATCCAATGCAAAAAGAACAAAGCTGGAGGCATCACACTACCTGACTTCAAACTATACTGCAAGGCTACAGTAACCAAAACAGCAAGGTACTGGTACCAAAACAGAGATATAGACCAATGGAACAGAACAGAGCCCTCAGAAATAATACCACACATCTACAACCATCTAATATTTGATAAACCTGACAAAAACAAGAAATGGGGAAAGGATTCCCTATTTAATAAATGGTGCTGGGAAAACTGGCTAGCCATATGTAGAAAGCTGAAACTGGATCCCTTCCTTAAACTTTATACAAAAATTAATTCAAGATGAATTAGAGACTTAAATGTTAGACCTAAAACCATAAAAACCCTAGAAGAAAACCTAGGCAATACCATTCAGGACATAGGCATGGGCAAGGACTTCATGTCTCAAACACCAAAAGCAATGGCAACAAAAGCAAAAATTGACAAATGGGATCTAATTAAACTAAAGAGCTTCTGCATAGCAAAAGAAACTACCATCAGAGTGAACAGGCAACCTACAGAATGGGAGAAAATTTTTGCAATCTACTCATCTGACAAAGGGCTAATATCCAGAACCTACAAAGAACTCAAACAAATTTACAAGAAAAAAACAAACAACCCCATCAAAAAGTGGGAGAAGGATATGAACAGACACTTCTCAAAAGAAGACATTTATGCAGCCAACAGACACATGAAAAAATGCTCATCATCACTAGCCATCAGAGAAATGCAAATCAAAACCACAATGTGATATCATCTCACACCAGTTAGACTGGCAATCATTAAAAAGTCAGGAAACAACAGGTGCTGGAGAGGATGTGCAGAAATAGGAACACTTTTACACTGATGGTGAGACTGTAAGCTAGTTCAACCATTCTGGAAGACAGTGTGGCAATTCCTCAAGGATCTAGAACTAGAAATACCATTTGACCCAGCCATCCCATTACTGGGTATATACTCAAAGGATTTTAAATCATGCTGCTATAAAGACACATGCACACGAATGTTTATTGCGGCACTATTCACAATAGCAAAGACTAGGAACCAACCCAAATGTCCATCAATGACAGACTGGATTAAGAAAATGTGGTACATATATACCATGGAATACTATGCAGCCATAAAAAAGGATGAGTTCATGTCCTTTGTAGGGACATGGATGCAGCTGGAAACCATCATTCTTAGCAAACTCTCACAAGAACAGAAAACCAAACACTGCACGTTCTCACTTATAGGTGGGAATTGAACAATGAGAACACTTGGACACAGGAAGGGGAACATCACACACCAGGGCCTGTTGTGGGGTGGGGAGAGCAGAGAGGGATAGCATTAGGAGATAAACCTAATGTAAATGACGAGTTAATGGGTGCAGCACACCAAGATGGCACATGTATACATATGTAACAAACTTGCATGTTATGCACATGTACCCTAGAACATAAAGTATAAAACAAACAAACAAAAAAAAAAGAGTGTGCATGGTGTCAATATAAGGGAAGTGATGCATCTAAAGTCAAGTCCCAAAGGTGCCTCAGGTGGAAGCTGCCTCCCTTTGCCAGAGGCTCAAGATGGGAAAATCGTTAGTCACTGAGACTATAGCTCGAGGAGGTCATCCAGTTTGTGGAATCCCAAAAGTATTATTACTTTCCTATGGATAGCTCTTCCTGATCAGAATTCCCTTTGGTACTTATAGAATGGAAGGTACAAGCATATTCACATCAATTTCTACTATATATTTAAATATAGAAGCAACAAAAGCAGTACATTGAATTGTTCCAACGGACCCTACCAACTGTAAACTTACATTACTGTCTCTTACCCCACTGTAAACTTTGCCCAGTCAGATAAGTTGAACCTGGGCTTCCTTCCCAACTCAAGACCAGGTAGAATAATGACATGGACACCTGCATCCAAGAGGGTCATACAAGTTCAAATCTCTCTCCCTGAAGTTCTCTAGCATACTTAGCTAGGTGAATATGTCCTTTGATCCCTCTTAAGGATGGGGAGACCTCAGCCTCACCCCTATTCATCTTTCTGCATAAAGAAGCTACAGAGGAGGCGGGAGGGGGCAAGAAGTGAGGTAAGGGCTTTATGAAAAGATGCAAAGGGAAAAAGTGGGGTAGCCCAGCTCATAGTTCATGACTCAACAGAATGAACTTCTAATGTTTTCATTCTGACTAAAATTCTGTATCAATTGGCAAGATTCTTATGGCTAACAGCATCAATTTCAGTATTAGAGACCCCTGGATATAACAACCACAGCTACACCGCATTCTCGCTGGGGGTGCAAGGGTTATGCCCTTTGCCCAACTCAAGCCTGACACAACTTTTTTAAGGAATTCACCTAAATCTGGAGCATCTGCAAGCACCACTACCAAAATAACACTCTCTTAAATTCTTTTAAGTTTCAATATAAAAACTAGGGGAGTGTTCCAGAGCTGCAGGACTAACCATAGAATTTATCTAAGAAATTGGTTTAGTTTCTCATTCTTCAGTGGGTCACCTTCATCACCATCGTAAACCCAATTTGGATCAGTAAAACCTCAAGTACTTGTTAATCCCTCATCTATGACTTCCCACAGGAGTTTGTCTACAAAAAAATCTCAAAGAAGCTCAAGAATCTCTTATAATAACCATGAATAATTTAGAAAAACAAAAAAAGAAAGAAAAGTCGGAAGACTTTATTTTCATCTCTAAATGGGTCTAAGATTTGGATGACAGACTGCAGGAGGTACAAAGTCATATGAAGGCATTTTGGTTGCCATTCTTTTTAAACAAGCATTATATACCCTACCCCTCATCTCTTGAGTAAATCAAGCAAATGCCAGCCATTTGCCTGGTTTCTGTCCATGTGGTTTCAAATTTTCCTCCTTGACACTCAGTAGTAGTGTTTTTCTATAAATATTATCACATAAACCTAAGAACTCTCTGGTCTCCCCAGGGCAAATTTTAATAATGCTTGTTACAGTAGGGTGGACTTGAGCCTGACCACCAGATTGACAAGATAGTCTTCCTGCCCAGAGGAGAGTTAGATACAATCAGGGCACCATTCAGACAGCTGCCTTTGAATTTACTTCTGAGTTCTCAGACTGCAACACCCTCCCAAATTCGTCCTAATTAATACCCATTAAAGTACAAGATTATTAATTGTCCTGTTGACCATATAGTTTGATCAAACGTCTGCTATCGGCACATGGCATTGCCTTAAATCAATCATAAGGATCTCATTCTTCCTATTCCAGAAACTCATGTCTCTTTCTGCATCCCATGCTCATCATCAAAATTATCAAGGACTTAGAAGGGTCTGAAATTTTACCATATACAAAAGCTAACAGGAAAGGCAGCTATAGTTTCATGGAGACTGATGAGAAAGGTGAGACTCCTGCCTCACAGACAAAGTTCAGTATATTCCTCAAAGCTATTGCCGATATTGAAGTATCTAGAGTATGAGCGTTTGCATCACATTCCTAAACCTCATCTTAAGGGTATCGTCAAGAAGGCACATGCTGTGAATTGCATTTTGCATTATAGGAGAGAAACTCCAAGCTTAGGAAACCCAGATCTTTTGCTTATTTATTTATTTATTTATTTATTGAGACAGAGTCTCACTTCATTGCCAGGCTGGAGTGTAGTGGCACAATCTCAGCTCACTGCAACCTCTACCTCCCAGGTTCAAGTGATTCTCCTGCCTCAGCCTCCCCCCACCCTCCCACCCTAGCTGGGACTACAGGCGCCTGCCACCATGCCCAGCTAATTTTTTGTGTTTTTAGTAGAGACGGGTTTTCACTGTGTTAGCCAGGATGGTCTCGATCTCCTGACCTCAAGATCCACTGGCCTCCGCCTCTCAAGGAGCTAGGATTATAGGCATGAGTCACCGCGCCCAGCCAGGAAATCTGATCTTTTAAAATGGACAATAAGCATGCCTGCCCCAAAAGGAGATATTATCTTTTTCATACCAGGCAGTAAATAAATCTGCCCTTTGTTTAAGAAGGAGGTATTATCTCTATCTTCCAAGGCTTTTCACTATATAATCATCATTGATAAGATAGCCTGGAATAAAGGCAGTCAGGGCCTCTGCTCAGAAGACGTGCAGAAATGTGAAAGACCCATGAATTGTCTCTCAATTATGTAAACAATTAGTGATGTAGTATTAAAAGGTATATCTCTACATAAGCTTGTTATTGTTATGCTAATATTTTTATTTTTAACACATTTACTGAGGTATTTACTGTCATGCAAGAAACTGCACATATTTAGGGTAGAAATTTTGCTAAGTGTGTGTGTGTGTGTCTGTGTGTGTATGTGTGTGTGTGTGTATATATATATATATATCCTGATGACCAGATTGACAAGATAGTCTTTCTGCTCAAAGAAGAGTTAAATACAACCAGGGCACAAGGAGCATGATCAAGTTAATGCACATAGCCATCATCTTAAAAAGTTTCTTTATCTCCTTTTTTAAAAAATTCTTTTTTTAAAACATCAGATGAATTTTATCCAAAGCAGATGAAATTAGTTGAATTGCCAATATCTCCTTTAAGGTAAAAATTATATTTCTACCAGACAAGGCATGATAAATGATTCCTGGTGGAGGTAAGGATATGTTTTAGGGCATAGTTTGAGTTAAATCATTGCACTAAAAGAAATTATGAAAGTTTTCTATCATTAACTCTCAATGTCATGCAGATAAGACATTTAAAATTGCCATTGAGTTTCACTTTAGTCAATGGAGATTTTCATTCCGAAAACTTACCCATCAAACATGATCTTCTTGCAGGATTTAAGTAATTGCTGAAATACATTGCTTTCATTTTCTTTCAACAGGTTTCCTGACTACTTCTTTCCTTAGAGTTGATTTCTGAAAAAGATAAGTGGTTCCATTATATTATTCTGGAGGTAAAAGAGGAAAACTTAAATGTTCTTCTCATCTTTTAAAGAAAGATGCCCTTTTTATGTTTTTGGGTTTTCCAAAGTACAGATTTTATTTTCATAGTCTTTGGAATATGGAAATAAATTATATGGAACATTATTACAGTTACATGTTACATTAAGATTATATGAAACCATAGCTAAACAAAATAAAATTCTTATATCCATGTTTCATCATATTATAAATCAAGTTTTACTTTACTTAAATAGTAAAGAACTAATAGGCTATACCTTGCATCATTCACCATGAAGTAAAGCAGATCTTACCAAAAACTCGATGCCTAAAAATATTTAAACTGGAATTTTATTTGCAATGGTCCTTGAAAGAAATTTCTACACAGGAGAAAAACTTTAGTAGCAATATGTAAACATCTTCAGCTTGGTGCCCCAATGGGAATCAATAGGATCATAATTAAAGAATAATAAAGAGCACACAAGTTATATATTGTAACATCTCGTGTCTGTTTTTAACATGCAAACTACACAGCAAATAAAATCTATTTTTACATTCATACTTATCACAGAGTTAATATTTTTGTTGGTATTTTGGGGGACTCATAAAACAAAGTAATTTTTAAACATTAAATCTTTTTTAAGTATGCCTTAAAAGTTAGAGATATATTCCAGGAACTTGGCCCTAACTGCCTTTGAAATATACCACAAAGATGCATTATGAAAGAAATACTAATACATTTTTACACAATGCCCTGAAAAATGGTTAGAAATGCAGGAAATAAATGATAAATATTCATTATTTTACTATTTAAGCAATGACAGTTTGACAAGAAAAACTGAAAGATTTTCTGAAATTAGAATAATATTGCAATATGTTAGATAAATATCACTATCACAAGAATGTGTTTGAGCAGGCATAAAAATATGTTGTTGGCCACAGAAAATTTAATGAAATTCCCATGCTTGAAAACTAGCAATTTGTAAGCAGGTCATCATGGAAGACGATACTGGGGGATGACCAAAGTCTTCCGATAATACTCTGGCATTCTGAGGCCCTTTTAAGTCACATTCTTTTTCCTCTCCATTCATTCTTTGCTATCTTTATTAGTCCATTTTCACACTGCTATAAAGAACTACCTGAGACTGGGTGATTTACAAATAAAAGAGGCTTAATTGACTCACAGTTCCACACGGCCAGGAAGGCCTCAGGAAACTTAACAATCATGGCGGAAGGTGAAGGGAAACAAGGCACCTCTTACCCGGCGGCAAGAGAGAGAGAATGAGGAAGGAACTGCCAGTCACTTTTAAACCATCAGATCTCCTGAGAACTCACTATCATGAGACCAGAATGGGGGAAACCACCCCCATGATTCAATCACCTCCAACCAGGTTCCTCCCTCAACACTTGGGGATTACAATTCAAGATGTGATTTGGGTGGGGACATAGAGCTAAACCATATCACTATCTTACTTCATTAAGAGCAGTATGTGTTAATTAAACACGATGGGGAATTTTTAAACTTCTTGGTGAAATTCGTGCCATTATTCACTCTATGCCTATGTATTTTGTGGGTCTGCCCACATATTACACTCTTCTGATATCTCTATTACCATTACTGTTCTACTTACAAATTCTCAACAGACACTATTATAACCATGAGAGTTGGGCTTACTCCCCCAACCAGTCCTTTTCCATCCTCTTAAATTATTTATCCCACCCAATTTAAGTCCCACAGTCCAATCTTTAAACTAGGACTCAGCACAGAACATTGTATCAGCAAAATCCTTCTTTAAGGAAATATGCCTGGAGATACATTTCCCTACCTGTATCCTAACTATGAATTTGGAAATCAGAGAGATAAAAAGGGAATGCAAGAGGAGACAGACAGTGGTGATGGTTACACAACACTATGAATATATTCAATACCTGTGAACTATACACTTAAAATAATTAATACAGTAAATTTTATGTTATGTATATTTCACAACAAAAAATTGAAAATATTGTGGCAGGGACATTGGATTTGTAGTCGATCAAAATTTAATTCAAATACTTGGCTCTATCCATTTCTGATTTATATAGCAAATTACTTAAGTTCACTGGGCATAATATTTCTCAACTATAAAATAGAGATAATAATTTTATGTACCCCACATGGTTCTTGTGAGAATTAAATTATAAAATGCAAGTTATGACATTTCTTCATAGTAAATATCAAATAAATGTTAGCTATTAATCCAAACTTAAATCCATTTTATTGATAATTAATTATTGCTTATAGTTGGTGTGTTTTAGGATTTTGTAAGGTTTTTTTTTTCTTAATCTGAAGTCAAGTTTTCTCTAGCATGCAAATGTTATACAGTTGCAAAGGTGGTCTTTCTAAACCAGAATCATTACCACATTCAATTCTTTAGTTGTTTTCTGTTTCCATCCTTTCTAACCTCATTTCCCAGCTCACAATCTTACATATATATTAGGCTCCAATCAAGCCAGATTGGGACTGAGACCAACAAGCAATTCCCTGAAAAAGCCTCATCTTTCTCTCCTCCCCAGTCTGACAGTGTCACCCCTGATCAGACTGCCTGCTTGGCCCTCTTTCTTTTCTACTTGAACAAGTCTTATTCATCCCTCAAGCTTCAGTTCAATGACCCTACCTTAGAAAGCCTTCCAGGACTTCTGCAAATATCAGTGTTCCCATATCACTGAATTCATATGGCTATTATAGGATCTGTCTAGTTGCTATATTTCTTCAAGTGTCTGCTCACACACTTGATTGTGGTTCACTGGTAGGCAAAAGGTTATTGATTTCTTTGTTTCCCTACTACCTGACACATATTTGGCATTCAACAAACGAAAAATGAATGAGTGAAAGGATAGGATTCTATTGGGAACATGAACAAATAAATCTGTGATGACCACAACCACACACAGAAGATATTGCCCAACAAATTTTCCACTTTTGAGCTGACACAGATTAAGACACATTCTCCAGAAAACCTCCATTCAAAGGTAAACACATTGAATTGGAGGGAAAAGGTACTAAACTATTACTATATTTACATGAATTTGTTTAATCAACCAGCAAGTCTTAAAACAGGATTCTAAGGGTTTGAAACAAAACTTTTTATGGGGCATATGTTGCCACAGAAAAATCCAAAGCAGACACTGCTGCTTAGAGAGAGAAAGAAGAAACACAGGTGGACATTCATAGTGGGTGGCTCTAGATAGGTTATATCTGATTGGATGTAAAATCAGAAATGACAGAGGGGAAATCTGAGGAAAAACTGTTCAGTCAACAATTTGTCACAGACCAGACCTGCACCTACAACAACACGCAGCCTCCTCTGGGAAGACAAACTAATTTTAACTCTAGTAACATCAAATTTTGTTAATAAGGTAAATGCACTAAAAATAAAAGTCATTTAGAAGATTAAATACAAATTATGCTCTGGATTTTCCATGCTGTTGCTTCCCATATGTAGCGTGAATAGCTCAGGGCTAGTACAGAACCTATCACACCAAATAAAAAGCTAAGAAACTCGCCAAGTCCTGAGAGAACCACAGCTAAGTAACGTTAGCACTCTTTCACTGCTCTTACCAAAAACGCATACAAAAAAAAGGTTACTGCCATTTATAAAAAGAAAATTCTTACAGAAAGAAAACTGCATGAAAAATATACTCTTTTATATTAAACCAGTGTTATTTATCTTCATTGCTCATAGTGAGGGCTAGGTTAGGACAAAGGAACTGAGACCAACAAGATCCAGTGGCCTCACAGGCAGAGATTTATTGGCACTGCTACCCCGCAGCGCTCAGGGAGGGAAGCTGAGAAGTGAACTCTTGACACCAGGGCAAAAAGGGGGTCACTGAGAGGAGCAGACCCAGACATGCAGCAAGGAATCACATTGCTCCCATAACCATACTTGAGGGAAATTGCTTTACAATAGAGTACAGAGATATTTCTCAGAGCATGAGTTTCTTTTCCATCTTCGTTTTGATGTAACTTTATGTGAGTAAAATGCCTGACTCTCAGCTTTAAAATATTCCTCCCAAGAATGCTTATGAAAAATGTAACAGTTTTGATGCTGTGGTAGATTGCGTAACTATTCACAAAAATGTACTGCCCTTCCTGTGGGGAATTAAACATTCTCACCCTGTTAAATGCACGGGCAGCATGTGACTTGCTTTGGGCAATGAAACGTGGGAAAGGTATTCAAGCTGAAGATTGAGCAACATGCTTTGTCTTTCTGTCTCTTCTGCTTCCATAACAATTGCCAATTTTCAAGCAAAAAGTTTCTCCATTAGTCTAGATCCTGGGGTGAAGGTGACATGGAACAGAGCTGTGACCAATGAATGATTGACATGCAACATGAATAAAAGATAAGTTTTTTGTTTTTCTTTAAGATGCTGAGACTTGGAGGATTGTTTGAGATTACTGCATAACCCAGCTCATCCTGACTAGTAGAGCCATTTCTCAGACTGCAATGTGGCAGGCCAAAGGGAAGACTGCTTGGTTTATAGGTTTGTAATACTCTACTGCCATATGGGTGACAGCACCATCAGGGAATGGAGTCATTAAGAATGGAGGGATATGCACTTTGTTCTTAAATAGCTAGGATTCCTAAAACTAAAGCTGCTATCCATTTAAATTAAAGTTAATTCTCAACATAAAAACGAGTTGTGTCCCAAAAGATAATTTTAGGTCAGAATGCCTCTTACAAAGGAACCTGTTATAAACGGAAATTAAAATCTTATGCTAGTCCTTTATTACTTAGTTTCTAAAAGTTAGTATTATTTTAGTTGCTTTAAGATTAAAAAGATAAGTCTAAGTCTTAGACTCAGCCTCCATAATCATGTGAGCCAATTCCTTACATCTCATTATATAATTATATAATAAAAATTATTTATAATAAGTAATAATTTCTTTATAATAGATTATTATATAATATATTATATAAGAAAGAAATTATTATTATATAGTAATTAGACAGGGTTTATATCATGTGTAACCAAATTATGACATAATAATATTATTATTAAATAATAATCTCTTTTTTTATATAATAAAGAGATGAAGGAATTGGCTCACATGATTATGGAGGTTAAGTCTAAGGCCCACAGTCAGCAAGCTAGGAACCTAGGAATGCTGATGGTATAAGTTCCAGTCTAAGTCTGAACACAAGAGATCTATGTTCCAGCTCAAATACAGTCAGGCAGAGAGAAAGAATTCTTTCTTACTCAGCCTTGTTTTCCAGTCAGGCCCTCAATAGATTGTTTCAGCCCACTCACGTTGGAGAGGGCTATCTGCTTTACTCAGCCTACCAATTCGAATGTTAATCTCATTCAGAAATATGCTCACAAACAATCCAGAAATAATGTTTAACCAAATGTCTGGGCACCCCATGGCTCTGTCAACTCAACATATAAAATTAACCTTCACAACTTGTAACATTGTTCCTTGAGATCAACTAGAAATTACAGCTTAAAAGCCAGAACACCAACACATACCTCCCAAATATCATCAGGTCAGTAACAGGAAACCTGTTTTTATTTGATGTTTGTTTATATGTTTTATTTTATATTTTTATAGGTATTTATTTTGTTTATAGATTTCATCTCATTTTTTTTTTTCTGTCTGTGTTTTGGCCCTGGAACAAGAGCAGAGACTCCCTGTCTACAAATCCTCACCTGCTCATGGGAGTATCAACTTTTTTTGGTTTCACACATTCTAATAGTGTCAGCAAGCAGTGACAATTTAATTGGAAAAGTAAAGAGGAATAGAAAGTTTCCCTGATAACATTGCATTAGTTATCTATTTCTATATAACAAATTACCCCAAAACTTAACAGCATACAATGATAAACACGTATTATCTCACACAGTCTCTCTGGGTCAAGAATCCATTTTAGCTGAGTGGTTTTGGCTCAGAATCTTTCACGAAGTTGCAGTCAACTTGTCAGCCCAGTCATGGTAAGTCATGGTAAGTCACGGTAAGCCCAATCCTTACCGTCATGTGAAGGATTGAGTGGGCCGGAGGATCTACTTTCAAGGTGGCTCACTCACATGCCTGAAAAATTAGTGCTAGTTGTTCGACCCTTGGTTTTTTGGCACATGGTTCTCTTCACAGGGACGCTTGAGTGTCCTTACTCAAGCTGGCTTGAGTAGCTGGCTTTACTCACAAGTAATACAAGAAATATCAATCCATCATTTTTATGACTTTGCCTCTAAACTCACATACTGTCATTTCCACATTGTCTTATTGTGTTCATTACACAGTTAACACACTGTGTTAATTACACAGATCAGCCCCATTCAGTATGGAATAGGTGACACCACCTGTGAGTATCAGGATGCAGGGATCCTTAGAAGTCATCTTGGAGGGTAGCTACCATATTTATATTTTCCCCACAACTTATAGACTATCCTGGTCACTGGCTTGTATCATTTATTGAATTCAAGTCTATAACTTTAGCTCATATAAAATTCTGACCAACATAATTCCAGATTTTACAAATATCAAGATATCTCTCAAGACATCTGTAAAATCAAATAGAGAGATCATATTTTAAAATTCAGTCACATTTAAATGACAGGTAATATAATAATTATTATTATTTATTTAATATATTCAGCTTCGTCATTTTCCCTGTGGTATGATTCACTTAGTACCAAAAGTAAATATCCAAAAGGTATTACCATCATGTAAATCTTCTTTTCTCAATTTCAATATGTTCTTTCTCATTCATACCCAGTAGGGTCATACAGGTAAGGCCTAAGCGTAATAAAAGGGCAGTGTAAGAAAAATTCTATTATTTTAATGCTAACAAAACAGACGTTATTACATTGAAAATGTGATCCTAGAAACATTTTAAGAATAAGCTTTTGTTCAAAAGTCTAAACAAAGCTTTCAAAGACTTAATTCCAAGTGCTAAGGTTTATTTGCAGATTTTCACATTGTCTTTTATATTAATTGTTTCAAGGCTTGACAAACCCAATGAGAAGTATTTGCTAACATCCTTCACACCAGTCTTTCAGTCAACAAGTATTACCAACCACGTCAAGTAAGATATAGTCTCTGCATTCAGGACCATACAGCCTAATAGAGGGAGACAGGTATATAAGTAAACATACTTCAAATGCACCCCAAGCATGATTAAAAGCTTGAATGTCACACTAGCATCAATATACAAATCTTGCTAGTTCCAAGTCCTACTTGTTCACAAAGAAAATCTAGTCCCTTAAGAACCCCTTCCTCCATCCTCACCAGCAACAAAACTTGTCTTTGAAACCCGGGAGTTTGCTTCATGTACTCACGAATATATGGAGGTTCTTCCTGCCACAGGCCTCTGCTGCCCTTAGCTATTCCATCTGGGTTGGCCTTAAGTGCTACAAGTTCTGATCTTTCAGTTCCTCTTCTTCTGGTTTTCACCCACCACCCCATGTTCACTCAGAGCTCTCATTCCTCACAGATCTCTGTGCCTAAATCTCAATTTACCCCAGTCTCCATGGTATCCAACATTTTGGCAATTTCCTGTAAAGGGGGAGGGTGATTTGCAACCTGTGTTACTCTGTATTATTCTTAATAAAAGACTCCATTTCCAAGTTCCTTTAGTCCAAAGCACCACAGGCCTCTTCTCAGGACCTTGCTATGTCACACCTCACTGTATGCCACTTCAGCCCACCTTCTGAACCTTTCCACCACTCCCTCTATACTGGACCCTTCCATTTGTATATAGGCATGCCAAAGCGTCTTCAGTCTTCCCTGTACCTGACTCTCTGTAGAAGCATAGTCTCTATTTCTTGAGAAAGATATCTACACTCAGTGTGCCTAACTCCTCCTTTTACCCTCAACTACCCTTTCATTCTATTCTGGTATTTGCACCTGCAATTCCATGAAACTATTAAGGTTAAGGTCATCAGTACCCCCTTGTTGTTAAATCCAATGGAAACATATTTCTCATTGTCTAGTGGTTCTGCATCCAGTGCTTCCTCACCCACTCCGCCCACTAGGCCTCTGTTCCAAACCAGGTCTTTTAATGACCTATTGTGATACAGAGATATTTCCATACAGTCAGGAAAGCTGTGTGGGACTTGGTTTAGTTCCTGGCTGCAAAGCAGGAACTTTGATCATTTTCTCATGAGGCACCCTGCTTGTTATGAGCCATAACTTCAAGCAGCAATTGTAGCCATTTGGATATTTTGGCCATTTGGGTTTTTTAGCTTCTATGAGCAGAGTGCTGTACTCCAGTCCCTAGTTTTATGCTGTGAGCCTGGTTTTAGTCCCCTGTCTCACATAAAAACATGTAAGACTATTCTCCACAGAGGCCAAGTTTCTGCTGCCACTTCCTTGCCACTGGGTCCGTAGCTCAGCAGCCCTGTGGCATTTTCCCCATGTTGTATATGTACTCTGTCTCTGGTCTGTAAAAATATCCATCTCCTTTTTGACCTGGGCCTTGACTTTCTGGTATTGTCCTTTAATATAGGATTAGCATTAGTGTATAATTTTATCAGAAAGGGTGTGGAAGCATGATATATTATGAAGACATCTCCTACCATTTCTTAACTTCACAGGATTGTAGTGTGGATAAAACCCTACACAGAAGGAGAAATCTTTTGTGAGCAGTAAGGTCTCTACAAATGTTATTCAGTAATAATAAGCACAGATATTCAAGGAAGTAGGAAGACAGTTTATTAGAACATACTGGTTTCTCCCCTTTCACACCTAATCTAAGACCCAGGGAGGAGATCCTAGAGGAAGGGGCCACAGGCACTGAGGGGCTGCTTAAGGGAAATCCTAATGGACAACCATCAGAGTTAACCTAGTGTCAGATATTTTTAAAGCTCTTTACAAATACTACCTGATTTAGTTCATTATTATTCTTCCCATTTTATAGATGCGCTACAGAATACTTAAGCTACTTGCTCAGGATGACCCAGCTAATAAGAATTAGACTGCTGCAATGCGAGCTCCTAGCTCATGCAAGAAGTTGTTTCTACAGCAAGAAGGGGTAGGTCTTAGGTAATCGTGAGTGGAATGAAACACTGTATTTTCTTTTCACAGAGCCCTTTCAATTAGCCCCTTCTCTTAAAATATCCCTGGGTGCTTGAGAAGCAAGTAGAATCTGTTTACTTGGCAAACTTTTGTATCAGCGAAGAAGATAGGTTGATGGTAACTCTATAGTAATGGGGATCTAAAGAGTTTTCTTTGTTTTTAATAATTGCTAATTTACTCTAGTACAGATAATTGAGTCAACCATTCTCATTTGCTTGAACTCCTTTAAAACATCTGAGGAGCTGTTTTCAAACAGAAAAGAGAATACTGACAAGTAAACCATTATCTTTCCTACTTAAAGAGCTGAAGCCTAGAGTATAGTCAGGGGGAAATGAAAAAACTCACACTACTGTTTGAACAGCCATTCCAATTAAAAAGCACCCTGGGATGGGTGCGGATCTGGTCACCGTGCATGGCGGACATAAGAGCTCTGCTGGGA
The DNA here is from genome assembly GCF_037993035.2 of Macaca fascicularis. Lineage (NCBI taxonomy): Eukaryota > Metazoa > Chordata > Mammalia > Primates > Cercopithecidae > Macaca > Macaca fascicularis. Next base: position 112,621,372 of record NC_088381.1, read on the forward strand.
GTGCCTATAGAGTCATTTTGGCAAGGCCGCCTCCCAGAGCCAACTGATCAATAGGCATCTCTCACCTTTTTCAAAGCACAGTGGGAACTGAAGACAGTGAAAAACAGTATCCTCCTCAACAAGACCATACTAACCCAAACCACAGCAGCACTGGTGCCAGCTCCAGGGAAGGCAGCCCTTCTGAGGGGACATCAGCGACGAGCAATGTGATGGAGAGGTTTGGAATTGCTTTAGCCACAATCTACAGGAGCACTTCAGAGTCCTGCCAGCCCAGTCATTGTCTCCATTTTTCAGGGAAGGGCTGCCTTCCCTAGAGCTGGCACCGGTGCTGCTGTGGTTTGGGTTAATATGGTCTTGTTGAGGAGGATACTGTTTTTCAGTGTCTTCAGGTCCCACTGTACTTTGAAAAAGGCGAGAGATGCCTATTGATCGGTTGGCTCTGGGAGGAGGCCTTGCCAAAATGATTCTATTTTTCAGAGATCCTTTATATGGCTCAGTGGGTCATCAGACACATCTCATGCCCAGGTATAAACAAAAGGCATGGAAGTATAAGGGAGGGAGAGACTTCACAAAGTGCCCAGCTTTACATCAAAGCTCAGTCCTAGGTAGAGGGCTAAATCAAAGGCTTTCAAGTAAAGCTCTATGTGAAACCTTCACTTAATAGAAGTGCAAAATTGAACAGAAAAAAAAAAAAATAGAAAAGAATCGAAAGTTAAACACAGAGAGTAGAGGGAGGAATAACGAGGGGCCATAAGCCACTCATAAGTAGTGATTGTCAATATAAGACACGACTCAGTAGCTCCCTCTTAAGAAGAGATTAAACTTTGCATCCTCTCAAAGCATGAAGAGAACGACATTCCCCTACCTCCATTTTCTCTCCTGTTCTTTTCTCTCCTCATTCTACACATTGTTTCTAAGCTACAAGTCCCCCATATTTCACCTGCAACCATGTTCTAGCACCACATTTTTTAAAGGGTAGTAACTTCTCCATTCACTTACTAAGTGCTTAAAGTATCCCAACACCACCCAACATAAAAAATATTAAAGCCATGTAATGTGTTGGTGGGAAGAGAAGGTAGTCTGTATTTACGATAGTTCCTAGACAAGTGGGGCTAAGCAAATATTTACCAAATTCACTTTAATTTGTTTACTCATTTCATACACATACCCCCACAATGCCCATTTGGCTGGGATAATGTTTTGAAATACTAATCTGCTATTACTTTTTCTCCCTGTACTTTTCTTTTTGTTCTCTCTTTAATTCAAGTAGGCAACTAGACTGTGCTCTTTACTCAAGATAAATATAGAACAAAGAGGACAGTAGCTTACAATTTTACTATTATCTTCCAAAGCCTGAATTTTTATAGAGGGAATTAAAAGTAGAGGATCCCCAAACATTGACAGTGTATTAGTCAGAAACAAGAAAAGAAAAAGATTTCCCACCGGGGAAAAAAATACAAGGGATTTCTTCTGGGTGGAGAAAAGAGAGAAAGACAGAGACAGAGAAAGAGAGACAAAGAGAGAAAGAGAATTCTATGGGTCTACAGAATATGGAAGAGCAAACCAGTAAAACCATCAGGGTAGGCAGCAAAGCCCCTGAAAGGTAAGAACTGTGTTCAGTAGAAAGGCAGACAGGAACACAGAGAGTCGTGCTGAAGATTTTGGAGGCTCAATAAGCCTCTGGACTGACAAGCCCTATAAACAAGGATGATAAATATCTCATTGACAATCAGTGTAAGAAAAGGCTGTGGATCCCGGAGGCTCACTCCTTTCTACCCTCTGTGATGTGGCTGGAACTATGGCAGACACTGGAAGACTCTCTCTGTCTCTCTAGTTTGGGGTGAACTCCTGCTCTCCTTCCTCTTGAATGAGACACTTTGTCTATATCTGCAAATCCTCTCTGCACTCTGGGGTTGAATCTTGAGGGAATGAGTGAAAGGAAAGGTTAGGTATGCAGCTTTCTGCTGGTTGTTCTGCTATATCCATCCCCTGAGACTACAAATACAAAAGAGCACATAATCCATTAGACACCTTGGAAAGAAAAATGGAAAATACAAGAATAAAAGATAAATATCTCCATGTTATCTCAGCCATATTCTTTCCTAAATAAACATCTTATGTCTTTCAAAATCAAATGTACTTTTCCTAAATGTTACTCCTGCCAGCTCCAGTACTCCCAGCCTCTGCTCCCTACATCCTTAGCATCTGGGTTAGGGGGATATCTGCTCCAGGCTCCCTAAGGTCAGGTAGGTAAGCCTAATGTGGCCCATTTCTCTCCTTTCCAGAATGTGTATGCATGTGTGCGTGTGTGTATGTGTGTGTGTGTGTGTTGGAGATAGAGAGGGGGCCATGTGATTCCCACTCGGGAGATTCTTCTCCCTGTCAGCACTGATTTCATACAACAGAGAGTTCAGCCACAGGTAATGGAGGCCCAGACCCTGACTGCATATTCCTCTCATGGACCTAGATAAATTAAGTGCTGGCCAGCTGTCTCTGGAAAAAAAACAAAAACAAAAACCCTGTTCAGATTGGTCAGAGATGGAAAGCTGATTCTCCAATTCATGCCTCTTCTTTACTCCTGTGGCCATCTCCCCCCAGCTTTACTTTTGCCTCTCTGATGAGGTAGATGGTAATAAACGAACGAAGAAAATTCTCCCCTAACCTCACCACCCTACTAAAAATGCCAGAGGTCCCTGTAGGAAGTAATCCCCTTTGGTTCATTTGGAATCTCACTGGGTACCAGAGGAGCAAATTCCTGACTATTTAGGATTCCTTCAATGTCCAAAACACATCCATTTCTTCAGTCTTATAACAATCACTAAAAATTTCAAAGAAAAAAAATCCCTGCCTTCATAGAAAAATTCTCCATCTTCTCCAGTGTCTCTTATAACAAGTCCCAAGCAATTAAACGTATAATTAACATTAAATTAATCCACTATTAAGTTCAAAAGGGCTAGATGTCAGAATCATAAATATGTTAGTTAAGATGTTTAGTTGTTATTAACCTTTATGATTATAAAAGAAAAGTAAGACTAAGTGATAGCACTGAGACTGCCAGATAATTTCAAACTAGTGCTTTAAAGTCAGAAAAAAATATGATTTAGAGCAAAAACTTAAAGGGCAAAAAAGAAAAAGGAAAATCTTCCTCAGACATTCCCCAACCTTCTCTCCCCAAGCTTCTACTTTAATTGCAAACACTGCTGTGAGAGCTATCAATTTCAGTCTTTCTTTCTCAACCAAAAACACTTTTAAGCCAAAGTAAAGTTAACTCAAGCAAGAGGGGAAAGGTTAAAAACATTCCTTCTACTATTAAGAGTCATGTTGAGAACATACTTTCAAAACAACTCCCACCTAAACTCACTTGTCTCAACCAACAGAAAAAAAAAATAAATAATGTTTGATTTTGAAGTGCTACCAGCAAAATGCGCTTCCCTTCGTGTTTCTTGTTTGTATGCGTGCACACATACCCTGCCTTATACCAGCAAGGATGTGAAGACATTCCACAAAAAAAAATCTATTCAGTAAAAGTCCACAAAATATAATAAAACCAAATTTCAAAATAGGAATAAATTGGGGGAAAAAAAGAAACATGAAAGTAAGAAATAGAAGATGAACCCATGAATGAGATTAGCCTTAAAAGCAAAACACAGGCATATCAAAAGCCTGTTCATTCGTCAAAAATAAACCAAACATTGGGAATTACATAAATCACACCAAATAGGAAAACATGAACAATTGCTGTACATGTTTCTCAGTGTTCAGAAGATGAAACCCACCAATTCCATAGAAGAACAAAAAAAGATACTTTCATGTAGATCTGAGAGACAGTAAATTGCGTGAGATGGTAAACAGCACCATTAACAACAGCTAACAAATGTGGCAATGTGTCTCACAGGACGGTTTCCTTTAACACCTTCAAAGTAACCCAGTGATGTAATGTCAAAGTGCAATGCAGCAAAAGCATTTCTACTGGGGAGACCAGGAATGGAATGAGGTTCCCAGCTCTCTGCTTTCTCGGTATGAGCCAGTGACTGATTTTTCAAATGAACACTAAATCCTTTGGGCAAACCTGCATATATACTCTTTCTCTCAGCCAAGTTTTCAGTAAGTATTGAGCAATGATGAGCTCAAATAATGCCGCTTTCAAGTACCTATATTGTTATTATTCTATGTTACAGGCTAACATAGCTCCTTTGGCTTTAACGGCCAACCAAGCCAGGGTAAGTTGCCACCCTCTAATGGAACTGAGGTGCTTAGATGCGGCCAAAGGAGTAGCTAAGTGCCCTCCCTTGAGCACTAAGCGCCCTCCCTTGAGTTCTAAGTACTGCTTAGAACTTACCTTTGTTTCAACCAGGAGTATTGGAGCCTCTGATGATATCATAACTAAATTATCATACAACAAAAACTATCATCTTCATTTATAAGTTGGAAGAAAACAAAATCCTCTTAGAAATATAGACATATATACCAAGGAGCACTGCTGCATATCTACAAAAAAAGAAGTTGACACATGTATACAAAGTTACAAAATCCTTAGTGAATATCAGGATTCCAATATCCATGACTGAGTGTAATGAATTTGCCAGGGAGCCTAAATTAAATTGAGGGTCATCTTAGGCATCAGTCTTCCAAAAAGCCTGCTCGGAACCCAAATGACAAAATTATCCTGAGATGTTAAAATAGCACCTGTAAATACCTTCTCACAGCATTCATTATCCTGTACATAATTGCCCACTTACTCTTTGTATTAGTTAGGATGCATTCAACTTGAAGTAACGAAGACTTTAACCAATAGTGATTCAAGTAATAGGAGTTTATTTTTCTCACATAAACGTAAGTTTGCAGATAAAGAGACTGCAAGTATTAGTTCAGTGACTCAGTGCTGTCTCCAATTCTCTGGGCATTTCCTTCATAGTCACTAGGTGCCTCCCAATGATTTATGACCCCATTTAAGACAGAAACAAAGGGGTAAAGGAGAGGAGAATGGATGGTGCTATCAGTGCTTGTTTCATTTACCAAGGTAAGAAAATGTTTCCAGAAATTCTCCCAGAAATTTATTTCATCTTATTTCTCATTGGCCATAATTGAGCCAGGTGGCCAGTCCTCACTTCAAGGAAGGCTGGAGAAGTAGGTGACAGCAATGACCATAAATAGCTTAGAGTCTCAGCCTTAGACTAATCATGATACACCATGATACACCATCTGGGACTGGGCACACGATGGGGCAAGAAAGAAATGCAAAGTAAACATTGACTTTAAAACTAAAAGGCTTATTATGTTTCTCTATTTCTTAAATTAAATGTAAGCTTCTTGAGATTATATCTATTTCACTATTTTATTCCCCCAGAGTCTGGCACAGTGCCAAGCTCACAGCCAGCACTCAGTGAGTAATAAAGGAAAAAAAGGAGGGAAGGAAGGAAATTTTAACTTGCCAGCTATCTATCAACACAGTTCACACTTGTATCAGGATATGAGATCAATATTTATGCACAGTCTGAACACACCTGCATTCTGAAATGAAAATACTCTACTCCTCTTTATTCCTAATTTAGGCATTTGGTAAATAGTGTTACTGATGGTGATAATGCTAAAAGTCTCTACAAGACATTTCTCTGCAGAAAATAACAGTGCTGACATCAAAATACTAATAAATGTTAAAGTAGGTAGATTTATTGGTTCCATGAATATACAAAGGCTTATCCATTCAATAGGAAACTGATAAGAAGAACCTTGTCTTTCTGAGCCCAAAGAGACATATGATCATTAAAGTTCATGTAATCAGGCCTTATAAACTCAATTCTCTAAATAAATTGTTTAGAAAAAAATTCCAAACCAAAGAACGATCATTTGTCTCTGAAAAAGTGGGGGAAAAAAAGTATGACATGAGGCACATAATTTGTAGAAGCAATCAACAAAATGCAAGCTTTATATTGGATTTAAACAAGAGCTTGCATCGAAGTTAAAGGAGTGTTCTTTATGGATTTAATTAAAATGCTGCATATGAGACCTTTCTAATCTTACTGTGCTGCAACTGTATTAAGACACTCATATCAAAATATTTACATTTAAATATTTTATAATGTCACACTTTAAAATATTAATGATGCCACAAGTAATCAGTGACATTTCTATAGCCTTTTCTGTAGTAAGTTTGCAAGAAAATAGCAGTCTAACCGTGTTATCTCTAGTCAGCTATTTGAAATTCAGCTTAGCAAAAACACCAGCTTGCCCATTTCTACAACTCTAATGAAAACTCCTCTCAGAGCTTAACTTCTTGCTATTACAATTTGTTCTGATTCTGGTCTAGATAGTGGCACCAGAGAGAGCAAAAAGAACTGCTCTTGCATTGTTAAGTGCCACTACTGAGTTTAAATGCACTCCTTTTCAAAGAGATAGTTTTATTGAAAGGTTTCATTAAAAATATGAGAAAGGTAGCTATAAAACGTAACAAGTGAACAAGTCAATGTTATTGGCGTGTTCCTAACAGTGAAGGGATCTTTACAGATACCTAAGTGCTATTTAGAGGCAGATGATGTTGCAAAATATTGCATTTGTATATAGTAATAGCCTTTGAAATTACAAGATTCATTTCTTAATTTTTTTTACTTGAAGGCATCAGAGAACTGCTACTGCTGTATAGTCACAGCTGTAACCTTTTTTCTCTGCTTTCTTTTTTCTTGCCACTGGCCAAAAAAGGCAACTGAGGAAGATATGACTCAAACTCTCATCTCTATAAAAAGTCAAGCACAAGTCTTGCAGTGATGATAAATATAGCACAGACAATAAAAGTTGGCAGCATCACCTTCGAACGTGAAAGATGATTATTCAATTCTTTGTTTCTCAGAGAAGCTAATTATTAGGGCTAATCATAAAGGAAGTTAATGACTAGAGGAATGGCAGTCAGGTGACAGAGACTCCAAAACCTGCAAACTCCAGCATAAATTTGCTAAGAGATTTCAGATGCATCCAGCTATCAATTTCTCTACCGAAAAAAAAAATCATACTTACACAATACTTTGAGAATTACTGAGGATACATTATTATGCTACCTTCATGTGGAGTTAATTTTGGAGGGACAAAATAGTGATAGTCCTAGGTTTGGGGTTGAGATAGGAAACATACATTTATGTGATGACATAAATTCCTTTTGGCAGGGAATTTTCTGACTTGCAGATAAAGATCATATAAAATAATGATGACTCACTCAGAGATATTTTTTAAAAATTGAAATCTGTTCTGAACAATCTATACCAATGATGAAGCAGAAACTTGTTTTCTTTCTGATCATTCTAAGTCAGTTCTCAATGCTGTTTCTAATAGCTAAAAGAATTAACCCTTCTGATACTTCTGTCCATGTAAGTTTTTTCTCTTTTTCTCCTTGAAGAATATATTTCTTAAAGAAAATTTCTTTTTCCTTTCTTGGAATTCAAAATTTTTATCATGCAGCTAACTGTCTTGATGATACCAGAGGTCAGGTCAGCATGCAAAAGTTCCTTCCTGCAGAAGAAAAATGTCTACTGCATTTCTTTAAAATATACTTAATTCATATTTAATAGATTTGGTATGGTTTGGCTCTGGGTCCCCACCCAAATCTCATGCCAAATGGTAATTCCCAGTGTTGGAGGAGTGGCCTGGTGGGAGGTGATTAGATCATGGGGGCGGTTTCTATTGTTTTAGCACCATTCCCCTAGTGCTGGGTGTTTAGAAGTGTGTAGCACCTCCCCCTACTCTCTCTCTTCCTCCTTCTCTGGCCATGAAAAGATGTGGTTTGCTTCCCCTTCACCTTCAGTCATGATTGTAAGTTTCCCGAGGCCTCCCCAGTCATGCAGAACTTTGAGTCGATTAAGCTTCTTTTCTTCATAAATTACCCAGTCTCAGGTAGTTCTTTATGGCAATGTGAGAATGAACTAATACAATATTTAAAGTGTGTTAAAACATATTTTACTGTACTTAAAGTAGCAGGATTTTTAGTTTTTTTCTAAACATACCATTCAAAAAATTGGGAAGATAGGCTTGACTTTTTGAATCATATAATCTAAACTAGTAAGATGAAAGGCAGAGACACCAATATGCGAAAATACATAAACATGTTATTTTACCCCAATCCACCTTTATTCATTGAGCCCTCAACAGTAGACGACATTTTACAGAACATGCATGACTTTCTTCTCTGTATTTCAGAAATTTGCATTCTAAAGCCCAATGTCCCACAGCAATCACTGTCGAAGCACAAAAGCAAATTGCCTGAAATAACTGGACAGGTTAGCTGGATCAGTGTGAATACTTCCAGACAGTTGAGTGACATTTCACTTAGCTTTATATCTGGAGATCCAAATTTAATAAATAAAAAGCTTTCAAGACAACAGGCACATTTTATTCTTCTCCCTCCAGCAAAAAGCAATTTAATTCAAGAAGTATTTAACAAGAATGTACTGTTATAAATGCTGTGGGGAGCTTTAGCAAAGTAGGAGATGGCATCCTATCTTCAAGTGGCTTACAATCAAATTGTATGGAGAAAGCATGCCTTTTCATGAAATCGCTAAATAACAATAATGTATTTGTGATAGGCAGAATTCTGAGATGACTTCCATTACCTCCCATATCTGATTCAGAAGGAGATAAGTTTAGCAATTAGTGTGATGGGGAAAAAAAAATAACCTTCATTTGGTTTAAGTAAGGTTAATGCAAAAATTCACAAATTGTATTCAACAGTTTCTCTATAGAGTATTCAGGGCATATTTTAATCAGTCAGATGTTTAATATTAATTTAACTATTTGGGAGCACAAAAAGAGAACTGAGCTTACAGGCTTGGGGGTTGAGAGAGGAGAATACATAAAACAATGAAATTACTGAGAAAATTTTCAGAAATAACTCCTGTAATGCTATCTCTTGTCAACAGTAGTTCATTGACAAGAGATAGCATTATAAAATACAAATGTCAAGAAAGCTTCTGTGAAGAGGTGGGTCTTGTTTAGATTCATTGTTAATAGAGAAAGTGAAGGCCGCTGGAGGCAAGAAGGATAGAATGTATGAAGGCCCTGGAGGTAGGAAAAAGCACAACACTTCCATTTCAGCCACATTAATCTTTCAAGTTTTCATATGCTTTCTCATTCCTATAACTAATTTGACCCTAATTATATACTGTTATACTTGTTTTCTATTGCTTTGTAACAAATAACCACAAATTTAGCAGCTTCAAACATCACTTACATAGATAGATAGATGACAGATAGATAGATAGATAGATAGATAGATAGATAGATAGATAGATAGATAGACAGACAGACAGACAGATAGTTCTGTAGTTCAGAAGTCCAGGTGGGCTCAAATGTGTTCTCTAGTAAAGGTTGAACTATATCAGGGCACTACTTTTAGCATTCCTATTATTGCTTCTTGAGAAATTATTTCAGCAGCCTTTACTTCTCAGAATGTAAAGGCCTTAATGTAGAAATATTATATTTATATACAGTTGATATGCTTCTGGTTGGGCAGCAGTCAGTTTGTTTATGGTCATCTGAAATCATTGCTTGTCCTGAAAAACATTTTTTGCCTCTCCCTTTGTTGCAGCTCTGTCCTGAAGTGATTGAATATTTTGTTTTCCCCTTTTAGTTCTTCACAAGATAAATATCTGCAGAAAAACAATTGTCTCAAAAAATGGTTGTTGCTACAAAGCAGAGAATAGTTAAAATATAACAATTAATATTCTTTCAAAAATCTTCAGAAGTTTAGACTTATATGACACAAACACATTCTTGAAAATTTGTTTGTGTCTCTGAAAGACTTCTACTTATTTCCCAAAAAGCACTTTTTAAGGTCATTTTTTCTGCTTATTTTTTTTCCCATCCTCTGCCATCTTTCCTCCAGGAAGTTAAGGCCACTCCAAAAGAGTTTTCAGTAGTTGCCATATTCATAAATATAAATCAGTAAGAACAATCAATAATAGGTGACTTCAATGTATATTTACAAAGGAAAACTATGGGTCATCAAAAATTTAGGCTTTAGTTCAATTCTTCCACTTACTGACAGTTCCATCTTTTCTCTTTCCTAATCCCCAATTACCATATCTATAAAATGGAGGTAATCACCTACCCAGCAAAGGTCACAGAATCAAATTATGCCAAATGCATTAGAGTTATTTTAAAAGCAGCAAACCACTTTATAAGTGCAATGCACTTAATTATTAGTAAATTGAGATGACAAATTATATACCATATGCTTGAATAACAGGGGCTTAAAATCTTATATTACTGCAAAGTCTAAGTCAAAATTGATTTCAAATCAATAAGCATTTATTGACTAACCAAATATAATGTATCTGACTCAACATGATTATCCCAAGATAAAAAAATTTATTTTATTTTTTATTTTAAATCTATTATGATTAACTGTATATAGTATTAATATTACGTATGCTAATTAGCATTAAGTTGCTATAAGTGCTTCACATGTACTATGTCATTTAATTCTCAAAACAAACATAACCATAAGCGATAGAAATATTTATTCTCTTCATTCTACAGGCATCCAAGGTTCAGAGAATGCCAAATACCGGCCGGGCGCGGTGGCTCAAGCCTGTAATCCCAGCACTTTGGGAGGCCGAGATGGGCGGATCAAGAGGTCAGGAGATCAAGACCATCCTGGCTAACAGGGTGAAACCCCGTCTCTACTAAAAAATACAAAAAGTGAAGATGGCCGAATAGGAGCAGCTCCAGTCTCCAACTCCCAGCGCGAGCAACACAGAAGACCCGTGATTTCTACATTTTCAACTGAGGTACTGGGTTCATCTCACTGGGGAGTGCTGGACGATCGGTCCTGGTCAGCTGCTGCAGCCCGACCAGCGAGAGCTGAAGCAGGGCGAGGCATTGCCTCACCTGGGAAGCGCAAGGGGGAAGGGAGTCCCTTTTCCTAGCCAGGGGAACTGAGACACACAACACCTGGAAAATCGGGTAACTCCCACCCCAATACTGCGCTTTAAGCGAACAGGCACACCAGGAGATCATATCCCACACCTGGCCGGGAGGGTCCCACACCCACGGAGCCTCCCTCATTGCTAGCGCAGCAGTCTGTGATCTACCGGCAAGGCAGCAGCGAGGCTGGGGGAGGGGCGCCCGCCATTGCTGAGGCTTAAGTAGGTAAACAAAGCTGCTGGGAAGCTCCAACTGGGTGGAGCTCACAGCAGCTCAAGGAAACCTGCCTGTCTCTGTAGACTCCACCTCTGGGGACAGGGCACAGTAAACTAAACAAACGCAGCAGACACCTCTGCAGACGCAAACGACTCTGTCTGACAGCTTTGAAGAGAGCAGTGGATCTCCCAACACGGAGGTTGAGATCTGAGAAGGGACAGACTCCCTGCTCAAGTGGGTCCCTGACCCCTGAGTAGCCTAACTGGGAGACATCCCCCACTAGGGGCAGTCTGACACCCCACACCTCACAGGGAGGAGTACACCCCTGAGAGGAAGCTTCCAAAGCAAGAATCAGACAGGTACACTCGCTGTTCAGAAATATTCTATCTTCTGCAGCCTCTGCTGCTGATACCCAGGCAAACAGGGTCTGGAGTGGACCTCAAGCAATCTCCAACAGACCTACAGCTGAGGGTCCTGACTGTTAGAAGGAAAACTATCAAACAGGAAGGACACCTACACCAAAACCCCATCAGTACATCACCATCATCAAAGACCAGAGGCAGATAAAACCACAAAGATGGGGAAAAAGCAGGGCAGAAAAGCTGGAAATTCAAAAAATAAGAGCGCATCTCCCCCGGCAAAGGAGTGCAGCTCATCGCCAGCAACGGATCAAAGCTGGACGGAGAATGACTTTGACAAGATGAGAGAAGAAGGCTTCAGTCCATCAAATTTCTCAGAGCTAAAGGAGGAATTATGTACCCAATGCAAAGAAACTAAAAATCTTGAAAAAAAAGTGGAAGAATTGATGGCTAGAGTAATTAATGCAGAGAAGGTCATAAACGAAATGAAAGAGATGAAAACCATGACACGAGAAATACGTGACAAATGCACAAGCTTCAGTAACCGACTCGATCAACTGGAAGAAAGAGTATCAGCGATTGAGGATCAAATGAATGAAATGAAGCGAGAAGAGAAACCAAAAGAAAAAAGAAGAAAAAGAAATGAACAAAGCCTGCAAGAAGTATGGGATTATGTAAAAAGACCAAATCTACGTCTGATAGGGGTGCCTGAAAGTGAGGGGGAAAATGGAACCAAGTTGGAAAACACTCTTCAGGATATCATCCAGGAGAACTTCCCCAACCTAGTAGGGCAGGCCAACATTCAAATCCAGGAAATACAGAGAACGCCACAAAGATACTCCTCGAGAAGAGCAACTCCAAGACACATAATTGCCAGATTCACCAAAGTTGAAATGAAGGAAAAAATCTTAAGGGCAGCCAGAGAGAAAGGTCGGGTTACCCACAAAGGAAAGCCCATCAGACTAACAGCAGATCTCTCGGCAGAAACTCTCCAAGCCAGAAGAGAGTGGGGGCCAATATTCAACATGCTTAAAGAAAAGAATTTTCAACACAGAATTTCATATCCAGCCAAACTAAGTTTCATAAGTGAAGGAGAAATAAAATCCTTTACAGATAAGCAAATGCTTAGAGATTTTGTCACCACTAGGCCTGCCTTACAAGAGACCCTGAAGGAAGCACTAAACATGGAAAGGAACAACTGGTACCAGCCATTGCAAAAACATGCCAAAATGTAAAGACCATTGAGGCTAGGAAGAAACTGCATCAACTAACGAGCAAAATAACCAGTTAATATCATAATGGCAGGATCAAGTTCACACATAACAATATTAACCTTAAATGTAAATGGACTAAATGCTCCAATTAAAAGACACAGACTGGCAAACTGGATAAAGAGTCAAGACCCATCAGTCTGCTGTATTCAGGAGACCCATCTCACACGCAGAGACATACATAGGCTCAAAATAAAGGGATGGAGGAAGATTTACAAGCAAATGGAGAACAAAAAAAAGCAGGGGTTTCAATACTAGTCTCTGATAAAACAGACTTTAAACCATCAAAGATCAAAAGAGACAAAGAAGGCCATTACATAATGGTAAAGGGATCAATTCAACAGGAAGAGCTAACTATCCTAAATATATATGCACCCAATACAGGAGCACCCAGATTCATAAAGCAAGTCCTTAGAGACTTACAAAGAGACTTAGACTCCCATACAATAATAATGGGAGACTTCAACACTCCACTGTCAACATTAGACAGATCAACGAGACAGAAAGTTAACAAGGATATCCAGGAATTGAACTCATCTCTGCAGCAAGCAGACCTAATAGACATCTATAGAACTCTCCACCCCAAATCAACAGAATATACATTCTTCTCAGCACCACATCATACTTACTCCAAAATCAACCACGTAATTGGAAGTAAAGCACTCCTCAGCAAATGTACAAGAACAGAAATTATAACAAACTGTCTCTCAGACCACAGTGCAATCAAACTAGAACTCAGGACTAAGAAACTCAATCAAAACCGCTCAACTACATGGAAACTGAACAACCTGCTCCTGAATGACTACTGGGTACATAACGAAATGAAAGCAGAAATAAAGATGTTCTTTGAAACCAATGAGAACAAAGTTACAACATACCAGAATCTCTGGGACACATTTAAAGCAGTGTGTAGAGGGAAATTTATAGCACTAAATGCCCACAAGAGAAAGCAGGAAAGATCTAAAATTGACACTCTAACATCGCAATTAAAAGAACTAGAGAAGCAAGAGCAAACACATTCGAAAGCTAGCAGAAGGCAAGAAATAACTAAGATCAGAGCAGAACTGAAGGAGATAGAGACACAAAAAACCCTCCAAAAAATCAATGAATCCAGGAGTTGGTTTTTTGAAAAGATCAACAAAATTGACAGACCACTAGCCAGACTAATAAAGAAGAAAAGAGAGAAGAATCAAATCGACACAATTAAAAATGATAAAGGGGATATCACCACCGACCCCACAGAAATACAAACTACCATCAGAGAATACTACAAACACCTCTACGCAAATAAACTAGAAAATCTAGAAGAAATGGATAATTTCCTGGACACTTACACTCTTCCAAGACTAAACCAGGAAGAAGTTGAATCCCTGAATAGACCAATAACAGGCTCTGAAATTGAGGCAATAATTAATAGCCTACCAACCAAAAAAAGTCCAGGACCAGATGGATTCACAGCTGAATTCTACCAGAGGTACAAGGAGGAGTTGGTACCATTCCTTCTGAAACTATTCCAATCAATAGAAAAAGAGGGAATCCTCCCTAACTCATTTTATGAGGCCAACATCATCCTGATACCAAAGCCTGGCAGAGACACAACAAAAAAAGAGAATTTTAGACCAATATCCCTGATGAACATCGATGCAAAAATCCTCAATAAAATAGTGGCAAACCGGATTCAGCAACACATCAAAAAGCTTATCCACCATGATCAAGTGGGCTTCATCCCTGGGATGCAAGGCTGGTTCAACATTCGCAAATCAATAAACATAATCTAGCATATAAACAGAACCAAAGACAAGAACCACATGATTATCTCAATTGATGCAGAAAAGGCTTTTGACAAAATTCAACAGCCCTTCATGCTAAAAACGCTCAATAAATTCGGTATTGATGGAACGTACCTCAAAATCATAAGAGCTATTTATGACAAACTCACAGCCAATATCATACTGAATGGGCAAAAACTGGAAAAATTCCCTTTGAAAACTGGCACAAGACGGGGATGCCCTCTCTCACCACTCCTATTCAACATAGTGTTGGAAGTTCTGGCTAGGGCAATCAGGCAAGAGAAAGAAATCAAGGGTATTCAGTTAGGAAAAGAAGAAGTCAAATTGTCCCTGTTTGCAGATGACATTATTGTATATTTAGAAAACCTCATTGTCTCAGCCCAAAATCTCCTTAAGCTGATAAGCAACTTCAGCAAAGTCTCAGGATACAAAATTAATGTGCAAAAATCACAAGCATTCTTATACACCAGTAACAGACAAACAGAGAGCCAAATCAGGAATGAACTTCCATTCACAATTGCTTCAAAGAGAATAAAATACCTAGGAATCCAACTTACAAGGGATGTAAAGGACCTCTTCAAGGAGAACTACAAACCACTGCTCAGTGAAATAAAAGAGGACACAAACAAATGGAAGAACATACCATGCTCATGGATAGGAAGAATCAATATCGTGAAAATGGCCATACTGCCCAAGGTAATTTATAGATTCAATGCCATCCCCATCAAGCTACCAAGGACTTTCTTCACAGAATTGGAAAAAACTGCTTTAAAGTTCATATGGAACCAAAAAAGAGCCCGCATCTCCAAGACAATCCTAAGTCAAAAAAACAAAGCTAGAGGCATCACGCTACCTGACTTCAAACTATACTACAAGGCTACAGTAACCAAAACAGCATGGTACTGGTACCAAAACAGAGATATAGACCAATGGAACAGAACAGAGTCCTCAGAAATAATACCACACATCTACAGCCATCTGATCTTTGACAAACCTGAGAGAAACAAGAAATGGGGAAAGGATTCCCTATTTAATAAATGGTGCTGGGAAAATTGGCTAGCCATAAGTAGAAAGCTGAAACTGGATCCTTTCCTTACTCCTTATACGAAAATTAATTCAAGATGGATTAGAGACTTAAATGTTAGACCTAATACCATAAAAATCCTAGAGGAAAACCTAGGTAGTACCATTCAGGACATAGGCATGGGCAAAGACTTCATGTCTAAAACACCAAAAGCAACGGCAACAAAAGCCAAAATTGACAAATGGGATCTCATTAAACTAAAGAGCTTCTGCACAGCAAAAGAAACTACCATCAGAGTGAACAGGCAACCTACAGAATGGGAGAAAATTTTTGCAGTCTCCTCATCTGACAAAGGGCTAATATCCAGAACCTACAAAGAACTCAAACAAATTTACAAGAAAAAAACAAACAACCCCATCAAAAAGTGGGCAAAGGATATGAACAGACATTTCTCAAAAGAAGACATTCATACAGCCAACAGACACATGGAAAAATGCTCATCATCACTGGCCATCAGAGAAATGCAAATCAAAACCACAATGAGATACCATCTCACACCAGTTAGACTGGCAATCATTAAAAAGTCAGGAAACAACAGGTGCTGGAGAGGATGTGGAGAAATAGGAACACTTTTACACTGTTGGTGGGACTGTAAACTAGTTCAACCATTATGGAAAACAGTATGGCGATTCCTCAAGGATCTAGAACTAGATGTACCATATGACCCAGCCATCCCATTACTGGGTATATACCCAAAGGATTATAAATTATGCTGCTATAAAGACACATGCACACGTATGTTTATTGCAGCACTATTCACAATAGCAAAGACTTGGAATCAACCCAAATGTCCATCAGTGACAGATTGGATTAAGAAAATGTGGCACATATACACCATGGAATACTATGCAGCCATCAAAAAGGATGAGTTTGAGTCCTTTGTAGGGACTTGGATGCAGCTGGAATCCATCATTCTTAGCAAACTATCACAAGAACAGAAAACCAAACACCGCATGTTCTCACTCATAGGTGGGAACTGAACAATGAGATCACTCGGACTCAGGAAGGGGAACATCACACACCGGGGCCTATCATGGGGAGGGGGGAGGGGGGAGGGGGGAGGGATTGCATTGGGAGTTATACCTGATGTAAATGATGAGTTGATGGGTGCAGCACAGCAACATGGCACAAGTATACATATGTAACAAACCTGCACGTTATGCACATGTACCCTACAACTTAAAGTATAATAATAATAAATAAATTTAAAAAAAATAAAAATAAAAATAAATAGAAAATACAAAAAGTTAGCCGGGCGAGGTGGCGGGCGCCTGTAGTCTCAGCTACTCGGGAGGCTGAGGCAGGAGAATGGCGTGAACCCGGGAGGTGGAGCTTGCAGTGAGCTGAGATCCCGCCACTGCACTCCAGCCTGGGGGACAGAGCGAGACTCCGCCTCAAAAAAAAAAAAAAAAAAAAAAAAGAATGCCAAATACCTGCTAAAGTCATACAACTAATAAACAGAAAGCCCAAGATTCACACATAGTTGTACAGTCTCCAAAATCCCTGTAATTTACTCCCTCATATATGTTTGAACACAATAAAGAATAGTATATAACAAAACAAAATGATGTGGTATCTTACAAACTGCAATAAGAGAAAGGATCCAGATCAAGAAGGAAAGGCTACATGGAAGCAGTGATGTCGAATTGGAATATGAAGTGTAAACTTTTAGTTTGATTTTTATTCCATGCAGCACTGTGTGTAGACTATGCACAGAATGGATACTTAATAAATGCTGCTGAGAAAATAAAATAAAAGCAATTTTCCTAGACCTGATACAGAGCATTTAATTTCAAAAGTCTACTTTCTAAGTTCGTTGTTCTATCTTTTCCATGATGAAATAAACTTTCTTCTTCTCTAATTTACATGCCTTGCTTGACATTTAGTTTGCATCACCCATACATACATAGGGACAGATACTCTGAGTTCCTATTGATGCTATCATCACTCTGAGCCATGTTCATATCGAGAATCCATTTGAAAATCAGCCATGTAAAACTCTCTAAATGAAGATTTATTAAATAGTTATGAGTTCCTAAAGACTTGTAATATGCAAAAGGATTTACTCTAAAGCAAAACTTTCAAAACAAGACTTCATAAATAATAAAGAGAAATTTCCAACTGGTTAAATGACAAACAATTAGCCCTTTAATGTTGACTATTATACTCTTCCATATGGCAAGCTATTCATTTTTGCCTTTTAATTTGAACTAAAAGACCGTTGGGCAAGATTTCATTTCCTTATTCTATATTCTAGGTTTCATTCAGTGTATTGTTGAGGATATCACACAAAATGAAAGTTTTGTATTTTATTCTTTGCTAAATATTAAAATTGAGCAATCAAAATAATTAAAGAAATTTCTTTCTACAATTCTTCCAAAACTATCATTCTGTATCAGCCTAGATCCCTCATTTTATAGGTAATGGAAAATTCAGTTAAAACTGGTTTAAAACTATAAAGAGGATTTATTGACTCTGGTAACTGGAAGGTTCAGAGGAATGGAAGACTTCAGTGTGGTTTGATTTATCAACTCAACAACAATATCAAGGCCCTGATTTCTTTCCCTTTCCCCTCTGCCTTTATTTCAACCAGCACCACCCAACATTTTTTCTTCTCTGGTGGTGACAAAAAAACATTTCCTGCATCATTTCCACATATTGAAATCACACTGTCCAGAAGGAGTGAAAGTACTGACTTTTCAGATCCCAGCAAACATCCCTTTCCATCAAATACCCCAAATTTCCTAAACCACTATAGAAAGCACTGACTGATTGGCTTACACTTTTATTCTCTGAATACAGGGGCAAAAAGATGGGATTCACATGTTAGGGTTTAAAAAATTAGAACCCACCTTGGAATTGTGGATACAGTCATTCTCTAGCCCTCTCATTACACTCCAACTGCATGGATAATACAAATGACAATAAGAAATAAGAGATAGTGAGGACACAACCACAGTATCCACTATACAATCCTAACTGGCCAGTCTTTTTCTACATTTCAACGAATTGTTGTAAGTCTACATCATCCTTTAATCCACAAAATGTTCTAGGATCTTCCCAACAGCCACTCCCCCAGGTTCCATGAACGTAAGTAGATATGTATTCCTTCCTCATATTTCATGGAGTAAGCAGACTGGGAAAGCAGGCTTCAAACCGTAAATCAAAGTTGAAGTAAGAACAGGCACCACCAATTATAACCAAGTATTTCATATACTGGTTTATCAAACATAGATATCTGGACTCATACACTGACATGCTACAATACTGGCATTCCAAAAGGGACATGCAGATAGTGAAAGAGAGAAAAATAAGTGGCTCCACATTTCTGAGTGCAGCAGCCTGTCCAGACCCTGTAGGCAGTTTCCCTGGGGGCAGGTACCTGAGCAGCAGGGCATAATACCACCTTTTTCATAAACTGATAGTAATATTCATCTGTGTGGTGCTAACCTGTCCAGATACATGCTCAGTGGAAGACTGTTACACTAATGATTATTACATTAATACAAAAAAATGCTTTGGCTCAATTCCTCAAGGAGACATTATTTTCTGGAAGAAGGCAAATTAATAGTATATATTTTAGTTGCTATGTGTCTAATGTACATTTTGCCACCTAAAACAAACTGCATAAAAACCCTACCCTGGAAACAAAAGATCTATAAAGGAAGAAAACAAAGAAAATGCCTATGTAAGGACAGAATATGGTTCAGTTTGAGCAATTTATTTTGAAAAGAGAAAAATCATCATCAAAATAAGCAGTCGTCTACACACATAACCATGACAGACATTCAACTAAATATCCTTTTATCTTTGTTTATTTGACAACACTTATTATCACTTTCAAATGGACTTCTGTATTCTGAACCCTGATTTAGAAATGATATATGTAGCAAAGTTTCATAAAATTCATCAACCAGAAAAGCAAAGCTTTTAAAATCTCATTTAAACATGATTTGTTTGTGTAGTAACCAAAATACATTTTCTAATTTAAACTCAAAAAAACTTAATTAATTTAAATGCCACCTTGATTACCTCTACTATTGATCCAATGAAATAATTTACTAACCTGCTGAAACAGTTGAATGCTAGTCTCTTCACTTTTTTGTTATTTAGCACACTATAAATATCACTGGATAATGTAAGAATCATGGTTTTGTGCTCCAAGCTAGAAAATTTCTCACATAGCCATTATTACTGGGTAGAATTATAGAATCTTGTCTACTTTCATTCACAGATTTTTACGAATAAACATGTTGTCTCTTATGAAGAAATTGTTTTCACTCTCAAAATATTTTTCCCTATAGTCTCCCTTGCAAAGGATAAAGAAAACTCTTAGATAAAAGAGGAAACAGCTTGGAAGTCTTAGTATATTATCTCTCTAGTAAACCTCTTTCTTCTCATTTCTTATGAGAACCTATACTTTCAGTGAAAACATGCTTTCCAGAAATGAATTTTGCTAAATGGTGCAAAGAAAAGTCATAGTTTGAGTAAATTTGTTTTCTAATTACAAAAGGCAGCTGATAGCATAGGACAATTGAGGCAATTATAGTGATTTTTATTAATTTGCTATTACTATTAGCACTTTAGTAAACATCCTCCTTTGAGAAATGAAGATATTTTTCAATTACCATAAATAATGGCTGATATTTCAAGTAATTTGGTTGATCTGAGTTGGAGACTGGAGGCCTGGGTGAGCCTGAAAGTAGAGTGTACTGATCAGAAGACCAGAGTGTAGACACAAGGTTTTTCAAGACACTACATCTAGGCAGTCTGGTGGAGGCATTACGACATGGGGACCAGGCACAGAGACAGAGGCCATGTGTGAGCTGGAAATGTTAGACAATAATAAATGGCAGAGATGAAGAGAATTTGAAATGGAATGGTCCCCTAAACCTCATTGAAATTCCAAGATGCTCTTTTAAGAACACCTGAGACTGCTGGCAGTGGATAGGGAGGGCCTATTTAGAGTGGCGAACTGCCTCACATGTACATGAGAAGCTCACAGGAGGTTCTGCTTAGATTACAGGTTGAGTATCCATTATCCAAAATGCCTGGGGCCAGAAATGTTTTGAATTTCAGATTTTTTTTAGGATTTTGGAGTATGTGCATTATATTTACTGCTTCAGCATCCCTAATCCAAAAATCTGAAATCTGAAATGCTCCAATGAACATTTTCTTTGAGTGCCACATCAACACTCAAAAATTTTGGATTTTGGAGCATTTGGAATTTTGGATTTTCAGAATGTGATGGCTTTTTGACTAGGAAGAGAGGGCCTAGAAACAGTTACTAGAATCCCAATTCCTATCTGCAAATTCAGAAATAGGTGTTTTTAGTGCGAATCTCTTAAAAAACAAACAAACAAACTTAGATTGGTCACTCTCATCCTCCGGCAGAGAAAGGTGCTTTTCATGGTCTCATAAGGAAGCCTCTAATGAAGTTCACTTTCCTCCTGTTAGGTCTTGGGAAAAATTTATTAAATATATAACAATAAAGACTTATTCTTTAGGGAAAATTTATCATTTTGACAATGGTATTCAACTCTTTCAATGAAAACCAAGTTGCCTTAGGTGTGGATTCAGAAGACTGAAAAAAATTCAAAGTTCAAGTTGAGTATGCCTACTTTATGGTTTTCCTACAGATTCAAGCCAAAATGACTCTCTGCTCTTTTAAATACAACCAACTCTTTCCCTGTAGCCCCAAGTAGGTAAATAACATAATAATTAGTTGATCATCATCATTTCTTTTTAAGAAAATATAACATAGTATTTATGAAATAAAATAGCTTTTGCTTCAAGTTTCAAACATCTTTGAAAACACAGTTAAATCTGATGATAACATTCTCTTTGAAATATAAACCAGCTTTTTAAAATCCCTTCCTTTTGAAATGCAATAAAAATCTGAAAATGCATTTTTCATCAGAAAGAAATTTTCATTAAAAGTGCAGATGGTCTACATCTTACAGAACATTAGCATTTCTGGAAAAAAAATCTAGGAAATACAGACATCTACTATACTTACTGACTTTATTCATAAAATTCAAAGACATAGGACATTGAGATGATCGTAGCTCTTGCAGCTAAAATGGAAGAAATTAATTTACTCGGATTCCTGACTTCAGCAAATAAAATATTATCCCAATTTAGAGATAAGCAACTGAGGACAAAATAAATTAAGTGACTCTCTCAAGATCACAGTTAGTAAATTGAGGAAATAATATTAGAATCCAAATTCTATGCCTCCTAATGAAGCATTTCTTCTAAAATGTTACATTTAAATTGGTTGTAGATAACTGAAAATAAAGTTTATGATCACCACAAATATTTTTGAATTACTTATTTTAGAGAATTGTCTATTTCAAATCAAGTAATATTTATTACACTCAAAAAAAAAGTTGCAATGGTATCTGTGAGACTTCCAAAATTAAAGAAGAAGGGGTTGCTAAGGAGTCATTCTGCTTACATCACATCCACTTTCTGCTACTCTCCTGCAGAATGGAATGTGTATCAGTAGATATAGAATAAGACCAAAATGAATTAAATCCAAAAATTTAAGATAAAACATGGCTGAATCAAAAGAAAAAAAAAGACAAGAAAAAAACTGGAAAGTAGAATGGATACAAGAAATGGGCATCTTCATGATGTAAGATAGCAAGAATTAGCAACACAAGCTTACCTAGGAGACACTGCAGGTTGGGTTTCAGACCACTGCAGTAAAGTGATTGTCACAATGAAACAATTTGTATGAATTTTCTGGCTTCCCAGTATATATAAAAGTTATATTTACACTATCCTGTAGTGTGAAATCACATAATGTCTAAAAAAAATACACATATCTTAATTTAAAAATATTTTATTCCTTTAAAAATGCTAACAATCATCTGAGCCTTCAGCAAGTCATCTGTTTGCTTGTAGAGGATCCTGTCTCAATGTTGATGGCTGCTGACTGATCAGAGTGGTGGTCGATAAAGGCTGGTGTGGCTGTGGCAATAAGACAAAAATGATGGGTCAAATATTTCAAGATGCCAACTCAAGGTATGAAAGAATACCAGGGCTGCCTCTTGACTACCCCTAAACATCTATTTTTGCCCTCCTTTCTCTGGGAAACTATAAAAACTGCTGCCTCATCCATCTCTTCCTGAATAACCAAAGGTCCCCTAGGGGAAAAGTTATCCCAAATTACTTACTTGCCTATCTGGGTTTCCATCTTCTGCCAGATCTTAGTCTAGTAATTAATTCTTTTCAATCCTTGTTAGATTTTTAAGTATACATATAAAATGGGGTAGCAGGGCTGATTACTATTCCCCAGTGGGAGGGCTGTTCCAGAGAACCAGGTCTACGATAACTGGAACTAGAAGTCAACAGAAAAATTTCTTAAAATTTCATTTCGCCAACCCTTATGCTCTCCTGGCTACAAATAGCAGTTTCCCTCAAAGTCTCTTTCCCATCCACCCTGTAAACTTTTCAGCAAAACATTTTCAAATTCTTCTGGAAACAGGCTAGTTTTCCCTTCTTTCACGTCTCTTATTTTTCCTTACCAACAACTCTCTGTTTAAATAAGCTAGCCTCTCTATTTCCTTGAGTATGCCCTCTCAGCCGTCACTCCGATCTTCATAAAAAACAAGGACAAGAAGCAGATTTTCTACCTGGTGGGAATATGGGTAGTTTTCATATCTTTATTGTTATCTGCATTTTCTAAAGTTTCTACAACAAACGTGATTTTTTTAAACAATCATTTTTAATGTTGTAATGCTTAACAGATCTCAAAGCATATGCTATTATTTCCTACCTATGCATAATTTGATATTTACTTGTGCTAAATCAAATCAGCATGCTCTATTTGCACAGGTGAATTCCCTGTTTCCTTAGGACTTTAAAACTCTGCAGCTGCTGTCATGTAGAAAATGAATTCCCACACAGGTATCCTTACTTTAATAACAGACTCACAATTCTGTTTCCAGGCTTCCCTTTTAGCTTTCACTTTTATTTATTCAGCACTCCTTTTCCCTTTTCTCAGTAGTGTAATGGGGATATCATTTTTAAAAAATATTTTCAGATGCATTTTGATATCATGTAAATAACGTTGTCCTGTGACTCACTGCCCACTCCTTGCCCTAGAAAGGACTGACACCAACTAGAACAGTATAGCTACTGCTCAGCCCTAACTGAGAAATTAGATTTTTAAAAAATCCCTAACGACAAGATAATGGTCTAGAAAGCAAGCCTTGACAGAAAAAGAAACTTTTTTTTTTTTTTTTTGAAACAGTGTTTTGTTCTGTTGCCCAGGCTAAAGTGCATCATGGTTCACCGTAGCCTAGAATTCCTGAACTGAAGCAATCTTCCTGCTCAGCCTTCCCAGTAGCTGGGACTATGGGCAGGCGCCACCACACCTGGCTAATTTTTAAATTTTTCTTCTGTAGAGACAGGGTCATGATATGTTGCCCAGGATGTTCTCAAACTCTTGGCCTTATGCAATCCTTCCACCTAGGCCTCCCAAGTGCTGGGATTACAGGCATAAGCCACTGTACCTGGCTTTTTAAATTTATTTAGTTTTTTTAGAGATGGGATCAGCTGTCACTCGGTCACCCAGAAGTGCAGTGGTGCAATTATGAATCACTACAAGCTCAAACTTCTGGGGTCAAGTGATCCTCCTACTTTACCCTCCTGAGCAGCTGGGACTAAAGGTGTGCACCACATAGCCATGCTAATTTTTAAAAGTCTTTTAGAGATGAGGTCTTGCTATGTTACCCAGGCTGGTCGCAAATTCCCAGCCTCAAGTGATCCTCCTGCCTAGGCCTCCCATAGTGCTGGGATTATAGGCATGAGCCACCCCACCTGGCCTGTTTTATAAATTCTTAAAGCTCCAATTAACATATCAAGAGCTAAGCTTCAGTCTCTGGATATGAGGAGAGATAGCTCGGGCTGTGATATACAGCTGTTCCTGCCACACTAAAAGCAGGAAACCCTGCCCATTGAGGCCCCATAGACTGCAGAAGGGAGAGGCAGACAGAAATAAAGGAAAACATAAAGACATACACCTAGTATAAAATTTCAGGGAGGAGGTATATAAGAGAAATTGAGGAATCTTGTATGACATACTCCATTTGGAACTCTGCAAACTAGAACACAGGATAGCCCCACACAAATGCAAGATACTACATCAAAGCGATGTCAGTGATATGACATAAACAGGTAGAGAGAGGACTAGAATAAGCACTCCTTAGCCTCCGTTCGCTGTTAGGTGATAAAGAAGGGATCTTAAAGTCACTGCAAGCCCAGGGAAAGGAGCTGAGATGAAGGCCTGTGGAACTCTCATGGAACCATACTGGTGATGAGCAATGACTGTTCCAGCAGCTGTAAACTTGATAGTCACAGTCTGGGTGGAGAGCATGGTTTAGACTCAAAGAGCACTACAGTTCAGTGACAATCATTGTAAGGTACATGGATGTGCTTTGGTCAAAGAAGAGACCCAGGTAAACATCCTGCATGACTCACCAAGTTTGTAACATAGGCGCACAGTTACATGTATAATGTAAACACAGCTATGTAGCCATAATATGGAAGGCCATCACTTGGCTCTAGGCCACTATTGTCTGTAAAAGGTATAATTGCCCTGCTGACACTGTACAGGCATACTCACACCTGGAGAGAGAAAGAGAAAGAGGGCCAAACCTGTCCATCTTTGAAGACGGACAGTGGGGAGCCAGGACACAACTCGGCTTATTTGTACCCAGAGGTAAAGATTTAAGCTGCTGACCCTGAAGGCAAGGGAGAGCCGGCTGTGCAGTTGTGCATGACAGTGGCCAGAGCAGGTAGTCACAGAGACAGGGACAGACAGTGTAGGATGGCTACTAAATAAAGCCATATTTCACCTACCTCTGGACCCCCGAGTGTTCTTTCAGCTATCTGTAATTCATCCACCCATTTCCTTCTGACCTCAGCGTGAGCTGGCACCCGACCCTGGACCTGACAACCATGGTGGTGCCAGATCTACAAGGGTGACCAAGCTCTGCCTGATGCAAGAAAATAAAGTGCAATTTTGTCTGCCACACTTTGGCAGACCCCATTCCAAAGGGCCAAAACCTATATCATGATGTATATACTGCAGTAGGAAACAAAAAGATGCAAAGGAAAGCAAAGAACCTCCTGGTAGATTCAAGGTTCTTCCTACCCAGCCCCACAAGGTGCTTTCATTGTCCCCACGTACCAGGCACCATCCATCTCAAAGAGGTATCTACACCCCCATGTTCATAACAGCATTATTCACAATAGCCAAGATGTGGAAACAACCTAACTGTGTGTTGAATGAATGAATAAAGAAAATGTGGTATATACGTACAATGGAATATTATTCAGACTTAAAGGAGGAGAAAAAAGAGGAATGGGAATATGAATCTCTGAGCATTTACAAAAAGAGAATCAATTTTCCAAAAGATACTATTTAAACTGGCAGAGACTCAGACTCAATTGATTCAAAAGTTAGGTTTCTTCCCTGTTATCTCCACCATCCAGGATAACGGGGTTTATGAGAAAAACTCTTTCTATTGTAGAAAATAAACATTTATTAAGCCCAAAAATATACCTACTCATATATAAACATTTGATTTTGACAAAGATGGCACTGCAAAGTGGCAGGAAAAGATCTTCTTTTCAATTTATATAGCTGAAACATTTAGATTATCTTATGAGGAAAAACAGAACTTGACCCCTACATTGTTCTATACACACATATCAATTTTAGATGGTGAAACAGGATGTCTTTTAGAACTGTGTTGCTCAATTTGATAGCCACTAGCCACATGTGGCTATTAAACACTTGAAATTGACAAGTATGAATTCTACTGCAGCTATAAGTGTGAAATGCACATCAGATTTCAAAGTCTTAGTATGATTTATAAAATGTAAAATACTGATAATTTTTACATTGAATAAATGTTGAAATGCTAATATTTGGGGTACACTGGGTAAAATAAAATATATTGTTTAAATTCATTTGATTCTACTTTCTTAAATATGGAAAATTGTAAGCTAAATATGTGGCTCTCACTATATTTCTCTTGGACAGCTCTAAGATATAAGGTATTATTGGAGAATATCTTCTTAACTCAAGTTAGGAAAATATTATTTTAATGGGACAGAAAATTCACTAATCATAGTGAAAAAGAATGAAAAATTTTACTACAGTAAAATTAAAACTCCTATTCATCTAAATGCACTGTTAGGAAAATTAAAGGTAAGCCACAGAATAGGAAAATATTTTGGCAACACAAAAAAACTAACAAAGGATCAATAGACAAAACGTTTTTTTAAAAAGTCTGCTACGAATCAATAAGAAAAAGAAAGACAACACAATTTTTAATAGACAAGATAATAAGAAATTTATAAGGAAGAAATCTAAATGGTCAATAAGCATATGAAAAAATACTCAGCCTTATTATAATCAAAAGAATACAAATTTAAACCACAATGAGATATGACTACACATCTACCAGCTAGGCACAAAATGGAAAAACTTGACAATGCCATATTTTGGCCAAGATATTAAATCACAGGAAGTCTTCATACAACTTTCAGATTGGTCCAACCAATTTGAAAATTAATTTGCCATCATCAACCAAAAGTTGAAGAAAAACACTAAGCAATATCCTCACCTAGGTATACACTGAGGAAAATACAGATCAAAACCTCAGTGAGATAACACCTCTCACCTGTTAGATGGCTTGTATTTAAAAAAAAAAAAAAAAGATAAGTGTTGACAAGGATCTGAAAGATTGGGATCTTTATACACTGTTGGTAAGAATGTAGAATGGTATAGTCAGGATGGAAAATAGTATGGAAGTTTCTCAGAATGTTAAAAATGAAACTACAATATGATCCAGCATCTCACTTCTGAGTATATAACTAAGAGAATTGAAATCAGGATCTCAAAGAGCTATCTACACCCCCATGTTCATTACAGCATTATTCACAATAGCCAAAATAGGTAAACAACCTGAATGTCTGTTGGATGAATGGATTAAAAAAAAAAGTGGCATATATATACAAGGGAATATTATTGACATTTAAGAAAGAAAGTTCTGCAATTTGTAGCAACATGGATAAACCTGGAGGGCATTATGCTAAATGAGATAAGCCAGTCCAGTCACAGAAGAACAAATATGCATGATTCCACTTGTAGGAGGTCTCAGAAATAGTCAAAGTTAGAGGAAGAAAATATGATGGTGATTGCCAGGGACTGGAGGAAGAAGAAATGTGGAATCTTTGCTCAATAAGTATAGATTTAGTTACATAAGATGAATAAGCTCTAGAGAACAGCTGTAAAACATTATGCCTAAAGTTAAATATATGGTATTGAGAACTTTAACAGACATTAAAAGGATAGATCTTATGTTAAATGTTCTTACCATAAACATACACACACCACACGAAAATTTTTGGAACGGATAGCTATGTTTAGTGCCTTGATTGTGGCAATGGCATCACATGTGCATGAGTATGTCTAAACACATCAAAATGTATACATTAAATATGTGCAGTTTTATGTAAATCAATATCTCAATAAAGCTTTAAAAATGTTATTGCATACTTACTAGATTTGGAAGTTTTCTTTGCAGCAAGAATTCTTTGACATTTATTTGTCTTAACCATTACTTAAAGGCTATTCCACAGTCATATTTATAAAGTTTCTCTCTAGTTTTATTTTTCTAATGAGTATTAAGAATTTAGTATTTGCTAAGGGACCTCCCAAATTTATTCCATTTTAAAATGTTCTATTAACTATGAATCCTAAGATGTTGAATAAGGCTTGGATTATCTGAAGTAGTTGTTACTCCTATATTTATAAGATTTACTTCAGGTATGATTTTCTGCTGTTTGCTATATGAATATTGCTTAAAGTTCATGACAATGCTAAAATAATCTGTTAAGCCTTTATCTACATTTAATCCATTTTTCCGTATTTATGTTACAGTTTATAATTAAAACCACTAGAAAAAAGAGCTACCATTTTCCTTGCATATTTAAGTAATAGTGTGTTAAATTTGCCACCCTGCTATAAGTTATTATATAGACTACTTCTTTCCTGCGACCATTTCAGTTATGACATCCTGCTCCTTTTACTCTGGGACAAGCTTTCAAGAGATATAAATTTTTGTTATCACTATGTCCATCCAAATAATTCTCAACAATCCAGCCCAACCGTATGTTAATATTTAAATACCTCGATATAACCATGAGGTTATCAATTAATTTTTAGTCTCTGCATATACGAGCATTATTTTCTCTGCATCCAGGTTGAATATTCCTAATTAAAATACTACTTTGAGAATGCCATTAGAAAGAAGTTTTAAACTCTAAAATTCATAAAAATGTTTGGTATTCAGTTAATTTTTTATCAGTAAAATATATCAGAGGAATTACTCTCCACTGAAAACCTTAGATTAGGCTCTCACCCGTTGTGTTACTGTTCTGAGGCTGCCTTAAAACAGTACTACAAACTTAGCGACTTAAAACTGCAGAAATTTCTTCTCTCACAGTTCTGGAGGCCAGAAGTCCAAAAGCAAGGTGTTGGCAGAACCACACTTCCTGCAGAAGATCCAGAGGAGAAAACTACCTTGCCTCTTCCAGGTTCTAGTGACTGTGGCAATTCTTGGCTCTTTTGGTTTGTAGCCATATCTCTCCAATCTTCATCTTTACACAGTATTTTCCTTTGTATGTCTATGGCTTCTCCTCATCTATCTCTTATAAGGACATTTGTCATAGAATTAGGGCCCACTCAGGTAATCTAAGATGATTTCATCTCAAAACTCTTTAACTTAATTACATCTATAAAGACATTTTTTCCAAATAAGGTCAAATTCACAGTTTGAGAAGGAGATCACCCATTCAATGCTGTTATGTCTATTATGAAGGAAAAAGTAAAAATGAAGGAAAGAAGGAAAAAGGGAGACAAGGAGGGAGAAAGGAAAGAAAGATTATAGGAAATTAAAGGGATACAAGTACAATAGGAGTAATGACATGGTTTTGTATGGGCTTCCGTAGTGAAGTTTCTAAAAAAAGTAAGCTTCCATACATACATATATATATATATATACATACACACACACACACACACACGCACACAAACACATTGTCATATCCCACACATTTATTACAGACTTCTAGGAGAACAGTATCTAGGTTTTATTTAACTTTGAATCTCAAGCCCTAACCTAGTTATGCTTGACATAGTAAACAAGCAGGAAATAATGCAAAAACACTTAATACATATTATATAAAATAAGTCTATAGCTACTTATGAATATAAAATCATTCTGTAGCTACTTACAGACCACTAGTTTTGCCTGGGCTCAGAACTGACTTCAGCAACATCAGTTGTAATCAGTTACAACTGATGTTGTTGGCAGATGTTCCTGCTTTATTTTGCTTAGTTGCCTCATGTTTTTAAAATTATATTATTTTCCTATAAGACACCTGAAAACCAAACACTGTGTTAAACACTGACAACAAAAACAGAAAATTGAGATCTTGGATGAGACAGGAAAAAGTGAAGTAAATGATAAAATAGATGTGGGTGTTTTTGCTATGGGAAACATAAAGGGAAAGTACAAAGGTGAAGAGAGAAATTGACGAAGTGCTAGTCAAAGCATTCTGACATGTACTAGAGGATTTTATAAGAAATCCACAGGAATAGCACCAACCCATGAATGGTAGAGAAAAGGGTGGAGATCCTCAAGGAATTGACAACAAGATGGAAAAAAAAAAATTATCTTACATAAAGGTAGAATTGGAATGGTTTATCTTACAAAGAGAAAATAGCCCAACTACATACAACTTCTCAAAAAGAAACTGTAACGTCAGAGATATAAAATCAGGCCAGGAGCGGTGGCTCACGCCCGTAATCCCCACTTTGGGAGGCCGCAGGGGGTTTCGAGACCAGCCTGGCCAAGATGGCAGAACCCCAGTCTCTACCAAAAATATAAAAGTAGCCGGGCGTGGTGGGTACGCCTGTAATCCCAGCTACTCAGGAGGCTGAGGTGGGAGAATCACTTGAACTCGGGAGGCGGAGGTTGCAGTGAACCGAGATCGTGCCCTCCAGCCTGGGTGACAGAGCGAGACTTCGTCTCAAGAAGAAAGAAAACACAAAAAAAAAGCCCGGCACGGTGACTCACGCCTGTAATCTCAGCACTTTGGGAGGCCGAGGTGGGAGGATATCCTGATGTCAGGAGTTGGAGACCAGCCTAGCCAAAGTGGTGAAGCCCCGTCTCTACTAAAAAATACAAAAAATTAGCCAGGCATGGTGGCACGCGCCTGTAATCCCAGCTACTCTGGAGGCTGAGGCAGGAGAATTGCTTGAACCCGGGAGGCGGAGGTTGCAGTGATCCGAGACCATGCCATTGCACTCCAGCCTGGGTGACAGAGCCAAGACTCCATCTCAAAAAATATATATATAAAATCACTGTCAAAGGTATATAAAGCCAACCCTGTAAGTTGTAAAATAAGTAATATGTCTATCCTTAGACATGATAAAAAGCACACTTCTTTGAATAAAAATTCAAAACATGATCATTTTGTTATCATTCAAGTGCCAGTCACTATCCAGCTAGTATTATGCCTGCTCATTTGCTCACAGAAATGTGTTTTTGTGCATGTGTGCATGCGTGTGGGTACTGAGTGAACAAAATCATTTCACTCTGTTTCAGTTGCTTGAGATTCCAGTCAGAAACAACTGTAGTTTCTTTCTTGGTGTGTGTGATTATCTGAAAATTATGTCAATACACAACTTATTATCATTTTTAGAAAAATTCCTGAGAGACTATCCAGTAAGGTAAGAAGGATAAAATTTGCATAAGAATATTGTCACCATCGAAAAACTTAATCTTCTGGTAACAATGAAAACCCAAATGTACTCATCTCCCTCCTAATATCTAAAATTCCCAGTGAAGAGATAGCAAATATATATATATTATATATGTCATATATTATATATTATATGTCATATATATTATATATTTTTATATATCATATATATTATATATTTATATATCATATATATTATATATTTATATATCATATATTATATATATTTATATATCATATATAATATATGGCATACATAATATATATTTATATATCATATATAATATATATGACATACATAATATATATTTATATATCATATATAATATATATGACATACATAATATATATATTTATGACAAAAAACCCTAAGAGCGGTAATTATGGGAAAAGGAATGTTCACTGAGCAGAGATCTTAAATGATTTTTTCAGAAAGGTGGAAAGGAAGCAGCAAACTATCATATAAAGCTTCCAGCAAGGCCTAATGTGTAGGTGGTGGCTGGTCCATCTAAATGACCCAGAAGAAGCGCAAGAGTCAAGGAAGGAGGTATAAAGAATGGTAATGGCAAGAGGAGCTGAAATCGGTAAGACTTATAAAAGTCTGCCTGTAGAATTACACCCTTCCTGTTTTCTCTCTTTGCTCCCCATTCTGGCTCTCCACTGAGAGGTGCTGTTTACTTCCATTCACAAGCCATGCCATCTGCTTTAAAGAAATGTATCTCCTACCTCTGGCCCATCAGAGTAAACCCTTTATCCTTTCGGAAATGATTCCTGCAGCTTCCCTGCAGGCTGCTCCTCTCTCCCTAATACAAAAAAATTCGTAGTCAGCACTTCCAGATGCAACACCTTCTCCATGAATACGAATAGAAAATCAAAACTCATTAATATTTCAGAGAAAGACACACGCAAGTGAAAAACTGAGGCAAACAAACTGAATTTCCCCAAAAACACTGATAATTCAGAAAAACAGAGAATAAGTTAATTTTTGTCCTAATGAGGATTCTCAGGATGGAAAACATACTGTAACCACAAGATTAGAATAGGATTCTATGCCAATGGAACAATTAGAGAAATTGTAATATTGTCTTGGAAAGCTAAAATGTGTTTGCTGAAATATAGAAGATAAAAAACGGAAGAACTAAAAGGTAAAGTTGAAAAAAATGAGAATGAAAATGTGAAAGAAAAACAAACGAGAGACAGACCAGTGCTTCTCAAATATTAATGTGAATACAAGTTACCTAGAGATCATGTTAAATGCAAATTCTGATTTCATAGAAATGAGATGCTGCATTTCTAACAAGCTCCCGAGTGATGCCATTTCTGTTGGTCCACCAGCCACATTTCAAATAGTAAAGACTTCAAAGATATGTGCTTGTGAAATTTCAGGACAGCCAAAGAAAATTAAAAAAAAAAAAAGAAGGGAAGACTAAGAGTAGAGTCCAATATCAGTCTCAAACCATTATTTGAAGGAATTAAAAAGGAACTCAAAGTGGGTCCCGTCAGTGAGGACCCAGGCTCAGTTCTCGTAATGCTCTCCCTTCTGGCCTCTCTCCAGCAACTCCAAGTTTTTCCAAGCAACTTGAAGACTATTGCATTTCAAGACAGGATTTGTTCTCTTCAGCATGTTTACTTTTCAGACCAATTCAGAGAATCATGATTAATTCAGTGCTTTCTCTTTTAGGAAGACAAAATTTAATAATGGTAGAATTAAGACTAGGTCACACTAACCTGTACCAAATTACCTCTAATTTATTATTCAATCTAGACAAAGGAATACTCAGTTTCTACACCTAAACATCTTGAATGTAGTTCTCATATTAAAAGACAGACAATCATAGCAATATTCTTATATATATTGTCCTTTCCTTGTTCTCAAGGTAATATAATCACAGGCAAATTTTTTAAATCTTCTAAACAGGAGCAAAGTCACTCTACGCATGAAGTTACATACGTTGAATTTATAGATTTTGAACTACATCTTGTGCATTATTAGCTGTGATTTTACAGGTTATAAGAGTAAGAAAACATTACATACTTTAGCAAATTTTACCTAAATATATTCAGGTAGCAAAAGAATAAAGAGGCTTGCTAACCTTGTTTTCCGAATTTGAATTTATCTTTTGTTTAAAACATCTTTATTATATACTAATTGTTTCAGGAATTTGAATTTACCTCTTATTTAAAAGTCCTTTATCACATACTAATTGTTCAAAGAAATCTTTCTAGAGAGCTTCAAAGAGAAACTATTAATGATTTTCTTTGTCTTCTAATGTAAAATCCATGTAATACTTTCATATTTATTATTGAGAGAAACGATTAGTGTTTATAAGACCATTTAGGAAAGAATGTTGGATTTAAGTCAAAAATTATATCTAAATATTTCTAAGTTTTTTCACATGCCTTCTTTTTGGGGGAAAATATAAATTCTGATCCTCAAAATAGTTCCTGGCAGCTCTAAACATAGACCATAAAAACAATATTTGTGAGATAAACACTATAATATTAGAAATACTTAGAGGTAATTATAGCAGTTTGTACATTACAATAGTAAATTTAAAGTTATACTTTTGACAGATTGGCTAACAAACAGCAAAGTGAAAGGAAATTTAGAAATTTTTAAATGGAGTGAACCACTATATGAAGGAATAGCCTAATATATGGAAAGTTTTAAAGACTTGACATAAACTTTTGCTAGAATTTTTATTTTAGTGGAAATAGTGAAGAATTCAAGGTTCTCTATGATCGTATCCGTTTAATCCATCTTAGCTATTCATTTATCCAGCATGCTATTACAATACTGCCCCTTTTTGTTAACTATCTATACTGCATAGTTCTTTGATCTAGTCACTCACTATGGTAAGTGCTGAATGTTTTTTATCTATTTAAAAACAAAAAGAAACCACAGTGGCCTAAGAGCCTATGAAAAATTCAGTAATATTGTAGACAACATTTTTACATTAGCTAAAAAAGAGCTACTGCCTTACTGATTGGATCTTACCTATTAGAATATCATATTTTGATGAATGTGATATCTTTTACACTCCAAATTTTAATATACAGGCCCTAAATCTTTTTGCTAAAGATACAAAGTGGACATTGTAGCAGATATTGTCAGTGCACTGCCCATATCTCCTTGTCCTTCCTACCTAAGCACACATCAATTCAATTCCCAACTGAAGACATAAAGATCTTCTCTGGACATGGATATCTGCTCTGCCAACCCACGCAGCAGGCCACAAATGCTGGAGAATTAATTATCCACTGGCTCCAGAAACTCTCAATCAATGACTGAAAGCAGTTGGTGTGGCTCCTCCGGTGAGATAACCCTGAGGCATGTGCCTACACTGGCTCCAGAGTTTCCCCAAGGGAGTTAAGTTCAATTACCCCAATGGTAACTGGCTTGCTGATGTGCACTTATTGGCAGCTGTCCCTTCCCTGTCTCAGTATTTCCTTCATCTTCCAAATAAATCACCTACACAAGGATTCCTGTCTTAGCATGTGCTTCTGATAGAACCCAATCAAGAAAATAGTCCTAGGAAGCAATCTTAAGGATGACATTCTGGAATCCAATTGCTTGCCTGCCAAATGGCAACAACAATTGCATTTCCAGGCGTAAGTAAGGTGGCAATAACCTCTGACATAACCACATCTGTGGATCTAGAGCAAGGCTATATTGTCTGCAACAGAAAATGGTTCTGTATTTGAAAGGTAGTTCCCAGCATAATAAGGAACCCTAATATACTCTGGGTGCCTGAGTAGCATATATCAAGTCACTATGCAATTGGAGATGCTCATAATAAACTGGGTATTGTCAGCCACCAAGTGATCAGGCTGTAACATCACCTTTACTAGGACTCTGACTTGTGGTGAATTGAAAGGAATAAGGTATAAAGGGAGACCAAGTCCATTTGAGGAAGAACCCTAAACAAGTATATAAGAAATACATAAAATGGTAAAGGGTAAGTAACAAAAAAAAAAAGTAATTAGTTATAGCATCTTTCTTCCCTGTCACTAAGAAATACGCACAGTAATTAGTATATATCATACATCTTAAGATTTTTTTTTTAGATATTGGGAGTCTCACTATGTTACTCAGGCTGGACTTTAACTCCTGGACTCCAGGGATCCTCCCAGCTCAGCCTCCTGAGTAGCTCGGATTACAGGTACATGCCATTGCACCTGGCTTGTATCTTTAGCTTCTAGAGACTGCATCACACACTTAACACAATTCTTCCAAATACTTATCTAGGAGGCTGCCAGTTTTGAGTAGTCCCAGAACAATAGATGACTCTGCAATAGATTCAGATTATATATGTACCAAATTATATGTACCAAATTATGGCACAAGCAGCCCTGCCACTTGGGCTATGTGACTTAGAAGCTCCAAAGGTGCTAGACGTGCCCATGATCTATAAAGATGCTCTGTGGATTTCTGGTCAACTTCAACTTCTATTTCTGGTCAAACACAGTGCAGACACCTGTGGTTCTACAGCAAGGTTATGTTGTCTGCAGCAGAAAATCATTCTGTATTTGAAAGGTAGTTCCTGGCATGATACTGAATCCCAATATACTATGAGTGCCTGAGTAGCATACATCAAGCCACTATGCAATTGGAGATGTTCATAATAAACTGGATATTGTCAGTCACCAAGTGATCAGGTCGAAAAGACACAGCAGCAAGTCATATGATAAAAACCCATATCTCAAGATCAGGCCTGAGCAGTAAGTTATACATAGGCACAAGTAAGTTATACAGATAGGCCCAGACCTTCATGTCACCTAGATCCACTGCAGTGATTACAACCTCTCAACTCATTCCTGTGGCTTTGTAGGGGTTATTTAGAAGAGAGTATAAAGAAGGGAAAAACCTGAGCCTGATTCACAAATTTAATCAACCCAATTCATTAGTTTTTGCTGAAGACATTGCTGCCATAATACAGATTCACTCAAAAATAATTCTGAAAACAGTGGCGAGTGGAAATCCCTGCAGCGGGCTCAAATTGGTGGATGGGTTTTAATGAAAATACCGGGAAGATTTGGCTTCGGTGACAGGAACACCAGGAAGGCCGAAATACGGAAAATAAACTTTACCTCTTTATAATTTCTCCTACAGCCAGGCCAAACTGTCTAACTTGAGAACTACTGATCTAAGAGACACATTACAAAAAATAGCATCTGAACCCAGACATTTCTTAGGGGCCACAACATTCCATCACTTAATCAGGAAAATACTTACCAAGGACTTAATTATAAATAGCAAAGAGTACAAAATTAGATCTCTCTTAAAAACACAATCTTTGCCCATAAAGAACTCCCATGTTAAACTCTCCATTTTCCTCCATTATCCAACACTAAATATGAATGCATAATTCTGGGAAAGCTTGTTTTCTGGATTCACTTTAGGGACTGGAGTTTCCCTAAGTGGATGTAAACACACACATACAGACATGCACACACACCCACATACAGAAAACATGTTCAAACTTCAAACTTAGCATTTCTGGATTTATAAGGAGACAACTGGAGTACAAGACATAAAATCCTTGCCACTGTCATTGTTATCACCACTCTTCCTTGTGATTTATTCCCTTCTTTTCTCACCTCTTTCTTTTCTTCTATCACCTGTCATTTCTCCTGTGACTCTCAGATTTCACATGGGAAAGTCTGCTTTCTACTAACATCTCTGTGCTCTACAGTCCCCCTTGCCTCCTGTTCAGGCAGAGAATGGACTAATCATTAGAGTTGCAAGGTTTCAGTTTCCTTACTCATTGCATAAATGGGTTTAGAATATTTTTCCAAACAAAGATACATTCATCTTTTATTTTTCTTACTCCTGGGCTCAGTGCCACTCAGACGCTTGAGAGTACAAGATAACCAAAGTTGTTTGTAAATGAATGTAATAATTCCAAGTTTGTTTATCATAGTTCCAACACTGATGAATTTGCAAGTCTCTGCTTTTATTAAGAGTAGATATAAGAAATGGTGTTTGGTGAACATGTCCTGCTTCTGCAGAATCATTTGTCTAGACATTGTTGCTATTCGTGTTGCTAATAAGACACTTTGATTTGCTCATTTATTTAATAAGCATTTGCCAAGTTCCTATTATCTTTGGATGATAGGAAATATAAAGATAAGTAAGTTATAGTTTTGTCTCCTAAGGAAACCCACAGTCTACAGAGGAAATGTACAAGTACACAAGTAATTTTCATATGATTCAACAAATTCTATAGCAGAAACAAACACAAAGTGCAATTGAAACTCAGAGGAAGGCAGATCTACCTCTCCTTGGTGGGGCCTGGAAAGTTCTCAGAAGAAGTGTGACATCTGAGCCACATACTGAAGAAAGAATACAAATTTGCCAAGCTGAAAATCTATGAACTGGAGAGAAAAGAAACTATGTGTACCATGGCATGGAAGAACAGCTTAACAATATATCTAGAGAACAAGGTGCACATAATTAAGTGAAGGAAATAAGGTTCAGGAGAAATGTAAGGATGCAATTCATAATGATCTTGTATACCGTACTAGAGATTGGCCTTTAACCTGAGGAATAAATGGAAATCACTGAAGCATGAGAGCATGCATGCTTCAATGATTCTTTTTTTTTTTTTTTTTTTTTTTTTTTTTTTTGAGACAGAGTCTCGCTCTGTCGCCCAGGCTGGAGTGCAGTGGCCGGATCTCAGCTCACTGCAAGCTCCACCTCTCGGGTTCACGCCATTCTCCTGCCTCAGCCTCCCGAGTAGCTGGGACTACAGGCGCCCGCCACCTCGCCCAGCTAGTTTTTTGTATTTTTTAGTAGAGACGGGGTTTCACCGTGTTAGCCAGGATGGTCTCGATCTCCTGACCTCGTGATCCACCCGTCTCGGCCTCCCAAAGTGCTGGGATTACAGGCTTGAGCCACCGCACCCAGCCGCTTCAATGATTCTTATGCATGAGAGTAGCATGATCAGATTTGCACTTAACAAAATCACTTTGATCACAATAGAGGAAAAATTGGAAAAAGATACTATGAGACAGATGACCAACTAAAAGAAATAATATGAACCTAATCCTAGTAGTGGCCAGAAGGTGACTGCCAAGGAGACAGACTAGAGAGACATTTAGGAGATAAGCTAAATAGAATCAGGTGATTAATTTGTATGTGAAGGAGGAGGAAGGGCAGAGGGGAAAGTAACAAAACAGGAAAGCCTCAAGCATAATGCCCAGATTTCCAACATGAAAAGCTGGATGATGGCTTTGACTTCATTGAGCTAAACAATTTAGGTGCAGGAAAATCTGGAGCTCAAGATGAAGAGTTGTTCTGGAAATGTTGAATTCGAATAGTCTATGAGATAGCCTAATAGAGATAAACAGGTGGTTGTTATACATGAGTCAGGATCTCAGGAGAAAGGCGAGACAGATAAGACATCAGGGCTAGACAGATAAAACATATAGGTAGTAGTTTTTTGTTTGTTTTACTTTTTATTGTATAAATTTAAGGTGTTTAGCAGAATGTTTATATATATATATATATTTACTATATGTGACCATATAGATATACATATATATATAGTAAAGTGGTTACTACAATCAAGCTAATTATATAGGGTGAAACAGAAAGCAAATCCAAAAGGATCAGACTTAGAAATTAATATGCAGAAACCCTGCCCAAATGGAGACTAACATTAACAATCATTTAGTCACTCAGGCAGTTGGCTCTATCTTCCAAGACAAACCAATATAATTTTTTCAAGAAAAACTATGATAGCTTTCTTAACCTTGCCATTTATCAAAACCAAACTCTCTCTTCTCTTGGGTTTTAGACATTTGTGCATTACACTTATTGTGTATTTCCCAGTAAATGTAACCCAAATATCAATGGCCTTATGTGTTTATTCCTGACTTTACTCTTGAGATTCTGGACAAGAGAGACCTTCCACAGATCTGGGGTACCTCTTTTCAGTGTAATGTGTGTTTTTCTACTCCAGATTTTTAAAAATTGCTTACTAGAAATGAAATAATTATGTCAAGCATTGAAAGAAACACTATTGAAACTTTATAGTTATTCGAACTTTTAAAGTATTCTAAATATTTCCTTCAAACAATAAATGCTGACCTCTAAAAAAAATCAGTACAATGGCTTCCTGATATGGACAGCTTCCTACTTCATAAGGTATTCATTATCATCTCATTCAAATTCTGCAGTTCAAAGAATTTCTTTTAAAAGCAAGAACAAAAAATAATTTAGTAAAAGTTAAAAATTATTCCTGAATCTCACTTCAGTATAGTTAGATTTTGCAGCACAATAAGGTTCTAATCACACCCTGATTGGTACAGATTTATGCAAAGAGTTTATACAAGAATTAATGGACATTAAGAAAATCACTGCATGCATACTGATATGTGATTATGCCTGAAGACATGTAGAGCCACCCACAGCTGGAAACATGCTAAAATAATAAGGCTACAGTCAGAAATGCTGTTTTAATTATGAATTTCTTTTCTATTTTTAGATAGTACTGATCTTCACTTGTATTAGAGATACATTATTTTTATTTAAATTTTTGTTCCTTAAAACTCCTATATGTAGAAAATTTTTTAAAAAAAATCACTGACACATATCCATAAAATTACTAAGCAGAGTTTTTATTTTCAGGTCAAAGAGAAAAAATAATAATAAAGTCACAAATGAATGTATGAACTTAATTAAATTAGATAAATGAGGTTTAAAATATGTTTGTGTGATACAAGTATTGTTATAATGAATATAAGAAGGATAAAAGACATACTTAGAGGCCACCCAAAAGAACCACACTGTCCTAGCATTCATCTCTTAGCTTTGAGATTATCTCTGAATTATGAAGGAAGGAAATTATTATTTATTGAGCAGGCACCTAGTCAGTTATATATTAATGCACACTTTACCTAACTTACTTTTCAGTGTACAACTTCTTTTTCCTTTATGAAATGGAACCAATATTTCCAGTAATATTGGTTCCATTTCATAAAGGAAAAAGAAGTTTATATAAAGGCCTTGTGATGGTTTAAAAATATCGTGAAATCCATTGCAAAGGTGAGGTTTAATTCTCTTCTCCTTAAGTGTGGGTAGATTTAGTGACTTAGAATATGGCAGAAGTATCAGTTTGTGCCTCCTGAAACTGGATCATAAAAGACAGCCTTCCTACTTGTACTCTGTCTTTCTTGGATGGCTCATTCTGAGGAACACTAACTGCCATGTCATGAAAATACTCAAGCAGCCTGTATTAATCAGCTCGGTCTCTCACACCACAGGCTGTGTGACTTAAATAACAGAAATTGGTTTTTCACAGTTCTGGAGACTGGGAAGTTCAAGAGCAAGGTGCTAACCTATCAGTTCCTGGTGAGAGGTCTTTTCCTGGCTTACAGACAGCCACCTTCTTGCTAGGTCCCCTCATGGCAAAAAGACAGAGCTCTGGTGTCTCTTCATCTTTTTATAAGAGCATCGGCCTGATCATATTAGGGACCCATCCTTAAGACTTCATTTAACCTTTTTCACCTCCTCACAGGCCCTGTCTCTAAACAGAGTCACATTTGGGGCTAGTATTTCAACATATAAATTTAAAGGGGACACAAAGATGCAGTCTATAACACAGCCCTGTGGAAAGGTTAATGTGGTAAGAAACTAAGGCCCCCTGCCAAGAGCTACGTGAGTGAACCAGCTTGCAGGCAGTTCTTCTAGCTCCAGTCAAGCCTTCAGATTACTGTACCCCTGGTCACTATCTCGAATGCAACCTCATAAGAAATCCTGAGGCAGAGTCACCCAGCTAAGCTGATCCTATATATCTTACTCTAAGTATCTAAATATCTTACAATGTGAGAAAATACTTAGAGTAAGATATTGGCTTTTAAATAAATATTGGAGAAGCAGTGTGGGTAGTGGAAAGAGCATATACACTTCAACAGTTAGAAAAATCTGGCTTCTAATTCCTGTTTTACCACTTACTATCTATTGCTGCCAAATTCTCCCCCCAAATAGCAACTTAAACAATAAGTATTTAAAAGCCCATTCATTTACTGTGAGAGTTCACACATACTAGCTCAGTTAATCCTTATAACAACTTTGAGATAATGTTTTATAATACTACACACAAAATATATTTTTGTAATTAAAAATAATTTTTAAATAAAATAAATTACTTTGACATTATGAAATTGGTTGTACCTCCCAAGAATGCTCCAATCAATCTACTTCTCTCCATCTCCACTATGACTACCCAGATCTATATGCCACATCATCTGTAGCCTGGATGACCTCAGTGGCCTAACTAGTTCCTTGCTTTTATAGTTTTCTTCCCCATAGCAGGAGGAGTGAATTTTAAAGATGTAAATCAAACTACAATAATCTGCTACTTAAAACCTTTCCATGACTTCATGTGATTCTTTTTGCTGGTTACACTTAATATATCTAAATGACAGTGAATGGTACTAATCATGTGGTCACTTAATTGATGGCAATTCATTGCAACTACAATGTAATATATATGCATGATGTTTCTTCATTCATTTCCTTTCATTTCCCCACACTGGTCTTTTTTCTGTCCCATGAACCCATTCAATCCTCAATCTGGGCTCAGGATCTTTGCAACTTACAACCAAGAAAGAAGATGAGCTCAATGGAATAAAAGATGAGCTCATAAGTTTAAAAAGTAATTGACTAGCTAAAAGAGTGTAAACACTAAGAAATAAAGACAGGATACTGAACATTTTAGACCATAGGTAAGAATATAAATAAAACTTATTGAACACTTAAATATTTCACTCATTATAAAGATAGAAAAATCTATATTTATAAGTAACCTAAACAAATTGGAGTTTATTTGCATTCCCAATTCTCTAGCCAAATTACAATAACCACCAGTACCT
Source organism: Macaca fascicularis (assembly GCF_037993035.2). NCBI lineage: Eukaryota > Metazoa > Chordata > Mammalia > Primates > Cercopithecidae > Macaca > Macaca fascicularis. Next base: position 112,663,736 of record NC_088381.1, read on the forward strand.
AGGTCAATAAGTGAATTTGCCTCTCTGTTCTCTGTTCTGTATATCTATGCAGTAAAAATGAAAATAACTATAGTAGACTTACCTCCTTAGTTAGGCTTTAGGTTTTTATATTTCATAAGACAAAAAGTCAAATATGGTCAAAATTGCTATTGAAAGTCTCTTAAAAGACCCACATACAAAACCAATATACCATTTCTCAATAAGTCAATCATATCTTTCCTTCCAGACGTAGATTAAACCTTCTGGTTTAACATCCAATAAATGATGAACGTTTGAATCACAATTTCACATTATGATCTCTTTCTATGAGAAGCATGAAAGAACTGAGAGCACCTGAGGAAGAACAACAGCTCACACCTTCCCTCTCACACTTACTTTGAGGTCATAGACACACTGAATAGAATGATGAAATCACCTCTATTATTTCTCTGTCTCTTCTCGCTCTCTCTTCTTAACGCCCTCATGTTAAGGTTGCTTAAATTGAGACAATAGTAATAGGCAGAAGCAGAGCTAAATGGAAAACTCTCCAGCAATCATCCTCCCAAAAAGAACACCAAATTAAACAACTATCCATACAAGAAAGCAGGCGTCATAAGAACCAAAAATCAGACGAGCAATCAGAGTTTAAACTGGTTTAAACATCATATCAAGGAAAGAGACACTGAAGAGGATAGGAAAGGCAGTCTTGAACTGCCGACATCACCCCTCCCCAATCCTGCAATGGTGATTCCATGGTGTGGTGAGAGAATCTGTGTGCTTGAGGAAGGGAGAGTGCAGTGATTACGGGAGTTTGCACTGGAACACAGTACTGTGCTGTCAGCAGAAATCCACATGGGGCAGAATTCAGCCAGTGCCCACAGAGGGAGCATTTAGACCAGCCATAGACTGAGAGGAATCATCCACTCCAGTGGTTGGAACCTGAGTTTTGGCAAGCGCCCTCACATAGGCTAAAGTGCTCTGGGGTCCTAAATAAATTTGAAAGGCATCCCATGCCACAAGGACTGCAATTCCTGGGCAAGTCTTGGTGCTGTGCTGGGCTCAGAGCCAGTAGACTTGGGTGCACAACCTAGTGAGACACCAGCCAGGACAGCAAGGGAGTGCTTGCATCACTCCTCCTTTAATCCCAGGTAGCAGCTCTGGGAGAGACTTCATTCTCCTTGAGGAAAGTACAAAGGACTTTGTCTTGCAACTTGGATACCAGCTCAGTCATGGTAGAATGGGGCACTAGGCAGAGTCCTGAGGCCCCCTTTCTAGGCCCTACCAGCCAGGAAACATTTCTAGACACAGCCTGGGACAAGAGGGAACCTGCTGCCTTGAAGGAAAAGACCCAGTTTTGGCAGGATTTATCACCTGCTGACTGAAGAGCCACACCCCAGCCCAGGGCCTTGCATAAACACCAGTGGTACCCAGGGAATGGTCACACAGGCCTTGGATGAGACCCAGGCCCGTGCTGGCTTCACAGGTGACCCAGTGTATTCCCGGCTGTAATGGCCACAAGGAAAGGTTCCTTCTGCTTGAGGAAAGGAGAGGGAAGAATAAAGGGGACTTTATCTTGCAGCTTAGGCACCAGCTCAGCCAGAGGGGGTTAGAAAATTAAGCACGGTTCTGAGGTCCTTAATTGCATACCTTAGCTCCTGTATGGCATTTATGGACCCAGCCTGGGCCACAGGAGAGCTTGCTGCCCTGAAGAGAAAGACTCATGCCTGGAAGAATTCACCACAAGCTGACTGAAAAGCCCTTGGACCTTGAGTGAACATCAGTGGAGCCCAAACAGTACTCACCATAGGTGTCACGTGGTGGTGGCCACAGGGAGAGAATTCTTCTGCATGAGGAAAGGAAAGATAAGAGTGAGAAGGACTTTCTCTTGGGGCTTGGGTGCCAGGTCAGCTGCAGTTTTAGAGTAGCAAGCAAATTCCTAAGGTTTCCAACTCCAGGCCCTGGCTCCTGGATGACAATCGTGGACCTGCCCTGGGCCGGGGTGTGGCTCACTGCCCTGAAGGGAAGGGCATCATAAGCCTGACTGAATTCATCACCTGCTCTCTGAAGAGCTCTTGGACGTTGGGCCAGGCAGTGGTCACTGTGGGACTCAGGCGAGACCCAGCATTGTACTGATTTCAGGTCTTACCCGGTATAGTCCTGGTGGTGGTGGCCAGAGGGGTGCTTGTGTAATCCTTCCCCAAGTTCCAGGCAGCTCAGCACAAAGAGAGAGACTCCAGTATTCTGGAGGAAAATAAGGGAAGAGAACAACAGTCTCTGCCTGGTAATCCGAGAAATTTTCTTGGATCTTACCCAGGTCCACCAAAGTAGTACCTCTTCAAGTCTGAAAGAGCTATAATGTTACTGGGCTCGCAGTGCCCACTAATGAATATATGGCCTCAGTGACCAATAATTTAGATCACAACACTCAATTCCTTTTGAAAACTCAGAAAGCCTTCCCAAGAAGTATAGATACAAACAAACTCACACTGGAAAGACCTACAATACTTAACTTTTAATGCCCAGACGTCAACAAACATCACAAGCATTAAGACCATCCAAGAAAACATGACTTCACCAAACAAACTAAATAAAGTACAATTACCAATCTCAAAGTTACAGAGATAGGTGACCTTTCAGATGGAAAATTCAAACTAGCTGTTTTGCAGAAGCTCAATGAAACCACAAAAGACATAGAATAAGCAAATCTATGCTGAGCAAAAAGAACAAAACTGAAAGAATCACATTATCTGACCTCAAATTATATTACAGAGCTCTAGTAACCAAAACAGCATAGTTCTGGGATAAAAACAGACATGTAGAAGAATGGAACAGAATAAGGAACCCAGAGATAAATCTGTACATTAACAGTGAACTCATTTTCAACAAAGGTGCCAAGAACATTGGGGAAAGAACAGTCTCTTCAATAAATGGTGCCAGGAAAACTGCATTTCCATATGCAGAAGAATGAAGCTAGATCCCTCTTTCTCACCATATACAAAAATCAAATCAAAATGGATTAAAGATTAAATCTAAGACCTCAAACTATGAAACTACTAAACAAAAACATTGAGGAAACTCTCCGGGACATTGGTCTGGGCAAAGATTTATCAAGTAATACCCCAAAGGCACAGGCAACCAAACCAAAAATGCACAAATGGGATCACATTAAGTCAAAAAGCTTCTGCACAGCAAAGGAAACAATCAACAATGTGAAGAGAAACCCCACAAACGGGGAGAAAATACTTGCAAACTATCCATCTGACAAGGAATTAATAACCAGAATATATAAGGAGCTTAAACAATTAAATAGGAAAAAAATCTAATAATCTGATTTTAAAATGGGCAAAAGATCTGAATAGACATTTCTCAAAAGAAGATATACAAATAACAGACATATAAAAAGGTGGTCATCATCATCGATGATCAGAGAAATGCAAATCAAGACTACAATGAGATGTCATCTCACCTTAGTAAAAAATGGCTTATATACAAAAAAAGCAGGCAATAACAAATGCTGGTGAGGAGGTGGAGGAAAGAGAACCCTCACGCACTGTTGAAGGGAATGTAAATTAGTACAACCACTATGGAGAACAGCATGGAGATTCCTCAAAAAACTAAAAATAGAACTACCATACAATCCAGCAATCCACTGCTAGGTATATTGCCAAAAGAAAGGACATCAGTATGTCAAAGCAATATCTGAACTCCTATGTTTACTGTAGCACTAGTCATGATAGCCAAGATTTGGAAGCAACCTAAGTGTCCATCAACAGATGAATGGATAAAGAAAATGTGGTACATGCAAACCACGGAGTACTATTCAGCCATATAAAAGAATGAGATCCTGTCATTTGCAGCAACATGGATGGAACTGGAGTCATTATATTAAGTGAAATAAGCTAGGCACAGAAAGACAAACATCGCACATTCTCACTTATTTGTGGAAGCTAAAAATTAAGACAATTGAACTAATGGAGATAGACAGTAGAAGGACGGTTACCAGAGGCTGGGAAAGATGGGGTAGGGGAAGGTGGGGATGGCTAATAGGTACAAAAATATAGTTAGGTAGAATGACTAAGATCTAGTACTTATAGCACATCAGAGTGACTACAGTCAACAATAATGTATTGTACATTTAAAAATAATTAAAAGTATAATTGGATTGTTTATAACACAGAAAAATTATAAATGCTTGAGGTGATATATTCTACAAATTTTTCCTAAATTAAGTCCACAGATGATGTGACTCCAGAGCATTTATATAAGACCACTACCTGCCCCAAATGAATGATAGCTGACGGGAGATGGGGGCAGACACCTTGTTCTTGCTTTTAGCCATATCTAGTCCCCACGTGACTTACTCTAGGTTATAAAGGGTGACCACTGAATCAGGAAACACAAATACAGAATAAATGGTTTATGGGAAACTCATTATAATATACATTAAAATAATAATATCTGTATTTCCAAATGCTATGGTCACCCTGTACATAAAACAGTATGAACAATTATAGTCCCTATGCTCTGAGAGTCAATAAACTAAAATAAATAAATAATTGTTGCAGAGAAAAGCACAAAATTGGCAAGAAAATTTAGCCAAAATAACTATGTCAAACTCATAGCTAAAAATTCAAAAGAAAAATGTATGTGTCAGCAAATATGTCCAGTTTTTCTTTAACTGGTAAGAAAGGAGATATTGTCATGACACACAATTTTGTCTCAGTTTCTATCCTTAAAATTGTTACTTTACACTTACACACCCAACCAATCAAGAAATTAGAAATATACGTTTGAATTATTTACCCACCACTGAGTAGATGTTTGAACAAAGCCTTTTTCTTTTCTTTTCAATTTTTAATTGACAAATAACAATTATATATGCATTTATTGTGTACAACATATTTTGAAATATGTATATATGGTGGATTGGCTAAATTGAGCTAATGAACATATGCATTATCTCACACAGTTATCATATTTGGGGTGAGAACACATAAAACCTACTCCCTTAGCATTTTTCAATACAATAAATCATACAAAACCTTTCTTTACAAACTCCAAGCCCATGCCTAAAAAGTAAAAGTTGGAAAAACTTTCTACCTGTTAGTTTTAGCAAACTTTACCTTCTCCTTGGAAGAAAAGCAAATATATGTTAACTGGAAGGTTGATAGGAAAACCTGCTGATTTCCAGGCAAACTGGGTGTGTTGGGTTAGAAAAAAGAATGTTCTCATTGATTTAGATTGGACACCTGGTAAGCCCTTTAGAAGACTCTGTACCTGTCTCAGAAAAGAGCAATATAGGCCCAAAATGACCAACCAGATAGACAGAATCATGTTCATTCCATTTTCTGCCAAGAGTTTTGTAAAAACTACAGGCATAAAAAATTAAAGGTTTTATTGCAGGACAGATGGGCATGCATGCTGGGAAGCCATATAGCTGGCCCACACAAAACGGATGAACAATCCCTGATTTTCATAACACTTCACTTGAAGACACAGCATATTTCCTGCCTGAGCAAAGAAGCCAACGGAATAGGAAAGACTCCTTTCTAATATTTTTCCAGATAGTTAAAAGTGATTGTCTAGAGAATTTCCATTTGCAGTTAGCTTGGCATGCCTTTTACCAGAATTCATTATTCCACTCAGCTTTAGAAGCCTGGGGGAGGTGGGGAAGAAGGGTTGTGTCCACATAGTCTTGATCTCTACTATCTGTTAATCCTATCTAACTAGGGCAGTCCCTGAGTTACATGATTTGTTCTCTGGGGCTATTTATATTTAACACAAGATTCAAGAAATGGTCTCCAAACCCTAGTCTGGGAAACATTAAAAAGACAGATTCTTTTATACAATTTAGCAAGTTTGGATGGGAGGAGGTGTTGTTAGAAAACTGTATTTTCTCCAGTATTCCCAATAAACAGACTCCCATTTGGTAATCACTACTTACAAGATCAAAAAGTATTAGAACTCAGACTAATAAATCGCTAAAGTAGAATTTAATGCATGAGCAATGGAAATAAACATTTTGGAAGGGAAATCATACACCAGCAGCTGCCTATTAACCTTTGCATAAATTTAACTGGGTTGAGCGGTTTTAAGTTTTCATCTAGTCAATATCTGAATACAGAAAGTTTAGACTAAATGGCTCCCAACTTCACTTCAAGAACTGTATGCAGTGATGAGCTTGTAAATTAACCACATCTCCAGGAAAAGATGTATGCATATATATCTCTCATATACATACATATATACACATGCACACATATGTTTATTAGAAATTCTGCTGATGTAAAACATGTAACCTACAATTCACAAAATAATAAATATATAATATTCTTTATTGTAAACTTCATATACATTTAACTTCAGTGTGACTTGCTATTTCTTAAAAATCCACTATCAGTTTTTATAATTATATGCCAACAATAGTATCACAAAATCAGACTATGAATATATGCTTGATTACTATCCAATTCAGCACAGAAATCACTCACATCATTAAGAAATGAGTGTAGTTATGACAAAATGTTGGTTGATAATTTTGTTTACATTAAGGAATAAGATGAAAGTGAAATAAGCCATGTGCTGGAAATTCACTCATTCGTCAATAAAGTTGAGTGACTTCTTTGCTAAATTAGATAACAGTTTGTAAATACTGGCAGAAATGTCTTCATGTTTTTTATGCTATTCACAATATCATAGCCACAGACAGGACACACTTTAAGTTTATTCAGCATTTAACATTTTCTCCATCACTTCTAAAATGTAGGCAATCAACAAAACGTTAAATCAAGCCCTGATTTGCACCATTTGCTGATTGCTGTAGTATAAAGACTCCCACCTGGTCGATTTTAAGTTACCAACATGAAGTCTCTGAGGGCCAAGTTTGGAAGAGATGCAAAGAAGTGTCTCTTTCACCAGATAATTGATATATAACCTGAAGAGCAGAGATAATAGTTAAAAGTGATAAAAGAATTAGGAAGTAATAAATTTTGAATATTGAGTTATTTTATATTAATATAAATTAATTGTGTTTATATAATTTAATTTTTAATAATGATTGTGTTGGCCAAGGGTGGTGGCTCACGCCTGTAATCCCAGCACTTTGGGAGGCTGAGGCAGGCAGATCACCAGAGGTCAGGAATTCGAGATCAGTCTGACCAACATGGAGAAACACCGTCTCTACTAAAAATATAAAATTAGCCGGGCGTGGTGGCGTGTGCCTGTAATCCCAGCTACTCAGGAGGCTGAGGCAGGAGAATCGCTTGAACCCAGGAGGCAGAGGTTACTATGAACTGAGATCACACCGTGGCACTCCAGCCTGGGCAACAAGAGGGAAACTCCATTTCAAAAAAAAAAAAAAAAAATATATATATATATATATATATATATATATAATGATTGTGTTTAACAACTACTTCACAAAATTTCTGAAAATTTTACAGTTGACTCTCTCAAGCCAGTTAGCACCACTTAAAGCCATTGTTACATGTTTGCTTGCAAATATTCAGATGGGAAGAGGCAAGGCAAAATAGATAAGTTAGCCAATGCTATGGGTGGAGGTTAGGAGAGCAGGAGTATGTGGAATAAAAATGTAGAACAAAATGTTCTTACCTGTTTGCAACCTTAACTCCCAGAGATTACCATTTCAATGTTGTAATAGGAACTCACCAGCAGGATTCTCCACAGAAGAATGGATATCAACCAATGGATAGTGGACCTCCGTCTCTGGCCATGGCACCATCTCTCAAAGCAATGGTCCAGTGGTTTTCAATCCTGGTGATCATCAGAATCACCTATGTTGTTGTTGTTGTTGTTGTTGTTGTTGTTGCTGCTGTTGTTTTTAATGCAGGCATCAGGGTCACCTAAACCAGAATTTCCTAAGGTAAGTCCACTTTCCAATCTACTTTGAAATTTTAACCCAGAATGTTCACTGTTAATGGCATCTACTTGGCTTAAGTTCATATTAGTGAGAGTCAATTTCTAAAAGTTCACCCTGAAACTAGGTAACTACTCACATCAATTTCAACAAGTATATAAAATAATTAATTTCTGTGTTTAAATGGGAAATTATATGCAGCGTGTTCTTTTTAGAATCAGCTATAATAAAATGAGACATTTCATTTATAAAATTTCTTAACAATGTTTTCTTCTAATAACCAGCCATAAATTCCCCATGAGTGAAAAGTTTATGTTCACAGTATTATGTTGCCTTTCTGTATTTTCAAAATTGAAAGATGAAGAAGAAACAAACTTTGATCTGACTGACATTATGATGACAGGAACAGAGAGAGACATTTTTAGGACATATTTTCAAAACTGTGCACATGAAATGACATTTCAAGTTTGGGAAATCATATTACTTTAAATGGGATTTACATGGTTACATTCCAAACTACTTTGAAATGTTAACCTAGAATGCTCACTTTTGATGGTGTCTATTTGATTTAAGCTCAGGCTGGATAACTTAAAAGTTGCCATTTCCACACTCAAGTATTTCAAAATTTTGAAATAACCATCTAACATTTGTAAGGTTCTAATCAACTTTAACAAAAAATAATTAGCAAACTAGGTAAAAATTATTTTAAAAGCAAAATGCAAAACTATTTCCAAAAATGTTTATATAATCAAAACGGTGTAAAAACAATATTTAAAAGGATTGCAATTCTGAACGTGAATTTAGAAATATTGGTAATCACCTTATGTTCTAATGCTTAGCATTAGAACAAAAGCATCATATCAGGCCATTTATTTTCACTGCCTAAATTGTTAACTTCGAATGTGGTCACATTTTAACCATTTTCCTAGATGACGCTGTCTTTGGAGGTCAGCATTCTCATAACATATAAGCAGTTTTGCCAAAACCCCTCCCTGAGTCTCTATTTTTTCCATTTACATTTGTCTTCTCCTCCACACCTCACAATGGTAGTGTCAGTATTGGTAACAGTGTTCAAAAGCATGAATCATTTTGCATGATAATCACTTAAAGTTAGTAGTACAACTGCAAGCCAATCTATGGGCCAGTTTAGGGTTCAATTATCCATGTGCCCCTAAATTAACACCAAATTTTACAGATTAATTCACCGTCAGGGTATAGGTAGAAAACTGTGAGTACAAACCATGAAATGTCTCTATCCACAGTGCTAGCTTTCCAATTCATTTCATCTTTGTTCATTTTTTTTCCGTGTTTATTGCTGACAAACTCTGCTAGTGTATATATTAGTCAGATACCACCTAATGTTCTTTGGCACTTATTACATTTCCCATTAAGCTAAAATCCTAAAATAGCTTTTTAAATACTGAATTTGTATCTCTGCCAATATGAAATTGTGAAAGCTTCCTTATCCATTTATTGCATCAAATACTTGATTTCCCCAGATGCTAAATCATTAATCTTGTCTGGATGTATTTCAAGACCAAAGCTCCCATTTTAATAAATTTACATGACAACCAACAATAAATCTTCAGAGGCCCGTGTTTCTGGCTCATGACCTGTCTAAATCCTCTACCTGAAGCTGATACCTACACTACTTATAGATTTGGAAACAAAGAACATATTTAGGAGATTGCACTTAGACAGAGGCAGCAAGAAATCTTCCTTTTATGCATTTTTCTCCTTTCCAAGCACACGCAATAAATTTATACCTCTGCAGGTTAACAGAAAACATGGATGTTATTATACATACTGTTTTGTTCCCTCTGGCTGTCTTCAAAATATCTAAGACCAGGGCCTCAAAAAATTTTCTGTAACAGAACTCTGCTGCCACCAACTGAACACATTCACCCAATGCAAGTAGGTTTTGTTTTTTGGTTGGGTTTTTTTTTTTTCACAAATTAGTGCTGAAAAAGCAGATGAAGGGAAGACACATATTCTCTTTGCCCACATCCCAAACCCTAGTCATAACTCCATTTTTAATCAGTAATACCATGTGAGCATTGAAAGAGGGCTGAGAATTCATATCTTGACATTAGCAATGGCAGCCCTCCCTTTGCAACTCTAAACCACTTTATGTTAATAGAAAACTCCTCCTTTATTTGTAAGCAAAGGGCACCTGTTTTATTCGTACGAACAAGCATAAATCAAAGACTTTGTGCCAGGAGTGGCAGGTCATGAAATGGTAATGTTGACCTGGCCGTTGAGCTGGACTAAGTGGAAGTCTTTGAATCAATAATGGTTACCAGAAGCAAACTCCTCTAATCTCATTCTCACTGGTGAACTCTTGTAAAAAAATTCAACGTAGTCTTCACAGGCGGCCCTAATTTCTTGTTCCCAAGCCAAATCCACTTTGATCTTTTAAAGGGGTAAGAGACTATTTAGTCAGTTTGTCTTAGACCTTTCCAACACATTAGAATCACCTAGTAAAATACAAACTTCAAGGCCCCTCCTCAGAACTCCCAGTTAGCGCCTCTCAAAAGGGAATTTGGGCAACAGCGTATTTTTTAGTCCACAGGAAATCCTGAAATACAGCCAGAGTTGAAGAGCACTAGCTTAGGCCTATTCTCTCATTTCCTAAATGGGGGAACAGGTTTGGAAGAGTAAAAACAATCAACAAGAATGTATGCACACACCCTTAAGGAAAACCTTGAGGAGGCCTAGAACATTGGGTTTGGAGAGTGTGATGCCTGGCTTCACTAAGGAGGCTTATCCAAAAGGAAGCACATCCTAGCATGTTGATCTTTGCCATATTCCTTTGTTCTCTTGAACAATTCAACATAAGCAGGATAAAAACGCTTTAACAGTCAAAAAAAAAAAACACAGCCTTTGGAAGACAATAAGAAAAATAACTTCACTTTATTTTCATTTCATACCTGTCCCATTTAGCTTGAAATTTTTGCCCTCTTGAGCCTTATGAGTACTGAAAATATATTTACTGTGAGCCAAATATGACCTAATTTGTTAATTACCATGACCCTGATATTTTCCTTTAACATAGACAGCCCAAATATGGAATGTTTTAAGTAAAATTAATATATATTTGAAGTTTTTTATTTATTCGACTTGTTTATAGTATGTAGAAGGAAACAATTTAACATATGGTATGCTGATATTTTTATCTACAGTTTCCTAATTTTCTTACCTCCGTCTCTGGAAGAATCATTTTAGATTACTTCTAGTGCCTTATGAAAAAACCCACCATCACTACCCAAGAAAGCAAATTAATGCTTTATGTTTCTCCTACTTCTTGGACCTTCCCAACTCTACTAGCCCCTGGCCCATTCAAACATAGCCCTAGCTCACCCAGCAGTAATTTTGCTGCAAGTCAAACCCTGATCCGTCTGCCTTTTTGCTTAGTAGTGTCTTTAACCCGCTCTCCTAGTGAGCACTCAAGAATCTTTGACATTAAATGGGTATTGCACCCCCACCTGATTGAAATGGCTTTGACCTTGACAATAAAAAGCTGATTTCACCCAATAGGGCTTCCTAATTTTGGAAATTCAATTCACACTGACTTATCAAGGGTGAGGGGGAAGAGAAGCTAGCAAGACAGAGGTTGGTGGTGGAAGTAACTTGAGTCCAAGACAGAGAGTTATAGCTCTATACATGGCAAGACACCCACTAGAAACCTGTTGAGGTGAAGAAATGGTACACCTTCTGGGAGTAGTTAGCCCAAAGTAATAAAGTGGTCAGGCAAACAAGTTTCTTTCAGCTACAAAGCGTCAGTAGTTGGAGCAGCATAGGGGCACAAGCAAGACTGCTTTGGTACCCACGTGGGAAAGTGTAAAGCTAAAAACGAGAGCATGTTTTCTTCCTGCTTGTTAACAATACAGAATGGAATTGGGAATTCTGAGGACACTGGAGAAAACAAATATGATTTTGACCCTTAAAGGACTTCAGAATATCAATGAAAGACAGGGAAATCCAATGAATATGGTTACTCAAATGCCAGAGGGCAGATTACAAGAAAGAGGTCAAATCAAAAAAAAAAAAAAGAAGAAGAAGAAGAAAGAAAGAAAGAGAGAGAGAAAGAAAGAAGAAAGGGAAGGAAGAAGGAAGGAAGGAAGGAAGGAAGGAAGGAAGGAAGGAAGGAAGGAAGGAAGGAAGGAAGGAAGGAAAGAAAGAAAGAAAGAAAGAAAGAAAGAAAGAAAGAAAGAAAGAAAGAAAGAAAGAAAGAAAGAAAGAGAAAGAAAGAAAGAAAGAAAAGAAAGAGAGAGAGAAAGAGAAGGAAGGAAGGAAAGAAAGAGAAAGAAAGAAAGAAAGAAAGAAAGAAAGAAAGAAAGAAAGAAAGAAAGAAAGAAAGAGAAAGAAAGAAAGAAAAAGAGAGAAAGAAGGAAGGAAGGGAAGAAGGAAGGAAGGAGAAAGAAAAGAAAGAAAAAGAAAAAGAAAGAAAGAAAGGAAGGAAGGAAGGAAGGAAGAAAGAAAGAAAAAGAAAAAATATTGGGGGTTATGCTGTCTATGCTGTCATTGGAAGAAGTATATGCTAAGGAGTATACACAAAATACTTCTAGAAGTTTCCAATAAATAACTTAGGATCCATTATATCGGGGGATAAAGGTGCTGAAATCACAGAAGGAACAGCTATTGACCACCTCCTAGGTTTCACGTGCTAGTGATGGAAATTAGCCGGCTCTATCCCCAAAATGTTCGCTTCCCCACCTCCCACCTGTCCAGATATTGCATGTCTTGGAAATAACGATATGACTTCTCCTCAGTCCTGATGTATTCTTATTATCCCAAATGAGAAATTCCCACAAGGAGTGGCTAGTTGGGGAATGGAGTAGTAGGCAATATCTTGGCTAATTATTGTCATAAAAATAAATAATATTAAACCTAAATGTATTACATTTGTCAGACATTATCCTCTAATTAAATAAACACAACCAAAATAATTCCATCCAATAAGGCTACTCTTACAAGAACTAATTTCACAGTTAATTCATTCTGGTAGTGCCAATAATATAGATTTTTATAAAAATTCAATCTACAGAGATTGTACTAAAGTTCTGTTACAGCAAGGTGATTCTTGGCCTTGAATATTTTCAGGCTGAGATAATATGTTTGATGCTTTAAGGTGTAAAAATTCTGTGCTCACAACCAAAAACTTGTCTAAGTTCTTAAAGATATAAAACTTCTTTTTTATATAAAAATGTGGTTCTTTTCACTAGTGCCTTAGAGCTGACACTTGCAAAGGTTAGGAATTGCATTCCACCAAAAAAAGCACAAAGAAACAAACATTTGGTGGTGTTCATATGGACACTATATGTAACATCAGCAATGACTCCTCAGAGTCTCTTGAGTCCCATGGTGATATACTTGGTCAACAGATCCTGACGACAGCAGGCTGCTTGAAGTGAGTTTTGATGAGTCTGTGAGGCCTGTCATTGTAGCTCCCCTACCCTATCTATTATAGTTGGCTACCATTTGGTATTATGTGGGAAAGTCTACCGGCTGTATCATTGTACCAGGGCACTTCTCTGCTGCTCTAAAAATTCTCATGCACCTTTGTTCTGGAAAGGAAGTATAATCACCAATTATAATCACAAAATAAAATCACCAAAATGTTCCAAGTGAAATGCCAGTTTTACTATATGAAATATTTTAATTACCAATTTATCATCAAAGTTTTGAGAATTTTGTGAAAATTTCTTTATTTGATGTAATCTGACACTGCCACACAGGACTGGTGGTATACAGTTCCACCCATTCCACAGAGATAAAGAATATGAAACCCAAACTCAAAGCATTCACATTCAGTGATTGTCAATGATTCACTGTTACATAAAAGCGACTTTAAATTACATGGGATATATACCAAGTGCCCAAGAAATATGGTGCAGTGGAGGAGAGTCTCCATCATACTCCCACTGTTGCATTTCTATTATTGTAAAATATATTCTGCAGTCCCAATATCTGGGACATATTCCAGTGAAAGACTAGTGGCCACATTTAGCTGATATGCTTATAAACCCATGATATACCGGCTGGTAACTGCTGAATGATGAGCTAGCCTTTTGGGTAAAGAGTGGCAGCCACCTCTGTTTTGAGATTTGAGGTCTCCAGGAAATCCTTAGTATCAAAAACTGTCTTTCTGACTTAAAAACCTCAATCTCTGGGAACCCACCCTCTAGAACATTTTAGAGCGTTGGAAAATATTTTCCCCAAATGCACATATTTTATTATCCCATACTAAAAAGATAATTATTTATCAGAACTAAACTTTTAAGTTGAGACTTCAGACACCATGGCCTGAAACAGGAGAGACAGTTATAAAAGAGGGAACTAGTAAAGAAATGGCGAGTACTGAAAAGAACTTGCCTGTTTTCCAAGCTGAGTGGTTTCCTGGCCCACAAAGGTATTTTGGCAGGCCAGCATGCTTCTTTGATCTCAAAGGTGGCAGAAAAGGAAAGTTGGCACTAGAGATGAGACAGAACCATGGGAAAACCTGGCAGTAATAGATACTCTTTCATAGGAAGTATCAACTGAGAAGACAGAAAACTGTAATAGAAAGGGAGACAAATAGATTACATTGCTGAACTTCAGAAGCTACATGTTAACTTTTTAAATACATTAATTACATTATTCCTCTCAACAATGTAAGAGAGATGGCATTAGCCCTACTTCATTGGAGATTTAAAAAAAAAAAAAAGAAAAAATGCTTAGAGATATTTTCCATTGTTATGCAGTTAGAAAATTAGGTAGTAGGCAATTAAACTGATTCTAATTCCAAGTTCTTTCAATATAATAACTTACCTTTAATGTAATAGTTTTCTTATTCTATTTAATATAGAAACAATAGGTTCAACAATTATAGCCCAGGGTGCCTATGATGGATAATATTGAGTGTCAACTTGATTGAATCGAAGGATGCAAAGTATTGTTCCTGGGTATGTCTGTGAGGGTGTTGCCAAAGGAGATAAACATTTGAGTCAGTGGAATAGGAGAGGCAGACCCACCTGCAATCTGGGTGGGCACCATCTAATCAGCTGCCAGTGCAGCTAGAAAAAAGCAGGCAGAGGAACTTGAAAGACTAGACTGGCTGAGTCTTCCAGCCTCCATCATTCTCCCATACTGCATGCTTTCTACCCTCAAACATCAGACTCCAAGTTCTTCAGCCTTTGCACTCTTGGACTTACAGCAGTGGTTTGCCAGGGGCTCTCAGGCCTTTGGCCACAGACTGAAGCCTGCACTGTTGGCTTCCCTACTTTTGAGGTTTTGGGACTTGGACTGGCTTCCTTGCTTCTCAGTATGCAAATGGCCTATTGTGGGACTTCACCTTGTGATTGTGTGAGTCAATACTCCTCAGTAAATTCCTATATATATACACACACACACACACACACACACACATATACTAATAGGATATATATATATGAACTAATAGGATATATATATATATGAACTAATAGGAGATATATATATAGAGAGAGAGAACCCTAATACTGATTTTGGTACCAGAAGTGAGGTATTAGTCCATTCTCATGCTGCTATAAAGAACTACCCAAGACTGAGTAAATTATGAAGGAAAGAGGTTTAATTGACTCACAGCTCCACGAGGCTGGGGAGGCCTCAGGAAACTTAAGACTGTGGCAGAAGGGGAATGTGATGGTTAATACTGAATGTCAACTTGATTGAAGAATGCAATGTATTGATCCTGTGTGTGTCTGTGAGGGTGTTCCCAAAGGAGATTAACATTTGAGTCAGTGGGCTGGGAAAGGCAGACCCACCCTTAATGTGGGTGGGCACCATCTAATCAGCTGCCAGTGCTGCCAAAATATAAAGCAGACAGAAAAAAAAAATGTGAAAAGGCTAGACTGGCTTAGCCTCCCAGCCTACATATTTCTCCCATGCTGGATGCTTTCTGCCCTCAAGCATCGGACTCCAAGTTCTTCGACTTTGGGACTCAAACTGGCTTCCTTGCTTCTCAGTTTGCAGATGGACTATTGTGGGAGCTTGTGATCGTGTGAGTTAATACTACTTAATAAACTCTCATATATACATATATATCCTATTAGTACTTTTCCTCTAGTGAACCCTGATTAATACAGCTTTTGGTATTGGGAGTGGTTCTAGAGGAACAGAATATTAAGGATGGAGTTCTTTCATTGGTTTTGGGGTTTCTGGAGTTGGCTGCTTAATATGATTAGACAAAAATATGCTGAGGACTCTACTTCTAATAGTACAGAGAACACTGATAGTCCTTGGCATGAACTGTTTAGAGAGTTATGCAAAATAAATGAATTTGACACACCTGATTCACTTCTCATGAGAGGCAAGGGTATCAGTGACTACACACAATAACTTTGACTTACGTGGAGAACCAAGGAACATAATGAAGTTGGTTGATTGCTCCTAAATTCACTGGGACCAAAATGATGAAAGAAAATGATTAACTCGGATTCTAACTCCCAGCTTCAGAGGCAGATACTGAGCTTCAAATCTGCTAAGATTGCCCTGAAGGAGAGTCTTATCTCCTGTAGAGAAAGAGCTGAAATTGTGGAAGAACAGACACAAGCTCTTATTATGCAAGTGGCTGACCTGCAATGAAAGGTGCATGCACAGCCTTGACCAGGTATCTACTGTTTTAAGTGAGGGTGTTGATTGGAAAAGAATGGGACCCTGAAACTTGGAATGGGGATGACGTAGGAGCACCCTGATAAAGCTGGGGACACTGAGCTTGTAAACTCTGATAAGCCCTTTTTTCCCAGAAGAAGCAGCTTCCCCATCCCCAGTAGTGGCAACATCCTCTCCCCAACCCATGCTGCCATCAGCCTTTCCACCTTTGTCTGAGAAGATAAACCCTGTGCTGCATGAGGCAACAGTGATGGCCTCCCCTGAGGCAGTTACCAGGCAAGATAATGTTTATTCTCCTAAGGAACCACCCCCAACACCCCTGTTTGCTTCTAGATCTATAACTAAAGTCCCAGCAGACCCCTAGAGGTGAAGTTCAGAGTGTGACCCATGAGGGTCACACTCTACAATTGAAAGGAACTGCTTGAGTTTTCTAATTTAGATAAGCAGAAATCTGGAGAACAGGCATGAGAATGGATATCAAGGATGTGGACTAATAGTGGAAGAAACATAGAGTTAGATCAGACTGAATTTACTGATTTGGGCCCACTAAGTAAGGACTCTGCTTTTAATGTTGCAGCTCAGAGAGTTAAAAAATGTTCTAATAGTTTATTTGCTTGCTTAGCTGAAATATGGATTAAAAGATGGCCCACTGTGAGCAAGCTGGAAATGCCTCATCTCCCTTGGTTTAATGTAGAGAGAGGAATCCAAAGGCTTAAGGAGGTTGGAAATGGTGGAGTGGATTATTCATTTTAGACCTATTCGTCCCAGCTGGGAGGGTCCAGAAGATACACCCTTGACCAATGCTTTGCAAAATAGGTTTGTGAAGGCAGCACCTGCATCTATGAAGAACTCTGTAATTGCTCTTCTCTACATGTCAGATCTAACAGTGGGAACTGCAGTCATTCACAACTAAATTTAAATACAATGGGAATGATTGGATCCCAAGGCTGGCAGGGACCACGTGGTGGCACTCAGCCATCAAAGATAAGGTGGGCACAGCTACCATAATGGACATCAGAGGCAAAGCTGCAATCAGAATAGTCTGACTCATGTAGAGCTCTGGCATTGGCTAATTAATCACGGTGTTCCTAGAAGTGAAATTGATAGGAAGCCTACTGCATTCCTACTGAATTTATATAAGGAGAAATCTTCCTGGTCAAATGGACAAAAGACTAATTAGAATCATAAAAACAGAGAATTATGGCCCCTCAATCAATTTCTAGACTTGAACCAGTTTATAGACCCAGAACCTCTTGAACAAAGGGGAGGCCGGGTCCCCTTAAAGAAGGACCTCATTACACTACCGACAACTTATGCCATTAATCTTTCTCCCATCCTTCCCCAAGCAGACCTCCAGCCTTTTACCCAGGTAATTGTGCATTGGGGAAACAGAAATGATCAGACATTTCGGGGACTACTGAACACTGGCTCTGAGCTGACATTGATTCCAGGGAACCCAAAATGTCATTGTGGTCCTCCAGTTAAAGTAGGGGCTTATGGAGGTCAGGTAATTAACGGAGTTTTAGCCCAGGTCTGGCTTACAGTGAGTCCAGTGGGTCCCCAGACTCATCCTGTGGTCATTTTTCCAGTGCCAGAATACATAATTGGCACAGACATACTTAGCTGTCCGGAGCTGCGTGGCCCGGCCATAGAGATTAATAACTGACGATTGACGCCTGAGCTCTATACATTTCCACTCTATACCTCCTCCCTAGATTTACCTTCTTCCCTGTACTGATATCTCATACAAAATGGCGCTCTTCCTGGTTCTTCATCACCCATTTTCCCGCGCCCGGGAAAATGATCAACTTACAGCGCAGGCGCCATCCCGCGCCCGGGAAAATTACCAACTGATGGCGCAGGCGCAACATGACGTCCGACCGAAGAAACCGAAACCTACCTGGCCACGCCCACCGCAGGGCCACCATCATCGCCCTGGCCCAACCTCTGCCCCTGCCGGTCTATATAAGGCATTACACTGCCACCAATAAACGAGACTTGATCAGGATACTGTCTTGTCTCCATTTCTCGTGTCTCTTGTTCCCCCAAGTTCCCACTCCCTCTTCTAGGGCCTACATTGACGATCCCACGGGTCGGGACACTTAGCAGCTGGCAGAACCCCCACATTAGCTCCCTCACTGGTAGGGTGAGGGCTACTATGGTAGGAAAAGCCAAATGGAAGCCATTAGAGCTGCCTCTACCTAGAAAAATAGTAAATTAAAAACAATATCACACCCCTGGAGGGATTGCAGAGATTAGTGTCACCATCAAGGACTTGAAAGATTTCTACCACATCCCCATTCAACTCTCCCATTTTGCCTTTGCAGAAGACAGATGGATCTTGGAGAACGACAGTGGATTATTATAAGCTTAACGAAGTGGTGACTCCAATTGCAGCTGCAGTACCATATGTGGTTTCATTGCTTGAGCAAATTAACACATCTCTTGGTACCTAGTATGCAGCCATTGACTTGGAAAATGCTTTTTTCTCCATTCCTGTACATAAGGCCCACCAGAAGCAATTTGCCTTCAGCTGGCAAGGCCTGAAATATACCTTGACTGTCCTACCTTTGGGATGCATCAACTCTCCGGCTTTGTGTAATAATCTTATTTGGAGAGAACTTGATCGCTTTTCACTTCTGCAAGATATCACAGTGGTCCATTACATTGATGATATTATGCTGATTGAATCCAGTGAGCAAGAAGGAGCAAACACACTGGACTTATTGGTGAGACATTTGCATGCCAGAGGATGAGAAATAAATTCGATTAAAATTCAGGGACTTTCTACCTCATTAAAATTTCCAGGGGTTCAGAGGTGTGGGGCCTGTCAAAATATTCCTTCTAAGGTGAAGGATAAGTTGCTGCATTTGGCCCCTCCTACAGCCAAGAAAGAGGCACAATACCTAGTGGGCCTGTTTGGATTTTGGAGGCAACACATTCCTCATTTGGATGTGTTACTCCAGCCCATTTATCAAGTGACCCTAAAGGATGCCAGTTTTGAGTAGGGTCCAGAACAGGAGAAGGCTCTGCAACAGGTCCAGGCTGCTTTGCAAGCTACTCTGCCATTTGGGCCGTATGACCCAGCAGATTCAATGGTGCTTGAGGTGTCAGTGGCAGATAGGGCTGCTGTTTGGAGCCTTTGGCAGGCCCCCATAGGTGAATCACAGTAAAGGCCTCTAGGATTTTGGAGCAAGGCCCTGCCATCTTCTGCAAATAACTACTCTCCTTTTGAGAGACAACTCTTGGCCTGTTGCTGGGCTTTGCTGGAAACCGAATGTTTGACTATGGGCCATCAAGTCACCATGTGACCTGAACTGCCTCTCATGAACTGGGTGCTTTATGGCCCATCAAGCCATAAAGTGGGTCATGCACAGCAGCATTCCATCATCAAATGGAAGTGGTATATACATGATCAGACTTGAGTAGGTCCTGAAGGCACAAGTCAGTTACATAAGGAAGTGGCTCAAATGCCCATGGTCGCCACTCCAGCCACCCTGCCTTCTCTCTTCCAGCCTGCACTGACGGCCTCATGGGGAGTTCTTTACGATCAGTTGACAGAGGTAGAGAAGGCTAGGGACTGGTTCACAGATGGTTCTGCATGATATGAAGGCACCACCCAAAAGTGGACAGCTGCAGCACAACGGCCCCTTTCTAGGACATCCCTGAAGAACAGCCATGAAAGGAAATCTTCCCAGTGGGCAGAACTTTGAGCAATGCACCTGGTTGTGCACTTTGCATAGAAGGAAAAATGCCCAGATGTGTGATTATATACTGATTCATGGGCTGTAGCCAATGGTTTGGTTGGTTAGGGACTTGAAAGAAGCATGATTGGAAAATTGGTGGCAAAGAAATTTGGGGAATAAGTATGTGGATAAACTTCTCTGAGTGGTCAAAAACTGTGAAGATATTTGTATCCCATGTGAGTGCTCACCAATGGGTGACCACCTCAGCAGAGGAGGATTTTAATAATCAAGTGGATAGGATGACCCACTCTGTGGACACCACTCAGCCTCTTTTACCAGTCACCTCTGCATTCACCCAATGGGCCCATGAACAAAGTGGCCATGGTGACAGGGATGAAGGTTTTGCTTGGGCTCATCAATATGGACTTTCACTCACCAAGGCTGACCTGGCTACAGCCATTGCTGAGTGCCCAATTTCCCATCAGCAGAGACCAACACTGAGGCCTCAATATGGCACCATTCCTCGGGGTGATCAGCCAGCTACCTGGTGGCTGGTTGATTATATTGGACCTCTTCATGGAAAGGGCAAAGGTTTGTTCTCACTGGAATACTTACTCTAGATATGAGTATGTCTATCCTGCATGCAATGACTCTGCCAAGACTACCACACATGGACTCATGGAATGCCTTATCACCGTCATGGTATTCCACACAGCATTGCCTCTGACCAAGGCACTCACTGTATAGCTAACGAAGTGCAGCAGTGGGTTCATGGTCATGGGATTCACTGGTCTCACCATGTTCTCCATCATCCCAAAGCATCTGGATTGACAGGACAGTGGAATGGCCTTTTGAAATCACAATTACAATGCCAACTAGGGGACAATACTTTGCAGGGCTGGGACAAAGTTCTCCAGAAGGCCGTGTATGCTCTGAATCAGCGTCCAATATATGGTACTGTTCTTCCCATAGCCAGGATTCATGGGTCCAGGAATCTAGGGGTGGAAGTGAAAGTGGCATTACTCACCATCACCCCTAGTGATCCACTAGCAAAATTTTTGCTTCCTGTTCCCACAACATTATGTTCTCCTGTCCTAAATGTATTAGTTCCAGAGGGAGGAATACTGCCACCAGGAGACACAACAATGATTCTATTAAACTGAAAGTTCAGATTGCCACCTGGACACTTTGGGCTCCTCCTACCCTTAAGTTAGCAGGCTAAGAATGGAGTTACAGTGTTGGCTGGGGTGACTGACCCAAACTATCAAGATAAAATCAGTCTACTATTCCACAATGGAGGAAGGAAGAGTATGTGTGGAACACAGGAGATCCATTAGGGTGTCTCTTAGTATTATCATGCCCTGTGATTAAGGTCAATGGGAAACTACAACAGCCTAATCCAGGCAGGACTACAAATGGTCCAGACCCTTTAGGAATGAAGGTTCGGGTCACTGCACCAGGAAAAAAAAATCACGACCTGCTGTGGTGCTTGCTGAAGGAAAAGGGAATACAGAACAAGTAGTAGGAGAAGGTAGTCATCAATACCAGCTATGACCACGTGATCAGTTGCAGAAATGAGGACTGTAATTGTCATGAGTATTTCCTACTTCTTTTCTTACAAACATCTTTGTGCAAGTAAACACTTGTACTAAGAAAATATCTTCATTTTATTTCCTTTTTTTAATCATGTGACATAATATTTATTGACTTCATATCAGCATTTAAGTATTGTTAACTCTATGTAATAGCATTTGGGTTGGGGACTGGTGCATTTCCAGTTATATGAAGGATAGTTGTATCATGTTAGGCATAATCATGACCTTATTATTGTCTTTATTTGAAGATTATGTACACTCTCAGGAGATGTGTATGGGTTCAAGTTGACAAGGGGTTGATTCATGATGGTTAATACTGAATATCAACTTGATTGGATTGAAGGATGCAATCTATTGATCCTGGGTGTGTCTGTGAGAGTGCTGCCAAAAGAGATTAACATTTGAGTCAGTGGACTGGGGAAGGCAGACCCACCCTTAATCTGGGTGGGCACCATCTAATCAGCTGACAGTGCAGCCAGAATATAAAGCAGGCAGAAAAATGTGAAAAAGCTAGACTGGCTTAGCCTCCCAGTCTACAGCTTTCTCCCATGCTGGATGCTTCCTGCCCTTGAGCATCAGACTCCAAGTTCTTCGGCTTTGGGACTTGGACTGGCTTCTTTGCTCTTCAACTTGCAGGCAGCCTATTGTGGGACCTTGTGATTGTGTGCATTAATACTACTTAATAAACTCCATTTATATATATATGTATGCTTATATATATATGTGTATGTATTATATATATGTATGCTTATATGTGTGTGTATGTATATATATGTATATATGTGTACATATATACATATATACACACACATATAGTAAATACTACTTAATAAACTCCATATATGTATGTTTATATATATATATGTGTGTATATATACACATATATAGTAGAGTTAATACTACTTAATAAACTCTATATATGTATGTTTATATATGTGTGTATTTATATGTTTATATATGTGTGTGTGTATATATATGCAACATATATATACACACACACATATATTGTGGGATCTTGTGATTGTGAGTTAATACTACTTAAACTCCATATATATGTATGTTTATATATATGTATGTGTATATATGTATATACACACATATGTATATGTACATATATACACACATATACACACATACATATTTATATACACACACGTTTATATACGTGTGTGCATATGTGTGTATATATGTATATATGCATACATATACATGTGTGTATATATGCATGCATATACATATGCGTGCATATATGTACATGTGTGTACATGTGTGTATATGTACATCTATACATATATGTGTATCTACACATATATACGTGTATATGTGTATAGATGTGTGTGCATACATGTACATATGTGTATGTATATATACATATATGTATACACACACATATATATCCTATGGTTTCTGTCCCTCTAGAGAACCCTAATACAGGGAAGCAAACACATTCTTCTTCTCATGGTGGCAGACAGGAGAAGTGCTGAGCAAAAGGGGAAAATCCCCTTATAAAACTGTCATATCTCATGAGAACTCACTAACTATCACAAGAACAGCAGCATGTGGATAATCACCCCCATGATTCAATTACCTCCTGCCAGGTCCCTCCCATGACACATGGGGATTATGAGAACTACAATTCAAGATGAGATTTGGGTGGGGACACAGCCAAACCATATTATTCCACTCTCGGCCCCTCTCAAATCTCATGTCCTCACATTTCAAACACAATCATGCCTTTCCAACAGTCCCCCAAAGTCTTAATTCATTCCAGCATTAACCCAAAAGTCCAAATCCAAAGTCTCATCTGAGACAAGGTAAGTCTCTCCCACGTATGAACCTGTAAAATCAAAAGCAAGTTAGTTACTTCCTAGATACAATGGAGGTACAGGCATTGGGTAAATACACCTGTTCCAAATGGGAGAAATTGGCCAGAACAAAGGGGCTACAGGCCTATGCAAGTCCAAAATCCAGCAGGACAGTCAAATCTTAAAGCTCTAAAATGATCTCCGGGTCATGCTGAGATCCGGGTCATGCTGGTCACATCCAGGTCATGCTGAGGCAAGAAGTGGGTTCCCATGGCCTTGGTCAGCTGTGTCCCTGTGGCTTTGCAGGGTACATCCCCCTTCCCACCTGCTTTCATGGGCTGGCATTGAGTGTCTGCAACTTTTCCAGATGCACAGTGCAAGCTATCAATGATCTACCATTCTGGGGTCTGGAGGACAGTGGCCCTCTTCTCATAGCTCCACTAGGCAGTGCCCCAGTGGGGACTCTGTTGGGGCTCCAACCCCACATTTCCCCTCTGCACTGCCCTAGCAGAGGTTCTCGATTAGGGCCACACCCTTGCGGCAAAATTGTGCCTGGACATCCAAGATTTTCCATACATCCTCTGAAATCTAGACAGAGACTCCCAAACCTCAGTTCTTGACTTCTGTGCACCTGCAGGGTCAACACCACATAGAAGCTGCCAGGGCTTGGGGCTTGCACCCTCTTAAGCCATGGCCTGAGCTCCATCTTGGCTACTTTTAGCCATGGCTAGAGCCGCTGGGACACAAGGTACCAAGTCCCTAGATTACACACATGGGCCTGGCCCATGAAATGATTTTTATTCTCCTAGGCCTCCAGGCCAGTGATGGGAGGAGCTGCCCACAAAGGTCTCTGACATGCCCTAGAGACATTTTCCCCATTGTCTTGGAGATGAATATTTGGCTCCTCATTACTTATGCAAATTTCTACAGTAGGCTTGAATTTCCCCTCAGAAAATGGGTTTTTCTTTTCGTTTTGTTTTGTTTTTTTTTGTTGAGACAGAGTCTCACTTTGTCACCCAGACTGGAGTGCAGTGGCCAGATCTCAGCTCACTGCAAGCTCCGCCTCCCGGGTTCACACCATTCTCCTGCCTCAGCCTCCCGAGTAGCTGGGACTACAGGCGCCCGCCACCTCGCCCGGCTAGGTTTTTGTATTTTTTAGTAGAGACGGGGTTTCACCATGTTAGCCAGGATGGTCTCGATCTCGTGACCTCATGATCCGCCCGTCTCAGCCTCCCAAAGTGCTGGGATTACAGGCTTGAGCCACAGTGCCCGGCCTCAGGGATTTTTCTTTTCTATCGCACTGTTAGGTTGCAAATTTTCCAAACTTTTATGCTTAGTTTCCCTTTTAAATATAAGTTCTAATTCCAAACTATGTTTTTGTGAATACGTGAAATTGAATGTTTTTAATAGCACCCAACTCACATCTTGAATGATTTGCTGCTTAGAAATTTCTTCTGTCAGATATCTTAAATTATGTCTCTTCAGTAATCTGTAGGGCAGGGGCAAAACGTTGCCAGTCTCTTTACTAAAATACAGCAAAAATCACCTTTATTTCAGTTCCCAACAAGTTCCTTATCTCCATCTGAGACCACCTCACCCTGGACTTCATCATCCATATCATTATCAGCATTTTGGTCAAAGCCATTCAATAAGTCTCTAGGAAGTTCCAAACTTTCCCACATCTTCCTATTGTCTTCAGAGCTTTCCAAACTGTTCCAACCTCTGCCTGTTACCCAGTTCCAAAGTCACTTCCACAGTTTGGGGTATCTTTACAGTAGTGCCCCACTCCCAGTACCAATTTACTGTATTAGCCCATTCATTCTGATGCTGCTCCAAGAACTGCCTGAGACTAGGTAAGTTATAAAGGAAAGAGGTTTAATTGACTCATAGTCCTGCAGGGCTGGGAAGGCCTCAGGAAGCAAACATGTCCTTCTTCACATAGTGGCAGGAAGGGGAAGTGCTGAGCAAAGGGGGAAAAGCCCCTTATACATCCATGATCTCCTGAGACCTCACTCACTAACATGAGAACAGCAGCATGGGAGTAACCAACCCCATAATACAATTACCTCTCACTGGTTCCTTCCACGACACCTGGGGTTTATGGAAACTACAATTCAAGATGAGATTTTGGTGGGGACACAGCCAAACTGTATTAGTGTCCAAAGCCACAAAAGCTAGACAGTATTTGGAGCAAATGCTAAATTGTCTTTCTAGCAATTACAGGGAAATGAGTAATATGGTTATTTTAGGGATATATAAAGAAAAGATTAAAGTAGGGATCATTTAATACCTTTAATGAACACTCTTCATGAAATAAGAAAAGGTAATTGCCAAATCTACTAATGTCTCAAACAAATAGAAAAAAAGTTATAAGCAATTATCAGGTAACTGAGGAGTCAAAGTACCCTAGGCCAATAGGAAGAAGTACAAAAACATAACTGAACAAAGAGAAATATATATTCACTACAGAAGCCAGTAATCTCTGTTTAAAACATTTCTCATTTTCTAACATTTCAATCATATTACTTTCACACTTAAAAACAATTTTGACATTTTATAATAAGAAAAAAAAGACAGTAATCGAAAGAAAGTGGAAAACTAGAGCAGAAAGAAGTTACTACCCTAGAAATCTCCTAGATTTAATGGAACAATCACAAAACCACTTTGAGTATGGTAATAATTTAAATATGATAATAATAGAAAGAATATTACCGTTGTAGTTTTATAAGAGATATATAGACATTACTCCTAACAGCTGAAACAATTTACCCAAAAGACATTTTGCTTTCTGTAACACACAATCTCAAAAAGAAGTAAATATATTTATGTCTTGGAAGAATAGATTTTTTGAATAATGTAATTATTCTGCAACTATAATATAAGCCTGTACTACTAAATAAGAAATGTCATAGTGGGAGTTACATTTACCATTTTCTTCATAGGTAGAAGAATAGAAAAAATAACACAAAAATGGGAATAAGCCAGAACTAGAGGTGGGGTAAACACCACCAAATGATTACAGACTTTGAGACTGAGAAGAGGCTTTAGACATCACCAGTGCCATTACTTTTGGGTGAAGCAGTTAAATACCACTTGGCTTTTATCATTTCCTTTCTTAAAAGAAATAAAACATCTACCTCTTTTTTGAAGACAAAACTTTTGAAAACAATACCTCTAGCTCCAGCTTGGAGCAATTGCTTTTCAAGCCTACCAGACAAGTGATTCTCTAAGATTTCTTTCCACTGACCTCCTGGATTACGTTCACTATTTCTTAGATTTCATAATTTTCTCTTTCTTGTACTTTGTTTTTCTTTAGCTAAAACTCATTCTTGCATAACTTTTAAATAAAATGTGCATAAAAAGTAAACTTGCTAAGCCCATATATCCCTAGAAATATCTCTAAACTGCCTCACACTTGATAGTATTAAAGCTTCCGATGATCATTGCCTCTCAGAACCCTGCGGGACCACTCTGTTGTCATGCAGCCAGTGTACTTGAGGGACAGAGTGATGCCATTCTGATTCCTGTTCCTTTGTAGGTAACCTATTCTTTAGAATCTTCTTGTTTTCTTTGGTATCTTAGAATTTCACAGAGATACAACTAGTCAGGTCTCAATCGGCCCCACCTTTTTAATATGAATGTTTGTGTCATCTTTAAGGTGCAGCAAAACTTTTTTTTTTACTTAGTTTTTTCTGTTCTTTTTCACTGAAAATTCTATTAGACAGATATAATGAATCACTCACATTGATCATCAATGCCTCACTACTTTTTATCTCATATTTTACTACTTTTTGGCTTTTAGCTCATATTTTGGGATGTTTATTTCCTTGACTGGTTTTTCTCCAACCCTACTTTTGGATAATTATTTTTATTTCAGAAAGCATTTTTTTCATTTCAATACTCTTTGTTTTTCTGATTATTCCTTTTTAATAGCAGCATCTGAGCTATGATTCAAATCCTTCTGTGAACTGAATTACAACTTTCTACATTATCTTGCTTCCTGAAGTATCCTGACAGTTACATTTGTTTGATCCCTGGTTTTGTTGTTGGCTTGCTGGACACATTGGAAAGATTCTTAATGGCTTTTCGTTAATATTTGTCAGTGATGACTAAATTAATTGCTATCAGTGGCTGAAAGGAAATTTCTCTGCCATTATATGATATAGGTCAAGTATTTCCCCTGCATGGAAGAGCTGACTGCAACTTCTGTGATTGTGTCAGGATATGTCCTCTGGCAAGTTCATTTTAGGATGAATAATGAAGATTAAGCATGCCAACCAGATACCACTCTCCATGCTAACATAAAGATAGCTCTATTCCACAGCACAAACTAGGAACCCTAGGCCCAGATAGACAGGTTAATTTTTGTGGTAGAAAGCATATCTGTGTAGTGGTTCCCAGACAGAGATGTGGGAGCAGGAGTCATGTGGTCCAGCAGGTGGTACTCTGTGAGAGAAGGAGGAAGGGAAGTAGGGGTACAGGCAGTAAATTAAAAATCTGTTAAATATACCACTATTTTCACCACATATAAATAAAAGTTAAGAAAAGATACATTCTTGATAAATGTTTATTAAAAGCCATACAGTAAATACTTTCAAAAATAACCAAAATTTAAGTAAATAACTAATTTCCACAGAGGAAAGGCACAGACGGTAAGAATAACTATGAAAAGAAGTAGTTAATTATGTTGCTTGGAAAGTAATAAGGGTTGCCTTATTAGAAATCATATGGTAGTTCTAAAGAAACTTTAATACATCCTCCCACTTATCTTCTTGATATGCTTTTCACAATAAAAAATTATATATCATAATTTTTCCATCATAGAGGCCCTCTAGTTCTACCCCCTATTTGTTACATATTTGAACAAGTGGTTAATCAACATTTTGTTCTGGGAAATGTATTATTTTCCAAGGCAGTCCATTCCACTTTTTGACAATTTTATTTATTAAACTTTTATCTCTTATATTGAATCAATGTATGCTCCCCATTTTTAAAATCCCACCCATTAGTTCTATCCCTGGTTTCTGGAATTACATTAGTAAGTTTCACTGTTTTCCATGTGATAACACACTGAATATTTGTTGGCGGCTAACATGGTACCCTGCCTCTCCAAGCTGTATAGTCTCACTTATCCTGTGTATAAAGAAACGCTGAAGAAATTGATTACGTGCAGATTCTCATCTCTGAGACTGCTTATGCAATGGAAGAAAATTGGTATCAAGTGAAGAGGAAAAAAATGACATTAGTAAATAATAGAGATCCAATGTACATTTTATAAAGTAGCTTTTAAACATCAAGTGCTGAAAAACAAAATTATTAAGTCTTCATTTATAAGAGGATATTTTTAGTGACTAAAACATGCAATGTGAAAAGATCCTTATTTGTACAAGAAACAGTTATTGAATTATTTTTAAAGTGAATTATCAAAGGTTCTATTTTGTTCTGTATTTTCTAAAAATATTAGTAGGAGTCATTTAGTGCCAAATATTTTTAAAAGAAAAGGGCAAATAATTTATTTAAAGTTTTTTCTGAATTGAGATCAACTTCTTAGTGGATAGAGAATAGCTAAACTATTATTAAACTCTATATTTTTAAGTATCTGTTCCCATTCAGAATGGGTATTGTTTGAATCCAAAATGAACTTCTCTTGTTTGAAGAAAAATGTTAATATAACCACTACTGTAAATTTTACTCACAAAAAGCCATGGTGTTTAGTTACATACACCATCCCAACAACAAATCCAAGAAATTGAATTTACTTATATCTTTTCAATTACATTTTCTAATAGCACATTTTATACAAGGAAAAAAATAGTAAAGAGAATGATCATTAAAAATACTTCAAAATGTACATGAGGGCCCTTATTCATTCTCTGTCTCTGGCTTTTGGTCCTGAGCAAAGCAGGGCAACCTGATTGTCAGGTGTCTATGGTTCAAGAAGGTCTATACCCTTCACCCTTTAAGCATACAATGTAGGGATTGCAGGATTAAAGATCATCCTCTGACTCATGTACTCCTTCCCTTTATCTTTCTCTTGGTGAGTTACTGAGGATTATAGTACCTGTATTTAATTTTCTCTGGAATATGAAATAAGAATATTATAAAAGAAGTAGAACAGGAATCAATTTGAATGCTACCATGGAGAAAATTGAAAACTATTTAAAGTGTCAAGGAGCAGAGCCAAATCTAAGTATCTACGATCCTTGACATTAACAAAGCAATCAGAGATCTATGGCTCTCTCTTTTAACATAAAATTCTCTTTCTTAATACTCAACTAGACACTGATAAACAGAAGCACTTAGTAAAAAACAAATTAAATTATCTTATTCTCTGATAATGAATGGGTATTAGTGTCTGTCCAATTTGAAGTCACCCAACTTCCCAGTTTCACAGTTTTTCAAGACTAAAGGCAGTTATATTAATCCATTTTGTATTGCTATAACAGAATGCCACAAATTCGATCATTTATAATGTACAGAAATTTTTTGGCTTACAGTTTTGAAGGCTGGGAAGTCCAAGAGCACGACACTGGCATCTGAAGTGCCTTCATGTTGCATCATCCTATGGCAGAAAGCAGAAGGTCAAGAGAGTGCAAGAACAAGAGAGCAAGAGGGTGTTACTGAATCACCAGGAGTTTGGTCTAGTTCCTGCCGCTCACCTCACAGAAAGCCAATCACCAAGACAACAAGTATTGCCAAGGAAGAAGGCTTTAATAGGGTGCTGCAGGCAAGGAGATGGGAGTTCAGTCTCAAGTCCATCTCCCTGACTGACTAAAACTAGTAGTTTATATAGCAGGGAAAAAATTTCACAATGTGTAAGAAGACAGGAACTAGGGAGGGGTGAGAAGACATCTAGTACCATGATCTGATGAGTTTCAGATCTTTGGTACTTTTTTGAGAGGCATGAAAGTTCTTCCCTGAGAAAGGAACTCTAAAACAAATACAAGTTTCAATCTTTGACAGCAGAATGGTCAATGTCTATGTTTATCCAAAAGAACAGTCTATGGGAATACTGGGCCTGTTTCAACGGGACTGAACTATCTTTTTTTTTTTTCTTTTTTGTGATAGAGTCTCACTCTTTTGCTCTGGTTGGAGTGCTGTGGTGTAATCTTGGCTCATTGCAACCTCCGCCTCCTGGGTTCAAGCGATCCTCCCACCTCAGCCTCCCAGGTAGCTGGGACTATATGTGTACGCCACCATGCCCAGCAAATTTTTGTATTTTTAGTAGAAACAGGGTTTTGCCATATTAGCCAGGCTGGCCTGGAACCCCTGGCCTCAAGTGATCCTCCTGCCTCAGCCTCCCAAAATGCTAGGATTACAGGTGTGAGCCACCATGCCTGGCCTGAACTAACTTTTATAACAAATCTACTAACAATAACTAAACTGATCCACTCTTGTAATAACAATATTAATTCATTCATGAGAGCAGAGTCCTCATCTAATAACCTCTTATTAGGACCCACCTCCCAACACTGCTGCATTGGAGATTAGTTTCCAACACATGAACTTGTGGGTGACACATTCAAACCATAGCAGTAGTGTTACAATATACTTTCCTCAGAAAGCATGCCTGATTCTTCCAATTAATAGATGTGAAGAGACTAAATCAGTATATTTATTGCAGAATGAAACTTGACATGTCTCCAACACATTTTATAAAATATAGAGTTTGATTTTTATCCATTTAAGTAATAATTTTTTGAAAATTTTTAGTATTTATACTATTCCAAGCCTGTTCCCCAGTTGATAGCTTAAGAGATGCAAATGCTTAATTTGGACATTA
Organism: Macaca fascicularis; assembly: GCF_037993035.2. Classification (NCBI taxonomy): domain Eukaryota; kingdom Metazoa; phylum Chordata; class Mammalia; order Primates; family Cercopithecidae; genus Macaca; species Macaca fascicularis. The sequence goes on from NC_088381.1 coordinate 112,695,091, forward strand.
ATATTCTATGATACAATGCTTTAAAAGGCAAAATATTGTGGTCAGGAATGAAGAAAGATTTACATCATTGAACCTCAAAGGGTACTCTCAATTTATTCTCTCCATTTCTCATCTTCTGCTTGTGCTGTTCACTCATAATTCCCAAATCAATGAAATTCTAATATAATCAATTCCCATTTATAATTCTGTGATTGTTCTGTAAGAAATCCTCTTATTATTTTTTTAAAGTAAGTCTTCTTAAGAGTATAACTGAAGAAAACAGAGACTATTTCAGCAATGGTACTTAAAAGACACACTGCTTCATAAAGCCTTGGAAAAAAGCAATTTTTAATCTCATAACATTAAATTTTGTTAGGGAGACCCCACACTTCTTCTCTTAGATTTCTTCCTGTATTTTTCTTTATGATGTGACATTGATTTATTTATTCAAGTTCACTTTATTTCTTCAAGCCCTGAAGACAGTGGTTATCACAATACCCTCTTTGCTCTGCCTATTGAACATTGTAGAGAAAGGAGAAAACAAATTTATATTATCTCATTTGATCTCAACATCAGAACTCTGAGGGAAGAAGGGAAAGAAGGAGAGCATTATGATCACATCCTTTTCACATGAAGAGGAAAGCTCAGAGATCAAGAGACTTGCCCAGAGCTGGAAAGTTTCTGTGAGGGCCAAGACTAGAGTCAGTATTTTCTGAGCTCTAGTTCTTACTCTTTCCCCATCACTGTGGATCTTGTCTATAAATCTCCAGATATTTAGTGTCCATTATTATATTTCTTATCCTTCTCACCACAAAGGAAGGGAAAAATATTGTTTGAATCAATATATGAGGAAATTGATATATTTCCTCAAATTTGAGGGCACACACTTTCTTTTTCTTCTTGTTTTTATTATTATATTTTAAGTTCTGGGATACATGTGCAGAACATGCAGGTTTGTTACATACGTATACACATGCCATGGTGGTTTGCTTCACCCATCAACCCATCATCTACATTAGGTATTTATAATGCTATCCCTCCCCTAACCCCCAACCCCGTGACAGGCCCAAGTGTCTGATGTTCCCCTCCCTGTGTCCATGTGTTCTCATTGTTCATCTCCCACTCATGAGTGAGAACATGCGGCGTTTGGTTTTCTGATCTTGTGACAGTTTGCTGAGAATGATGGTTTCCAGCTTCATCAATGTCCCTGAAAAGGACATTAACTCATCCTTTTTTATGGCTGCATAGTATTCCATGGTGTATATGTGTCACGTTTTCTTTATCCAGTCTATCACTGATGGGCATTTCAGTTGGTTACAAGTCTTTGCTATTGTAAATAGTGCTGCAATAAATATACATTTGCATGTGTCTTTATAGTAGAATGATTTATAATCCTTTGGGCATATACCTAGTAATGGGATTGCTGGGTCATATGGTATTTCTGGTTCTAGATCCTTGAGGAATCACCACGATATCTTCCACAATGGTTGAAATAATTTACACTCCCACCAACAGTATAAAAAGTGTTCCTATTTCTCCACATCCTCTCCAGTATCTGTTATTTCCTGACTTTTTAATAATCGCCATTCCAACTGGCATGAGATGGTATCTCATTGTGGTTTTGATTTGCATTTCTCTAATGGCCAGTGATGATGAGCTTTTCTTCATGTTTGGGGGCCGCATAAGTGTCTTCTTTTGAAGTGTGTCTTCTTTTGAGAAGTGTCTGTTCATATCCTTTGTCCACTTTTTGATAGGGTTGTTTGTTTTTTCTTGTAAATTCGTTTAAGCTCCTTGTAGATTCTGGATATTAGCTCTTTGTCAGACGGATAGATTGCAAAAATTTTCTCCCATTCTCTACGTTGCCTGTTCCCTCTGATGACAGTTTCTTTTGCTGTACAGAAGCTCTTTAGTTTAATTAGATTAAACTAAAAATGACCCACTTATCAATTTTGGCTTCTGTTGCTATCAATTTGGTGTTTTAGTCATTAAGTTTTTGCCCATGTCTATGTCCACTTTCTGTAAGTATCTAAAATTAGTTATGTTAGAATAATTTGCATATGCAAGAGAAGTCAATCTACTTTCACTGTTATTACTTAAATTTGTGCAAAATTATTTTTATTTTCTGTTCAGATACCATTTAAAACATTTGGGTTAATAGTATTTGAGTAGTTATGTTGTGTTCTTCATTCCAAACTGGCCATTCCTAACACACCACCACCCAGTTTTATTTATCTTATCACTTATCTCATGATTGTGAACTTGCATCATGAGCTAAACCTGGATATAATGTTGTCTTTCATGTTTCACACAAAGTAGCTATTACATTTGTGAATCATCCTTTATTTATGCAACATTATTCAATAATATTAAAGAGATACATGGTTTATGTGCATATAGGTCTTAATGTGGGTGTATATCAAGCATTTGAAGTACACCCAAAATTTACTTTCTTTTATTAATGATAAGCATGAACAAGCTAGAGCCATGAAATCCTCGAGAAATGTAATCTGCAGCACTGAACAGGCACATTTACATGCTGGCACTACCAATCAGCAGAGTCTCAAACCCGTAATATCAAGTATTTCTTCTTTTTGTTGTAATTCGCAGCTTAATCATCCAGAGAAATGTTACTTGCACATTATTATTCAGCACAATCTCATCAACTTTATCCTTTAGCAGTGACCCTCGATAAGAAATTAAGCCATTTAGAAATAGCATTTGTAATTATTCTATTTTCATAAGATTAACATGTCAAATATCACAAGAATACATGTAACAGTCTTTTGAAGCTTAAAACCCCCTGTTCACATTTCACTTAAAACCATAAAAAGCATTATCACGATGTAATCAGTAGAATATAAATTGCTAGATGGCCCCTGTGTTTTGTGTTCATTCCTTTATTCATTCACTCAACAAATATTTATTAATATGTCAGTTTTCCAGGCATTACAGTGACAGGGCAAAAAAAAAAAAAAACACAGAAATAAGGTTAATTTCTGATTCTGAAGGCACTGACAATCTAGAGGGTAAGATAGACTTATTTTTTAAAAAATAAATAAAGTTACTCTGATAGGCTATAAGAGACATGAATAGCATTAGAAGTCTTAAAGCATAGCATGAGGAACACCACAAGGACACACAGAAAACAAGGAAGACTTCAATAGGATATAACATGCCCCACACAGAGGCATAAAAAATTATGGCATGTTCTAAGAATTATGAGCAATTCAGGTAAAACATGTGAAACACTATCTAACATTTCATCCTTTCTTATAAAGTAATGGCAAAGGTGAGACTTTGTTCAAGAGGTTGGCAGAAAAGATGTTAGAAAAGCAGATCTGGCACAGATCATGTAGGGCTAGGGCCTTGTAGCTCCACTAAGGAGTCTGGAAGAGATTTGGGCTTTATCCAGGTGATGAGAAGACACTAAA